>NC_140635.1:2017500-2335000 GCF_057382275.1 Copadichromis virginalis | reverse complement strand
AAAATCATGAAATCAACAGCAAAAGTTTGACAAGTTTGCTCATAGAAAGACACCACTCTGTTTGTTTATTTTAAAATTCACATTTTTTTAAATCATTTTTTAACATTTATTTTAGAGTGTGATTTAATTGATGGAGTCCTGGTAGTAATATTTTTCCTTCTTCTTTTACAGGAATGACTCTGTGGGATCGTGATGACCTGATGAAAGATGTTGGAGAAAGACCGCAGGCCTCTAATGAGTTTGAAATTGTTGCATCTGAATCAATTTCAGACAAATCTTCAGCTCTAAATGTTGATGCTTCACTGAAGGCAAGTTTCCTGGGTGGACTGGTTCAGGTTGATGGATCTGCCAAATATCTGAATGATAGTAAATCTTCCAGAAATCAGGCCAGAGTAACACTGAAGTACAAGGCAACCACAAAGATCCAGGAGCTGTCCATGAATCATCTTGGAAGAGGAAACGTGAAGCATCCATATGTTTTTTATCAAGGCTTAGCAACACATGTAGTCACAGCTATTCTTTATGGAGCACAAGCTTTCTTTGTGTTTGACCGTGAAGTTTCTGAACAGGAAAATCATCAGGATGTTCAGGGCAACTTGAAGGTGACCATCAAGAAGATTCCCTTACTTTCTGTAGAGGGTGAAGGTTCCCTGAAGATGGAAGAGAAGGACAAAGAAAGTGTTGATAAATTCTCCTGCAAATTTTATGGAGACTTCTGTCTTCCAAAACCACCAACAACCTTTCAAGGTGCAGTAGAAGTCTACCAAAGCCTGCCAGGATTACTGGGAGACAAAGCTGTACCAGTGAAGGTCTGGCTGCTGCCACTGACAGCTTTAGATTCTTCTGCTGCTAAACTCGTCCATCAGATCAGTATAGGATTAGTTCAAGAAGCACAGACAGTCCTGGAGGACTTCAGTGAGCTGGAAATGAGGTCCAATGATGTACTGGGAACCAGCATTGCAAAGGAGTTCCCACAGATTGGTAAGAAAATGAAAACTTTCAAAGAAATGTGCTCTGAGTTCAAGCTCGATTTCCAACAAACTTTGGCCAAGAAGCTTCCATCAATCCGAGGAGGAGGAGAAGAGGAAGCTGAGCTTGCAGAGATCCTGAAGAAGAGACATTCTTCACCTTTCAGCAGCAAAAACCTGAACGAGTGGATGGACTGTAAAGAGAGAGAAATCTACACTTTAATGTCTTTTACCAGGATGATGAAAAACACCAAAATCATCTCGTCTCAAAATGATCTGTACAAGGAAAGTCTGAGTGCAGAGCATGTTGTGTGTTTTGTTTTCACCTCTCTGGGAAAGGATGAACCGTACCTCTCAGCTTTATCAAGATACTTAAGAGGAAAAACCAACCCAGACCTTCAAGATCCTCACACTCATGATGTAGAGAAGGAACAATGGTACGCCTCAAAAGAAGTAACGGCTGAAATGAGGAGGAAAGCAAAACTCTTCAGTGATTTTGCAGAGGCCAACGAGGAGAACAAGAACATGAAGTTCCTGACAGTGGGGTTAACTAATGAGACACAGGAAGGTTCCAGCATCCACCTTTATGAAGGTGGATTTACTGTCAGTGAGAACTTTGAGCCTCCTTCAAAGCCTGAAACTGTGACTGCAGCTGACATAAACCACAACAGTGTGACACTGAAGATTTCTCCACCCAGATTTGGAGCAGAGAACATCACCTCCTACTCTGTTGAGTACTGTGTCAGTGGAGAGGATGGATGGCAGCAGAAGACAGAAGCAAAGGCTGAAGAAGTCACAGTGAGAGATCTGAAGCCAAACACAGAGTATGTGTTCAGATGCAGAGCAGTGACCTCAGCAGGTGTCGGGCCGGATAATCAAGTTTCTATTAAAACAACTTCAAGTGGCAGAAACAAAGAAACATGTTTGGCAGAAAAACTGAGAGATAAAAGTGAAAAGATCAAATCTGATTCCCCCTCAGTTTACAAACTGCCTCTGACAGAAGAACACATGAACATAGATGGATGCAGGAAGTTTAACTTTGGAGAAGAAAGCACGAGGCCGAATCGTACAATAATGCTTTTTGGAGCGACTGGATCAGGAAAGTCCACTCTGATCAATGGGATGATCAACTACATTGTTGGTGTCGAGTGGGAGGACAGTTTCAGGTTTAAATTAATTAATGAGGATCAGCCAACATCACGAGCTCCCAGTCAGACCTCTGAAGTCACTGTTTACAAAATCAACCACCAGGATGGATTTCAAATCCCGTTCTCTCTGACCATTGTGGACACTCCAGGCTTTGGAGATACAAGAGGCATAGAAAGAGACAGAGAGATCACAGAGCAGCTACGTAATCTCTTCTCTTCCCCACATGGTGTCAGTGAAATCGATGCTGTGTGTTTTGTAGCTCAGGCTGCTTTAGCACGACTCACAGCAACACAGAAATATGTGTTTGATTCAGTGCTCTCAATCTTTGGCAAAGATGTGACAGAAAACATCAGGATCCTGGTGACATTCACAAACAGCCAACGTCCTCCAGTTCTAGACGCAGTAAAAGCTTCAGGTGTCCCATGTCCTAAAACAAAAGACGGGCTGCCGGTTCACTTCAAGTTCAATGATTCAGCCTTGTTTGCAG
Organism: Copadichromis virginalis; assembly: GCF_057382275.1. Taxonomy (NCBI): domain Eukaryota; kingdom Metazoa; phylum Chordata; class Actinopteri; order Cichliformes; family Cichlidae; genus Copadichromis; species Copadichromis virginalis. The sequence continues at coordinate 2,332,396 of NC_140635.1, read as the reverse complement.
AAAACACATGTGTCAAAAAACGCACAGATGATGCTGTTGATGACAATTACAATGACGATGAAGAACAATATAATCATGATGAACATAATGCTGATATTAGCTTTAATGAGATGTTTTGGAACATGGGGACGAAAAGCATGGAGATATTTTTTGCTGCTCTGAATGTGATTCAAACTAAAAGCTTGACACTGACACAGGAGGTCCTCAGAGGAAGAAAGCAGCTCGAGGATTCAGTGGAAGATTTGCAGGAGCAGATTAAACTTGGATTAGCCAAGCTTGTAGAGTTAGAAAACACAAGACAAAAACTTGGTGAACATGGGGAAGAAATCAACAGAAATAAGAACCCTGAGTTTACAGTCGCTGTCATGAAGCCTTATAAAGCTCGTATTTCTGGTACAGGAAACTTCATCATCAACTGTCAGCAGTGTCATGTCACCTGTTACTATCCCTCCTCCACATCCAGGGATTCAGAGAAAGAAGGCTGTGAAGAAGCTGCATCACATGGATTCTGCACCGAGTGTCCAGGCAAATGTCACATTAATGTACATTTTTTACAGAAGTACAGTTGGGAGTATCAGAGAGTCAGAGAGAAACAAACAGTGAAAGAGCTGAAAGAAAAATATCCAAAAACCAACAAAGATCAGACAGTTGTTGAAGGACTGAGATCAAACCTGTGGGATGAAAAGCGTCATCTGCAAAATGAGGTGAAGACACTACTGTAGAGATCTGCTGAGTGTCTGGACAGACTGAGAGAGATATCAGTGAAGCCAAACCCTCTCTCCACTGAAGAGTACATCAAGCTGCTTATTAACGGAGAAAGATCAGAGACCAAACAAGGCTGGGAGGAACGAGTTGGAGCCCTGAGAGACATAGGATTGGGCGGTTTTAGTCTTTTCAGACGTTTTAAAGCTTTTGAGTCGTCTCAGACTATAATTTTTTAACAAGTAAATGGCCTGTATTTGTATAGCGCTTTTCTAGTCCCTAAGGACTAGTGCTTTACACAACCAGTCATCCACCCATTCACACACACATTCACACACTGGTGATGGCAGCTACATTGTAGCCACAGCCACCCTGGGGCGCACTGACAGAGGCGAGGCTGCCGGACACTGGCGTCACCCTCTGACCATCACCAGTAGGCAACGGGTGAAGTGTCTCGCCCAAGGACACAATGACCTGTCCCAGCCGGGGCTCGAACCGGCAACCTTCCAGTTACAAGGCAAACTCCCAACTCTTGAGCCACGATCGCCCTGTTTTATGTCACATTATGTCATAGTTTCAGCTCTGCATGAACACTGAACCCTGCATGTGCTGTAATAGGAAAGTGAACTAATACAAATTCAGCTGTTCTCCTAAAATAGTAAAACATACTGACAGCACAAACATGAGAGTTTGGATCAAATTCCTTCACAATAAGAGTCTGTGATTTTCCCAAGTAGATTTCCACAAACACAATTAATTCGTCCTAAAGTTAAAAAAAGATCAAATATAAACACTGCAAAGTTTAAGAATAGTGAAAGAGTATAAAGAGTTATTTACAGCGCTGTATATTTTCTTAGCAGTGGGCAAAAAAGAGATGATGGAAAATGAAAAGTATGGACAGAAAATTACATTTGCAAATGTTTACATGATAAAACATATCTACAGTAAGCAATAGGGCTGGGTATCGTCACTGATTTCTAGTATCGATTTGATTCGCTTTGAAGCGGGGAAATTTTGCCTCAGACAGCTTGCTGCTACTACTGCACATTCACCCAGTGTATATACTATATGTGTGTATATATATATAATGTTCTTCCTCTACACCCCCCCAATTTTTGCACATGTCGAGGAGCGTGTCAGGCTACATTTCACTGTGTGTTATACTTGTATAACTATGAATGTGACAAATAAAGAACCTTGAACCTTGAACCTTGAATTCAGATCATGCATCAGTACATTTCCATATTTTTATGTCTATAAAAAGGAAGCTGACACTTGCGAGAGTTTATCAAAGGTGTGAACATCACAGCAGAGGCCTTTGTGTCAAAGTAGTTGATAAAACCCAGAAAAACATTAAGGTGATTTTCCTGGCCTGGGATTTTATAAAAATATTCTGCAGTACATCGAAAACAAAAGAAAACCATTAATCAACATATGAACATCACCTGATGCTGCTGAAGTGAAGCAGAGCAAAGTTACAGAGGTTTTTATTAGAGACACAGCTGAGAGTTTTGCAGTTTTGTATAATTTTAAAAAGTTTACATTTGTTCAGTCTTCAACAGCAGAAATGAGTTTTTCTCTTCGGAAGTAAGTAAAAGGAAAAAAAGCGTCCGACAGGCTGTAAACAACGGTAGACTTGTGCGTAACAAGCAAGCGAATAATGCAGAAAACTGATTTTTAGACTGTGTTACGGATTCAAATATTGGGGATGGATACAAGAGGAAAAACCACAATAACAACACTGGTCCGGCCGGGTTAAGTCAAACGATGATTTTAATGATCACACGCGTGGGAGATGGACACCGTACGCAGACAGCATCAGATCTCAAAATGGTGGAGCATTGATCAAACTCTTATAGCCTCTAGTGGCCTCCACCTAATCATAAAAGCCTAAACATTCACATCCTTTCTCTCACACAGCGCCTAAGCTACGACCTTGGCTCCCTGTTTATCTGCTCCTGCTGAGATGGGGCAGGAAGCTCCAGCATGTTCTCTTCTAATCAGACAAATAAGGCGATGACTTTCTGCGAACAGTATTTCTTATAACTCAGCAGTATAATGCATCATAAAACAACATCATTCATTCACAATAAATCAGCAGTCTAATGTAATGCAAATCAGTCTAACAAATGCAATAGTTATCAGCTTCTTCTAATTCAGGAAAATAATGCAAACTAAAACTACATAATAATTCACAATATTTAATTGGGGGTATAACATGGCATAAAATAATATTATAATCTCACAACGGGAAACTGATCTTGAAGAGAGAGAGAGAGAGCTGTGCATGAAGTGTGATTTTATTTCATGGCAAAACAATAAAAGTCAGAGTGAATTCATGACGATGTTTATGTGAAGCGTAGTTTGGATCTTCTTTTGCTGCTGGTTCGGTCAATATTGTTTGGAGAGAGATCAAACTAACAGCTTTAGAATCAGCGCATAAAGGGCGTGAACACAAAGTGCGGACTCGCCGAAACATCAGAATCAGCGAGCTGTCGGCTTTCAGCCCCGACCGTGTCCATGCCGTCGGTGAGAAAGTCACATCTCACTGACTCTGATCTGCGGTCCGAGCTTTGTGTTTACGTCTTTGTGCAGAAGCCGTGTTCCTGCTCTCATTTACTGTCTTAGCTGTTTGGTGGTTGTTGAAGTTTTGAGGTTTCACCAGAGATTCTGGCGTTTCGGGCAAAATAAATTTATATTAAAAAATCGATTCAGGATTTTAAAGAATCGATTTCACGTTATCCAAGCCAGAATCGATTTTAATCGATAATCAAAACCCAGCCCTAGTAAGCAAAGACCTGCTGCGTAAGTGTAATAAAATCTGATTTTGTGAGCATTTCTTTATTGTTTTAATTTTATTCTCTTACCTACAAGTTTCTGTCTGTTGCATTAATATATTTTCTGTTCTATGTGAAAAACATTAAGCTGATTTCAAACAATAAAAAGTCAGAGTTGTTTTATTTGCTTTCCATAGTTGAGTTTTTCCTTCTGAGGTTTCAGTCGTCACAGCTGCAGCATGATCCAATGTTTCTCTGACTGTGGGGCAGGAAGGTGCATCTGATATCTGGAACTGATTTAATTCATTATGATTTTTTTTTTGGGGGGGGGGGGGGGAGAGAGAGATATTTTCAGTGTTAATAGTAAAATTCTAAATGTTATTTATGTTCAAGAACTGATAAAAATTATTGTGGTGTGAACTTTTTTCAAATACTGTGACATGGCAGAAAAATCCCTGAGCATCACAGAAATAGGTGCAGAGTTTATCATCCACACAAGATCAGCTGATCTGTCTGAGAACCTGGAGGATAAAGTTTTACCAATTTTTGCTTTAAGTTATTTTGTTATTTATATAATAATGTAAATAACCTAATAATGATCCTTATTGCTGTTTTAGAGGAGCGGTGCTTCAAAGGATAGCAGAGGGTCAAAAAAGTCACATTTGATGCGCTTTCGCCTGCAGTGTGAACATAGCCTTAGAGCCGTTTCGTTCGCAACCAGAGATGGGCAGTAATCTGATTACTTTTTTTCAGGTAACGAGTAAAGTAAGGGATTACTATCGCAAAAACTGTAATTAGATTACTGTTACTCTCCCGTAGGAACGCTGCGTTACTGCGTTACTAAAACCTTGATTTTTTGCGAGAATGTCTCATGACAGTGATGTAAGCGAGTGCGACATTTGTGACAACAGCTGTGTGCAGATCAACAATGGATCATATATCGAGTGCGGGAGAGAGTATGAGCGTGCAGCGTTTAAAGCGTGGAAGTACTGACCTTACTTTGAGTTTGATTCCATAAAAAGTGACAAAAACATTTGCGTCCGTTGTGCGTGGGAAGAAAACTTCTTTTTACAGCGAAAAAACCCCTGAACTTCCAACAAGCACCGAGTAGCTATGACGTAATGGGAAACTCACAGAGAAACTCACGGATTCTTCCACTGACCGCTGCGGCACACCTGCACCAGGGTAACCCTCCGCCTGCCCCACTCCTGCTTTACAGGTGAAAATAGAGCAACAGGACCGCTGAGTCTTTGACTTTATTTATTTTCTGCTGTGTTTTACTTGCATCTAATTGAAAGAGTGAGTGTAAACACAAAAAAAAAAATTATGTGCTGGAATGTGCAGAAAATAGGTTTAAATGTTAAACTAATTTCTTCCAGACAGAGAATGTTGCAGATAATTAAATTTTTGCTTGATGCATAAAGTTAAAAGATTAAAACTAATAAAACAAGTTTTAAAAAGAGACTTTTCCATTTGATTACATTTTGTATGATGGATTATGTAGAAAAAGTAGAATTGGGCTGAAAGATCTATCACTTTATCACCTACTCAGGTTGTAAATCATGTTTTTAAAAAGTAACTGAGTAATTAATTACTTTTTAAAATAAGTAATCAGTAAAGTACCGGGATTACTTTTTTGGGGAAGTAATCGGTAATTAGTTACTGATTATTTTTTTCAAGTAACTTGACCAACACTGTTCGCGACCGACACATCACTAATTCCACTACAGATTACAGATTACATGCCCCAAAATGTATTTTTTTAAACATATTCCGTTACATTACTCAATGAGTGTAATGTATTCTGAATACTTTGGATTACCTATTATATTATCATGCTTTTTACAGCTACATGAATGTCCTATTGCTGTGAGATTTATTACTGTTACTGAAGGTTACTCTCCACACCAACACCAACTAGATGTTTAAATCTTAATATAAATGAGTAACAGCACGTGGACATTAGGTAAGGCTGCACTTTTTGCAGCGATCTCGTATAGAAAACTATTCCACGCGTATATAAAACAGGTCCGCGGCTCCGAACCGTAGTAAAAGGACCTCTGGCTAATACGTCGGGTTCATGTCGGCTCGTAGCTGAAAACTAGCTTTACTTTGTTGTCTGGGTCAAGTTTGCTAGCAGAGACAGAGAGAGGCGTTGAAAGGCTGCTCCAACAGAGATTATTGTTTTAATAGTCTTAACAGCTTACAACTGGGCTCGTCAGGCGCTCTGTTTGGCTGCAGTGGTTATTATTATAGTTACATGCTTCCAGCTCCCGTTTCTGCTCCGTGACAGCTCCTACTTTTCCTTTTTCTCCCTCCCTCGCTCACAGACACATCACAGGTACAGCAGTCCATTCTCCCTGCAGCACGGACTACACTGCCCATCAAGCTGCATGCTTTAGGGCGATGCCTGTAGCACTCTGCTATTGCCTTCATATTAAATCATTTTTGTGAATAATTTTTAAAAATATTTCTTCATGTCATTATGCGAGCTGCAAGTAGAGGTGACATGGGCCACGAGACTGAGACACAGGCATTAGAGCTTCTTGATGCGTGTTTTGTTTGGGGCGTGGAAACCAAACATAGAGAGGGCATAGCCGAACACATGAAACAGGAAAACACCCCCGTGTAATCCCTTTATTTCAGCAAAGTAATTGTATTCTGAATACCATCTTTTGAAACGGTAACTGTAACGGAATACAGTTGCTCATATTTTGTATTTTAAATGCGTAACAGTGGTACATATATTCCGTTACTCCCCAACACTGCATATTTGGATGCAATGACATCACGGCGATGCGACGAAGGCTGTCCGAATTCAAAGAGTGCTCAAAATGTGGCGACAAATGCGTCCTACTTTTCCCCAAATTTTAAGGATGGGTCCGATGTATCCTTCATGTCCTACTATATCCCAGGATTCATTGCGGGTCATAGAGGAGATTTGTTTCTGATAACGATGGTGGTCGAAGAGGAAAACACTTTCAAATGTAAGTATATGAACATCTGGTTGTACAAAAGTTAAATTGTTATAGCGGTCGTGTTGTTAAGCTTTGGGCATCTGCATAGACATGTTTCTTTTATTTAAAACAACCGTAAACCAGCTTGTATCGCAGGTCCCGTGGTTTTTCATGTATTCCCGCTTATATACAGCTAATTTTGATTTTTTCGAATTGGTGATATGTTGTGGAGACCAAACAGCTTAATTTATTAAAACGAGGAGAAAATGATCACCTTTTCACTGGGGTGAAGAATTGGGCTGCTACGGCGTGGATGTACAAGAATAAATCAGTTTACACATCATATTCATATTCCTATTAACCCTCATGCTGTACAGCAGCGCTCCCCAACCTTTGTTGCGCCACAGACCGGTTTATGTCAGACACGGAGCCTTTAAGGTGTCGCAGATGAATACAACCACATAAAATGATCCGACCAAGACAAAAACTGTGGTATTTTGTAAATATAATAATAAACGCGTATGTACTGTGTAATTGTGTAACTTTATTAGCAGCGTCCTCCTGAAAATGCGCCAACATTGAGTAACATCCTCCTCTCTGCCGCTTAATGCGCCCTGGTCGCTATGGTAACGTGTACATATTTCTTTCAAAATAAGACACACAGCTACAACAAGGGAAAGACCCAGGGAAACAGAGTTAATGATAAAACCCCTGAAAACCATAAATTTCAACTCTCGTGGCTAGGGATGGGTATCGAAAACCGGTTCTTGTTGAGAACCGGTTCCCACTGTTTCAATTCCTTGGAATCGTTTGCCATTTTTGCAAACGATTCCCTTATCGATTCCAGTCGCCCCGAATGACGTCACCACGTTGCGGAGCGTCATTTACCTGGCAGGAAACACGGCGCAAAAGCGGCTCAAACGCTCAAAAGTTTGATTATACTTTATGAGAACGGATGACAACAGGGCAACTTGCAGTACTTGAAAAGTAGATATTTCATTTAAGGGAGGAAACACTACGAATATGCAAAAGCATTTGCTCACAAACCTTAAATGAATGTCGTGTTTTTAATTCCGCTCGTGAATCTCAACCCAGCAGCAGCGGTAACGTTTGCACGTCCTCTCCCGTTAATGCGGCAGGTAAATAATCAACTAACAGTGCATATTATGTTAGCGCGATCTGTCTTATTACAAAACCTGACATTACTGTGCATTTAGTGACCATGATGAGACAGACAGAGTCTGGCTCAGATGCTGGCAGTTCTTGCTGCAGTCTACCGGTAGCGTCTCCTTTCAGGCCAGGATAGACGAATGTCACCAAGCAGAGACTGTTTGTGGTAAAAGGCTTGAACCCATTTGCCACAGCAGATGCCCCCGATTTTCGGTAAGTGAATGTGTTTAATTGTAGGCAGGGACATTACTGGATATTCTTGTGTAATTGCTACAGAATAATTTATGTTATACTTTGTTATTGCTACAGAAGAATATTTATTTTATTATTTTACATTTACAATTTTTTTTACTGGGGACCCTGTGACACCCCATTGAAGAGACGTAGGCTGTGGATCTCTTAAGATCTCACTGTTGGGTTTGTAAGGCCATGTTACTTGTAAATTTCTATCTTGTTCAAAGAGAAGATATAAAACAAAGTTCTGAGCTAATCGACCTTAGTGTTCTCCTTTTTAAAAAAGAATCGATAAGAGAATCGATAAAGAATCGAATCGTTAAACAGAATCGAAAATGGAATCGGAATCGTGAAAATCTTATCAATACCCATCCCTACTCGTGCCCTGGTACCAAACGACTCACAGACCGCTGCTGTACAGAACCTGTGATGTCCAGACGGTGTTCCTCTGGTGTTCTGCTGTGAAAACTTTTGGGTTTAGGGATTAACATAGTTGCCATGGTTTCTTTTCTTCTCTTATTTGTTGTGTGTGATCAGGACAATTCTGGAGAAGATGGGCCTGCAGGGGAAAGTCACCCCCTTGCAGGCCAGAAGACATGAGATAACTTTAAAGAATACAAAGTACGTATGTGTGTTATCAAGAAGATAATTCTTAAGAACACAAGTTATTAAATGTGCAACTACTAAGAGTTGTTGTGGTGTTTTTATTTGCCTGCTATCATTTTTGATTTCCTCTGCCTTTAGGATTGAAAGTATCCAGGCTCAGGAGAGGGGGTCAGTGGGAAGCCCACTGCTGTGCTTGGACCTGGTTTGCCCTCATGGATGAGGTGATAGGACAGATGCCTTCCATTAAGCCTCCTGTCCTAATGTCCTCTCTCCCTGAGGACACCCCAGGGCCAAGCACAGCAGTGGGTGACCAAAACGACAGCGATGACGAAGCGGCTCAGCCACCTACGACAGGGAGGAAAAGGAAAAGAGATGATGAGCAGCTAGAGCTCATCAGAGAGGACATGAGGCAGCAAAGAGAGGCTGAGGAGAGGAGAGCAGGGAGAGGATGGACAAACTGTTCACTTCTAGAAAGATTAGTTCCAAAATGAGTTATGTACTGAGAAATTTATTTATTTGAATATAATTGTTATATGTGTTGCATTAGTTTAAAGGTTTTATGTTATTAATAAATTGATTCAAACAAACAGTAATTGTCACTGAACTCAATTTGATTTACAGGCATTTTTAACATGTATGAACACAACGCTAACTTGGAACAATATTACATGAATATTTATTTGATAGCAATAAAGTAAATAACAATAACAATTAAACAAGAATATTTCAAATACACAGTATGTAAAGATGGAAAAACAATATTTACAGTTGTTCACACAGGATTTAGCTGAGTGACCTGTTCCTGGACGGTTCTTTAACAACTGTAATAGATTACAGGAAGTCTCTGGCAGTGTTGCTGAATCTGCCCGAGCAAGATCAGACGTGGATGGGGTGCTGCAACTGAGACCTGCGGTTTGTCTTTTCTGGTCAGCGAGTGGAGAATCACACAGGGTGGTCTGCAAAGAGCTTTAGGATGCTTCCTCCCACTGTCCACTGCATCGTCCATCCACAGGGTTTGCAGGGCCGGCTCACTCGTGGCTGCCACTAAGATGTTTTCAGAAATATGGAAACAGATGGTGGATGCTATATTATTAGTATAATACTTGTAACTCTGTGGCAGACAACATTTTGATAAAGTGCTATGTAAAAAGAAAAAAAGATTAGATTGTATAAGTTTCAAAGACCTTTGGTTTATATATTTTATATAATACAGTACATGTGTAAGAATGACCGATGTTGTGCCAAAAAATGACCGTCTGCCAAAAACTGACTGCACTTGTTGGTCTATAATCAACCCGTTCTCACTCCCAAAGCGTAACATTTTACGCTAGGTGACAAATCGTCACCATATTACGTTTTCGGCTACCCACCACGTTCCTAAATGACGACCTCGGAAAAAGAGGAAATATGAGAACTGTCTGGACTGAACCTACACATGTTCGCTCTTTTTCTTCAAATCGCTTAGAAACACGCTATTTAACATCATTAAAGTCCTGGTTACGGTCTGGAATAAGGTTATGGTTAGGGCTAGGGATAAGGTTAGGTTTAGGGCTGGAATACAGGGCTGGAATGTCTACTCCCGCGGGAGCGTCATTGCACTGGATTCCAGCCATAACCCGCCGCGTACCATAAGAACGCCGAAGGTCTCCTTTCGCGTTCCTCAGGAACGCCGCGGGACGTGACAAAACGTCGACATGTTACGCCTCGGGAGTGAGAACGCTCTGCTATAATACGTGAAACATATGTCAAATGTATCCCTCGTGAATGATATCAAGTCACCTTGAGCCACAAACAACATTCCTGTAACAAGGTAGAAGCTGCAATCAGTTTTTGGCAGAGACTTTTAAATATCCTTTATTTATCCGGTTCAAAAAAAAAAAGTTGAAAATTTATTTTTTATGAGTAATCTGCCCAAGAGGACAGCAGACAGCGCAACAAATATATCAACAGTTCTGTAAACATACTTTAAGTGGACAAAAAGGATCCGATTGGTTATAATGTAGGTACAATAACACAGAGTTACAAAGACACTTGAAAAACAGGTAATTTTAAAATTATATAACCCCTTTGTAAACCCTGTTCACCGAAGTCTATTTACCAACATATATTATACATATTATACACAGAAACATTGTAAATCAGTTTTTGGCAGGCGAACACCTTTTGGATTCAATTATCCGTGTAATTAGCTGAGTAATTCCTAAATGAATAGAATGGAATAGAATAGAATGCCTTTATTGTCACTATACAGTTGTACAGTGAGATACAGAGCATCTCCTACTCAGTGTAAACATGCTGGGGGGGGGGGGGGGGGGGTACAGTTCTGCAGCGCTATGTACATATGGACAGTATTAACAAAGGGAAAAACTAATATATATATATATATATATATATATATAAATAAATAAAATGTACAATATACAAGCCGTAAGTAATATGTAATAAATAGTGTTATGTATATACAGTTGAGTTATTGCACATAGAATTGGTATTGCACAGTGGTGGTCCATAGAGGAAGTGGGAAGTGGGGGGCTGTGTTATCTGTGCATGTGTGAGTTCAGGGTGGTTATCGCTTTGGGGAAGAAACTGTTTTTGAGTCTGTGGGTTTTTGTGTTGATGCACCTGTAGCGCTTCCCTGAGGGAAGCAGGCTGAACATGTTGAAGCCAGGGTGGGAGCTGTCCTTGATGATGTTTGCTGCTCTGGTGAGGCAGCAGGAGGAATAAATGTCCATCAGGGAGGGGAGAGGGCAGCCGATGATCTTTTGTGCTGTCTTGACCACACTCTGAAGCCTCACTCTATCTGCTTTGGTGCAGCTGCCGTACCATACCGTGATGCAGTAGGTTAGCAGGCTCTCAATGGACGAGCGGTAGAAGGTCAGCAGCAGGTTTGAGTTCAGCTTGTACTTCCTGAGGACTCTCAGGAAGTGCAGCCGCTGTTGGGCCTTCTTGATGACCGCTGAGATGTTTCATGTCCAGGAGATGTCAGCAGAGATGAGGACACCAAGGAACCGGAAAGTGTGGACCCTCTCCACACACTCCCCGTTGATGTAGAGGGGGCCAAGTCGGTGCTGTGTCTCCTGAAGTCAACAATGAGCTCTTTGGTTTTCTTAGTGTTCAGTGCCAGGTTGTTTTCTGAACACCATGCTGCCAGCTTCAGGACTTCCTCTCTGTACTCTGCCTCGTCTCCCTTCGAGATGAGTCCGACTACCGTGGTGTCATCAGCAAACTTCATGATGAGAGTGTTGTTGTGGGTCGAACTGCAGTCGTGGGTGTAGAGAGAATACAGGAGGGGGCTCAGCACACAGCCCTGTGGGGAGCCGGTGCTCAGTGTGCGAGTGGAGGAGAGATGAGGGCCGAGTCTTACAGTCTGGGGCCGGTTTGTGAGGAAATCCTTTATCCAGGCACATGTGAGAGGAGGGAGGCCAAGAGTGGCCAGTTTGGTGATGAGGCTGTCCGGGATGATTGTATTAAAGGCTGAGCAGTAGTCCACAAAGAGCATTCGGACGTAGCTTTGCCGCTGCTCTAGGTGACTCAGCACAGCGTGGAGGGCTGTGGCGATGGCGTCTTCTGTGGATCTGTTTGCACGGTATGCAAACTGGTGGGGGTCGAATTCTGGGGGGAGGTAATCCTTGATGTGCTGAAGGACTAGTCTCTCAAAGCATTTCATGATTACCGGTGTGAGGGCCACAGGGCGGTAATCATTCAGGCTGGAGATGGGAGACTTCTTCGGCATGATTGTGGCTGATTTTAGACAGGATGGGATGGCTGCCTCATCCAGTGAGAGGTTGAAGAGTCTGGTGAAGATGAGGGTGAGCTGGTGTGCGCATGCTCTTAGTACCTTGCCAGGTACTCCATCTGGACCGGCCGCCTTCCTGGGGTTCACTGCTAGGAGCACAGGTCTGACATCGTGCTCTGTTACAGTGAGTGGAGCGGTGCAGGAACCAGGTGAGGATGAGGATGGGAGCAGGGCTGGAGCAGATGAGTGTTGCTGTTGTGGTGTTTCAAAGCGGGCGAAGAAGCTGTTTATTTCTTCTGCCAGCTGCCCACTCGGGTTTTCTGTTTTCGCAGTGCTGCCTCTGTGGTTGATGATGGCTTGCATTCCCTGCCACACCTCTCGTGTGTTGTTGCTGGACAGGTGGGACTCGATGTTCCTTTTGTGGTCTGACTTGGCTTTTTTAATCCCCCTTTTCAGGTCAGCTCGAGCAGCCCTGTACAGAGCTCTGTAAATGCGTGTAGATTAAAGGAAATTATTTTACCTGGACATGATTGTCTCTGATGAGCCTCAGGTACAAAACATGCGGTTGACGATGATAAGGTTTTTCTAGCTCCTCGAGAATTACAAATGTACAAAAAAACGGAGCGACATTTCTGGGTCCATTTTAAAGTTTTCACGCTGTGGTGCTAGTGACTGGAAAAACACGGAAGTAAGGGCGGAGTTGAAGGCTAGAAGGCTGTCCACAGGCCATCTGTTATGTTGGATACTCATTGTTTGTTCAATAAAGTTTCTATGGAGAAAAAAGGGGGGTGTCCAAAGCTGCTCACTTCCTGACTACCCGTCCGTCTAAGGACACTACCTTGTGACGTAGGTTGGTAGTGTCCTACCTACGTCACAGTGTGCTCAGGAGGTGTCCTACCTCCTGAGCTTTGCCCACTAATTTACACTGAAGTAAAATGGGCCACATGTCTCTTGGCCAGTTCAGAGCAGTAGCCACCTTTTCAAAAAAATTGAAATATGAATCTACCTCAGTCTCACAAAAGGTAGGTACCAGAGCAATATTTTTGCTAACATTGAAACTTTTTGGGGAGACTTTTGGGATTTCTTTATTGGCATGTGTTTCCTGCCCTGATGACACCTTCAGTGCTTCTACTTCAAGCTGCTTTAATCCTGATTTATTTTTCAGCTTCTATCTCAAGCCTACGGATCTCCAGCCGGAGATCATAATCTGCTTTACGCACCTTATCCTTCTCTTGTGCCTCCAACTGTAAACGTAGTAAGGGAACCTTAAGCTTTGCATCACTTCTAGATGTCTGGGATTCTGGAGTGAAAGGCTTAAAGCGAGGCAGAGTTTGGGGAGCCACATCTGATTTAACTTGGGCACCCGGAGGTGTAGCAAGTAGAGCTTCCTCTTCTGTTCTCTCTGGAGAAGCTGGATTAGCAGAGGCTCCAGGGGAAGCTAAGGGGTCCTGAGAAGGTACCTCCATTGTAGCAGGGCTAATTAAGATACCCAACTCGATTAACCCCTCCAACAAAGCCTGCTTAAGATCCTTCTTCACTCCATATTTTGGTACGGAAAGTTTATACTGGGCAGCAATACTTAACAAGTCATCTTTGCGACACAAGTCAATTTTTTCAACGCTAGGTTAATTAACAAAATCAAGCAGGTCAAAACTCATCTTCAACCACAACCATGAAACGTAACCACCCTAAAATCACGACACACTTTCATTAATTTAGGTTGTCCACAGCATAAAAATATCCCGGACGAGCCCCCACTTGTGTTACGTCCCCCCCACCATGGTGGAGGCAAAGATAGGAAGGAGACAGCAACACTGGACAACCACAATCAATGAAGGAGGAAGACAACAGAACAGTTAAGAATCAGGCAGGATTTATTGGTTGCTTGCCTTGATAGTCAAACTTAACAAAAGAAAAGAGGTGGGGGAGGAGGACTGGGCGGTTGATCCAAATCAAAGAAATTAATAAAACAAAAAGAGGTCGATAGCTTCCAGGGCCTAACTGAAACAAAAAATGCAAAACAAAAAGCCTACCTAGCTACTCGACAAAAGGTCAGTGAAAACATACAAGAGTGGTACCAACCGCATAACCTAGTGTGACTAACAGTTTAAAACCTGCAACCAGTGTATAGGGTACCCCAGCTTACCTATCCAGCCTCCCACCACACACAATACAAAGAAGCCTGTTCGCAAATGTTTGTCATAAAGCAGCAGCCACCAGCTGGCCAGGGAGCTGCTCATTTGTAGTGATCCTCGGAGAGTGATTGGCCACCTGTGCCCAGACCAGTCAATAGACACATGCCAATCAACTTTGAACTGGCCAATAGGTGGAGGCTTGACACCTGAAAGATAAAAAGTACACCAAAAGCAAAGCCACATCTCTTGGCACGTAACAAGCATCCTTCCCCTGAATTCGGACACAGCATATATAATTTCCTCTTTGTCCTCTTCTGTTTTACTGGCAGTTGGCAATAGACCCTGTGCACGAGAAAATGCTAACTTCCTGGTTTGAGACCGGATGTGGGGTTGTACATTTCCGGTAGCTTTACTTTGTAGTCAATCGCTACTGCGAAGATATACTCCAAAATCATATCCAAAACTGGAAAACGGAAAGATCGCGTTAAGTTACAAAGAGCAGAAGGTGGGAACACTCACCGCTGTTGTGTCATAAAAAATCTTATGATCAATTTTGACGTTTAAAGAGTTTAGATCGATCAGTTGTTTACATCCCTCAACACAAGCAGAACTGCATCACTGCAGCAGAAGACACATCGTCCACACTCAGAAGCACATCTCTGTATAGTGACTGGTCTCATGATCTAAACAGGCAAATGTTCAGCATTCAAACTACAGGTGAAGAACAGTCAAACCAGATGTTTCCCGTTATGTCGAGATCAGCTAGTCAAGTACACACCTGCACAGCATGTTAACAAACCGTGAAAAAAGCCACACAAAAATGAATGATTGCTGGTAATAGTTTCTATACATTAGTATTTACGAAGGGTAGGTTGTGACTTACCTTCAAAATTACAGCGGTCCCTCGCTATAACGCGGTTCACCTTTCACCTCGCTGTTTCACGGATTTTTTAGTGCATGCTTCTTCTTTTTTTTTACGTCACATTGTGTCCTGATCGCTGCAGACGATCTCCTCCATGACGTCTCTCCTGTACAGTACAGAATCGCTGCATCGATGCTAGCAGTGTGACTCTGAAGTGCAGTACTGTATGTCCACGATGTCCACGAAACGCTTTGCACCGTCAAAAAATAAAATTGGCGACTTGGTTTCACCTATCGCTGGTTATTTTTAGAACATAACACCTGCGATAAACGAGGGACAGCTGAGAAATATAACATTTGAATCTCTTTTCTCTTTTGTTCTGAGGCGCGGGGGGAAAAATATCGACAAGTCGATGAACATCATTTACAGATATATTGGGTAAATGCCCGAGACATCTATAGAAATGTAAATCGCCGCTTGATTCATTCATTTGCTTAACTTGTTTTGAACTGTAACCAAGGCACGAATAGGACACCGGAAACAAAGCTCCCCACAGGAGTAGCATATGCTAACGTGCACATAGTCTATTAATTTAATTAGAGGAAGAAGTACTGCCCTCTATTGGAAGAGAATGTAATTGTTCTGTCTATTATTCACAGCAGTCGCTTAGAGTACTAATCAGGTGAAACCAGATAATCTTCCACGGCATACCTGATCATTTCTCACGGCACAACTCTGTGGCACGGCACAGTGGTTGGGAAACACTGTCTTAGAGGACAAGAAGCAGAAGTCTGTATTTCCATTTCAGCTGCTGAGTTGGAGAGTGGAGGCAGAAAAATGCCCATCACCTTATTAAGAGGTGCCCAGCAGGTATAGTGCGTCATAAGTTGTGTGGATGAGGACCCTTATGCAAATTCACAGGCAGACAGAATTCCTCGGTTTATCCAGGCTGTTTCCAGGCTGTACAAAAAGGAAAATGATGTAGCCAGTTAAGAGAAACTGCAAGCAGCATTCAGCTTGAAGAGCGCAGTCAACCTCGAGAGCATGAAACTGCAGCAGAGCTCACAAAGCAGACACTCTCGACTGCACGATGGCTTCTTTGTGCACGTTTCGAGCAAACCCAAAAACAGTATATCAGCACAAACACCTCATACCATCTGTCAGCACGGCGGTGGAGGGTCACTGAGTTGATACTGAACTCTTCCATATATCAAATTATTCTAGATTCAAATGTGAGGCCATCTAACTAAACTGAGTGATCAACAGCATTATGAGCCAAAGCACAGCAGCAGATCTCCAAAAGAACAGCTTAAAAAAAGTGCCAATGAGTTGCAGCAGCCCAAAGTCCAGACCTCATCCTGTTCACCTGGCCGAACGTTGTCAGACTGAAGAACACACAGTTCTTAGTACTCAGTTACTGTGTCTCTAGCAGGATGGTTTGTGGATCTCCAGCTGTCTCACGGGCACTTTCCTGCTCACTGTGTCAAACGTTCAGTTATTCCTCAGCCTTTTTAGTGTTAATGGTTCCTGCAATAAATGTGGTTTTCTTTGTTGATGTCAGTTTTAAAGGATTACACGCTGCTACACTTGTGGATGAACTGTGTTCATATTATTGATGTCTGTCTTTGGAAAAAGAGACTGAAATCTCAGTGAAATTACATGTT
Organism: Copadichromis virginalis; assembly: GCF_057382275.1. Lineage (NCBI taxonomy): Eukaryota > Metazoa > Chordata > Actinopteri > Cichliformes > Cichlidae > Copadichromis > Copadichromis virginalis. The sequence continues at coordinate 2,315,553 of NC_140635.1, read as the reverse complement.
CACATAAATAACATAACATTAATGTAATATACTAGAACATTTAGCTCAAGGCCTCGGAGAACAAAAGAACAGCCTCAAAGAGGCACAATCATGACTGCAGGCTTGTAGTCTGGTTTTTCAGCGTGAACATTAGACACGTTTATTTCACAGGCCACACACTGCTCAGGGAAATGAGCCTGATGCTCTTCTGCTTTTCCACAAAAGTATGCTGAATTAGCGGTTATCACTTCCTGTCAGTGATGTAGCCAAGACCGACAATCATCACTAATTACTACAGAAGCTTAGGAAACCAGGAGGCCTGCAACTCTTATTCCAATAAAGTTGGGATGCTGCGTAAAAACTAAATAACAAGAGTGAAATGATTTCCAAATGTCCTAAACCCAATTTAGATTCACAAAAGCTGCTGGACTTTGTCCCAATCTGATATCAGCTGCTCAGCAGTCCTGGGTGTTCGTTCGTGTATTTTTGTTTCGTGATGCTCCAGATGTTTTCAATTGATGAAAAGTCTGGATAGTTTAGCATCCACAGTCTTTTACCAAAAGCCATGCTGTAGTCATAGCTGCAGTTTAGCATCACCCCTGAAAAAGATCTGAGATGTCTGAGTCTGAGTTGGTACATATGTTGCTCTAAAAGCTGTAAATAAGTTTCAGTATTGATTGATTTCCAGATTCCACAGCCTCTGATGCACTCCATACTCTCAGAGATTCAGGTGTTTGAGCTGATTGCTGATAACAAGCCAAATGGTCCCTCTCCTCTTTAGTCTAGAGGACCTGGCAGCCATGTTTTCCACTCAGTCCATTTTAAATGAACTTTGTCCCAGAGAAGACAGGCGTGTTTCTGGATCATGCTCACATGTGGCTTCTTCTTTGCATGGAGCCTTAAATCTGAATCTTTTGATGATACAGTTTCATGTTCAAAGTCCCTTAAATGACTTCTCTTCTTTTTCAGCTCATAGAGGGGAAGAGTTTTTATCCACCTGCTGTCACGTAAGCAGAGCCTCAGAGAGCTGTGAGCATGACTGCAGGCTCGTACTGTGGGTTTCCTGCCTGCACACTGAACACGTATTTTCACAGGTCACACATGAATCTGAGAAACGAGCCTGAAGCTCTTCTGCTTTTTCTTCTTGCAGTGAAGGTTTTTTGTCCTCACAGTGAATATAAAAGAGAACGAAGAGCAGAGACCTCAGAGGATCACACAGCTGTCTACTGTAAGTACACCGACGCTGCTTCACTTTATGTTTTTGTCTTTATTACTGTGGTGGAGAAAATTTAAATAACTTAAAGTAACAGGTGCAGTTACAGCAGGGACTGTTTCCTATTACTTAACAATTAAGAAAGTGCAAAACAATCTAAAAGTCACACTGAATCTAAATGTCATGTTTCAGAGTTTTAGATTCATCATTTTCTTTTTATTACAATTGTCACGGTCCTGGGTCTTTGGCCCAGGGTTTTGAGTTTTGGACTGTTGCTTCAGAACTCTAGTTATTATTATTTTTTATATTTGTTATTTATATCATAGTTTGCAGTAACTTTGTTTTCGACTGATTGAACTAGCAGCAGTGAGAACATCTGACTCACATCTGACCAAGCAATGAGTTATTTGACACCCTAAAACAAACATGTTGTGTTTGTTTGTTGATATTTTGCTGATATTTTCTAAAATCTATAAGCTGATTAATAGTTCAGACTGACCAAGTTTTATCTTAGTCAGGCTTGTGGGCAGTTCTCTTTATACTCAGTAGATGGTATTTTTATACAGTTTGTATCAATACAGAAAGCAGGGGAACCGTTCCCATCAGAAACATCCCTTATCCCCAACAGCATCATCATCAAAACATAGTAAATTAAAGGAATCAATCCAAATCACAAGAAGATAAAAAGGCAGGTCAAATTATTCTGAGGTCACAATGACAACAATGCACAGATGGGAGTGAAAAGTCCTTCTGGGAACCTAAACGACAGTTTCAGTAAAGACCAAATTCACAGCAGATCAGCTGGTAAAAAAACAAACAGACAAGATAGCTCTGGATCATATTCAAACATTCTTAGAGAGACATGTCTGTCTCTTTAATGGCTGCATTTTCACACAAATTTCTATTTGTTTCGTAACAGACACTGACTGATACTACAGAGCAAAAATAAACAAAAATAAACTTCTCCCAGTAAATAGAATACTTTCAGTATTGTTTCTACTCAGTCCAAGCAGTTTCTTTCTAATTCACACACACATTCATTCAGTGCTTCTACTTAACTTTCACATACTCACACAGGTACCATCCATCCTTTTATTTTCTTTCGCTTATCCAATTCAGGGTTGCTGGAGTCGACCCCAGCTGCCATAAAGCGAGAGATGTGCTAGAACCTGGACAGGTCGCCAGTCTGTCGCAGGGCTCACACAGATCATACAAAATAAGGATTAACCCTCTGGGGTCCATGGTATAATTGGCCATTTTTGACTACTTTTGATTTTACCTCTATATTTCACCTTTAAAATATGTTTTTCTTGCCTTGTTTGGTATCATTATTTTCAGCACAACCTCAAATATCTGAAATTTGAGTTATTTTTTCATTTGGTATACTATATTAGCATAGTTGATCTAAATTCAGACAAAAAATTCAAAATCCGAGTAGAAAAAAGTTATATTTTTTACTGTAAAACCCACAAACATGTTTAACGAATCATTTTCACAACTTGAAATGCAAATAGAAATTGTACATTTCTAAAAATTATGCACAAGTTTTGCAAACAACAAAGTTATATGGTACTATTTACCTAAAAATGCAGCCAAGGCCTCGGGCGTTTTTTATATAACCATTTAAATCTATTTACTGAACAATCAGCTGTGCTGCATCAAAGAAGAAGGCACACAAATTATTTGTGCCAGTCCAAAATATGTAGTTTGTGTTCAGTATAAGACAGAGGAGAACAGCACAGGCCTAAACCTGCAGGTCTGACAGCAGGAGGCGCATCAGTCCAGTTTTCCATGTGGGAACAGCGTTTACACTGGAATCTGCCTTTGACGGCTTTTTGAGAGCAAATATGAATTCAGCAGTCTAACTGACACACAATGCAAAACAATAACTACACAACAAACTAACTACAGCCTCCAAACACGCTAAACGTCACTAATGTCTCACATATGAAAACTCACTCTCTCTCTTTCTTTCGCTCGCCCGCTTTCCGTCGCGGGTGTCACTCCTAAAAACTTCCCCTTCTCCCTAAACAACCAAATGTCACATGTTGCCTTATCATTTTTTTTGATTGGCTGACATGGTAAACTCTAACACCAATAGGGAATGGGTGTTTTTTCTTTTTTCACTCGCAAGCGAGAGTGTTTGCTAGCGATGTCTGTAGAAAACGCCGTTTTTACCGTTCTTCCCGCTGTAAACGCCACTGTTTTGTTCAGAAAAAAAACATCGCGTGTATTTTTTATCATAACTCTGGTTTTACGTGGCCCATCGACTCTGACGTGCTGCATCTTGTAGCTGTGTCGTCTTAAATTGGTCATGTGATTTTGACGCGCCGGCGCGTCCAGCGACCCCAGAGGGTTAAGCATAATTTGCATTAAACTGTGAGCATACTAAAGACCATACTAAAAATGTTTGATTCATCTAAATACTGGAAATGGAAAGTCCAACAAATACAAATATCATAAAGCTGATAAAATACCCGTGTCCACACCTGTCAGTGACAATGTGCCTCTTTATTAAATACCAACAGTAGCTTTTAAAAAACAACAACAACATTTGTTGCTGCAGACAATGAGCAGATCTGTCCCATAGTGTGGACTAAATATAAAACCAAGCCTGATGAATATCACTTAGCAACGATTTTCACAGATGTTTGACCTCACAACCTTTGTTCTTACTCTCAGGTGGCAATTTTATGAAGCTGTTTCAGCACGACTGAGGACATAAATTCATTTTAATAGTAAGTAACTATATGGAGTAAACTTGTAATAACAACTGTGAAATCTCATAGCAACTGCTGGTCGCTAGAGAAACAATGTTTATTCCCCAACCAGTAAAAGAGTGTTTGCTGCAGGTTGTTGCAACAAGAGTACTGCACAAAAAACATCCCTGCAATTGCTTTGGTCACCAGCAGATTACCATAGTTGCTCTTAGTTTGCATAAAAGACATCATCTGTTTTGGTAGTGAAATTGTTTAAATGTATTTGCAACCAATTTCAACAGCAAGCTCACATTTTCAATGAGTCAGGAAATACACATTTTCCCTACCAAAATAAACTACACTGTTTTTTTGTTTTTGTTTTTAAACGGGAAATGAGTAAACTAAGAAAACCTTAAATGGTCAAAAGTGATGTGGTTTCTAGTTTGGTCGTCCTCAAGGACAAACAACGAAAAACATAAACAGCAACAGATGTTATGGTCCTGAGTCTGGTGACTCAGTGCTGTTGATTATTAATATTCTTTGATTCAGTTAGTTTCTCATTATATCTTTTGATGTCTAGTTCTCTGCTTTTGCCTCTATGCCTCCCCTGTGTTACACATCCCTCATCTAGTTTCTTGTCTAGCGTCTCCTTGTCAAGTCCACGTCTCTGTGCCTGTCTCCTGTTTCCTCTTTTATTTTGACAGTCTCACGTCCTTTCTTAATGTTTTCAGTTTTGCTTCCTTTCCATCTCATTATGTCACATTAGTCCCAGCTGAGTTTCCCATTCCCTCGTTACTCCCTGGTGTAATTAAGCCCAGTGTTTCCCTATGTCCGTTGTCACGTCGTACCCTCTCAGTGCTGTGTGTTTCTGCCGTGCTCTTGGTTCACATTGTTGCTTCTTGTCAGTTCCTAGTTTCTAGCTTCTGTGTTTCTATGTTTCTAGTTTCCTGAGTTCTTAGTTGTCTAGTTTCTAGTTGTGTTTTCTTCCTTGTATTTAGTGTTCAAGTTTATGCAGTGCAATAAAAGCTGCCTCCTTTCGTTCATCCTTCCGTGTCCTGAGTCCTGCATTTGGGTCCTACATCCTGCCTGCCACAAAGTGTCACATGACAACAGTAAAGTGAGAACAGAAAACTGACAAACTGTTTCTGATTACTTCCAGTTCATACTGAGCCATGGACTCTAAATCTGGTGATACAATGGAGTTGGCAGCACTTGGCCGGCCGTTTGGCCTGGGGATGCTGTATGACTGCCGAAGCGATAAACTTGTCCCTGGTAAGATTTCACCTTTCACCAGATTTAACCTGTCACATCTGAAGTTTCAGTATTTGAAGCTATTTTAAATTCTTTTGCTTTTGTAATCGATTTAGGTAGCACAGTGGTTAGCACTGTTAGCTTACAGCAAGAAGGTCCTAAATTTGAATCCATGAGGTTAGGTGAACTGATTATTCTAAATTGTTAATGGGTGTGAATAGTTGTCTGTCTCTCTGTGTTAGCCCTGCGACAGACTGGCGACCTTTCCAGGGTGAACCCCACCCCTTACCCTATGACAGCCATCACTCCAGCTGTCCACTAACTCCAGTATCACATACATGATATCAAATAATTCACTGTGCAATTGATCTGAAGGGAGACTCTGTCCACAGAGACCAAAACAGTTCTTATAGTAGGCATTAAACATGATTTTAACATAGGAAAGTTGGACGTGTGTGTGTGTGTGTGTGTGTGTGTGTGTGTGTGTGTGTGTGTGTGTGTGTGTGTGTGTGTATGTATATATATATATATATATATATATATATATATACACACACACACATTCTGCACCACGTCTCTGTGCGTTCATCATTTGTTTGAAGCCAGCTCACCTCCTGGTACTACTTTTCCGAGAATACGCGCTTCTTTTGTGGTTCGGACTCCTTCTGACATTTTTTTGGAGGTGGAGGAAAACCAAAGTAATTGCTTAAAGGAGCTTCTTCGACATCTTTAAGAGTTCTAAACAAATGTCTGTCCTCCTCCTGAAAATCTTATGTACACAAACACGCATTGCAACTTCTTATCTTGTGCGTGTTTTTTATTTTGACAGCGAATGCGCACCTGCGGACCACTTATGTGCAGCCCTGGTTATTTAGCTCGTCATATTGCAGCCACAGAAATTCTTTTGTCCATGAAACCATAAAGCTGCACTTTCTTTTTGCCTTATAGTCTGATTTGTCATAACTTCTCCGTTTTGCGGTAAGCTTTTCTTTGGCTGTCACTTCTTCACCCTGACCTGTCTTATTTGGCTCAGCAGAACTGAAATATATATCCTGCTGCTTTTACACACGCACTCACATAAGCTCAGCGATTCTCTGCGCGATCAACCTCTCACATGTTTAAGCTGCGGGAGATTTCACTTGTCATGTTTGCGTAGTAAGCTAACGATTAATAAGACGATGTCAGAGGAATTGGTGCGCAAATTATCATCACTCACCAATCAGTGCTGTCGCTCTCTATACACAGTTCGCGCGATTGCAAAGTGAAAGCAAAAAACAAGCGCAAATTCGAACACGATTTCAATATGTCACATATTGACAGTGGCTCACCGATGCCAATGACATAATTACCCAGCTACATTCCCGATAGAATGCAAAAGCATTGACATATATTTTTCCTTCCTACGATAGGCCGACGGGCAGGGCAGAGTAGGGCTGCTCGATTATGGAAAAAATGATAATCCTGATTATTTTCACTGAAATTGAGATCTCGATTATTTGACGATATTTATTTAACCCTTTAAGACCTACCATAGAACCAAGTCCGCCAGAGCTTATATTATTTTTTTACATGTTGTAGAGCCATTTGTGGGAGCATTTCAAGTTGCTATACATCAATACAACTGTTATAGCCCATATTTTAATAATATGTATGCATTAAGTCCATAGTAACTACATTAATTGCAAAAAAGTGCAATAAACTACAAAAAAATTGAAAGTCATTTTTGTTGTTTTTACATGTATTTCTACTTAGAGAAATTTAAGAGGCTTATCCCTCAAAACTTTAAATACAAAAAAGTTGCAAGAAATAGTTTACAACAACAGGAAATTTATTTTGAGTATCTTCATAGTTTTATTTTGGAGATACAGCAATTTTTATATACTGCAGGAAAAACAAAAAAAAAACAATCCTATGATGCAAATTTGCAAAGGAAACAGCAGGTGCATCAAAATAAACTATTTCCAGCAGTGCAATTCGAGTTCTAAGCATCCCAGCAACTATTCAGAAAAGTCAAACATGACTTATAAAAACACCAGTATAGGCTTTTAAGGCCTACAAGTAAAAAACTACATTTTCTGCGAAAATGACGTAACTTCCGGTTTCGGGCAGGAAATGGCGGACATGCGATAGTTCACGCTGACGTTTGTTTCTTTTTTTTTTTTTTTTTCGCCTGTCCCATTTGGTTCTTTAGCCATCAGAATTGTTGTCTGAAGATCAACAAGGATACCCAATGGATTTACTTTGCCAAATGGATCTTCGTGGCATTGCCGTATTGGTCCATTTGGTCGATCTTTGTTTTTATTATTTATTATATTTTATTTTCAGATGTTACAGACGGGACAGACATCAGTGAGGGATAGGAAAGTGAGAAAGAAAGAGGAAGGAAAGGAAAAACAGAAGGGGAGAGGGACAGTGAGAAAGGGGGGGAGAAAAAAAATAAGAATCTCCTGGATCACCTGTTGAGAGAAGAATAGAAAACAAGCAAAAAAAACAAAAAAAAAGCGCAACATACTAAACACAACACCATCGCATTAATCTAGCTAAGTGTAAACAGCAGTAAATACTAAATATTCAATGTTGTTGTGCAGCACGCAGGACAGATGTGCTTCGAAGTAGTAGCCAAGAAAGGTGTAATTTAAGTCTATGAGCAGTGAACACCCGTGTGCATACCTGTGTGGATCAGCGCGCTTGTATTCCAAAGGTTTCTCCATGTAACGATCTGCTAGGGAGTGTGGGGGGGGCCACAGCCCCGTCCTCCAGGGCATGAAGCAGGTATGGAGGAGATCAAAACTCCAGACATCCAGAGGCCCCCAGAACACAAGAGACCATAGAAGACCAACAGAGGGGCAGCCGCGCCACTGTCCCAACAAGAGCTGAGGAGAGTCCCAGATGAGGGTTCACTCAGCAGCCGCGGAGCAGAAGCCAGGGGGAGTTGCAGTGACGCGCCCGTGAGCTCCGCCGGCAGCCAGCTGTGCCTGAGTGACCGAGCCCCAGGCCGAGAGGCCGGGGGCACCCCACCTCCGAAGTGGCCCGAGCGAGCCCCAGGTTCCAGGCCCCGATAAGCGGCCGCCAAGGAGTGAGCCGGTGTGTACCCGGACGCCCACCCCCAGACACAAAGAACCACCAACGCACCGACACCTGAGGGAGTCCGCCACCGGCAGGGGAAGTGGTGGTGGGTGGAGATAGGCCTCCAAACCTTGGAGGGCCTGAGGTGTCCCCAGAGAGGTGGCGTCTGATACCCAACCTGACATATAGACACAGACATACAGGCACACACATATACAAACATCCATTCCCACCCTCATGCTCTCATATGCACTCACTCCACACTCAACCAACGTGGAGACAGACATAAAGAGACGCTGTACACACGATCACACTCCCCAAGCGTACTCTACAAACCGGGTCTAGGTGCCCCCGCCCCTGGAGGGGGGAACTGCACCCAGACCCAGGTGGTGTTACCCTTTTCCCTGCGGTGGGGAGAGGCAGACCACCCCGACTCCGTAGCAGCAGGGAGGCCCCACACTCCAGACCGCAGTCGGACGGCCAACTCCTCCTAGCCCTCCCGCTCCAGCAGGCCGCAGAGAATGGGGGTGGGAGAAGACTCCAAACCTCCCTCCACCCGCTCATTGTAGTGTTGATGCATGTGTGTTCTAAGGTGCAATTAAAACCCAGGAGGGCATGGAGCTACCTGCCAAGGAGCAGCAGGTAAGCGCATGGTCCCTCCTGCTAGCCCTCAATGTCTACGTGTATTTAAAATTGAGAGGTGGGCAACGACGCCAGGGGTGAGGTGTACACCCTGATGGTAATATGGACTCCGTGATTGTGCCCACCCCCAAGATCCTATATGTATGTGTAATGAGAGTGTGAGTAATGTGAATGTCTAAGTTGTGGGATAAAATTGAGGCACAGGCAGCCGGAAGGGGACAGAGGGGGGGGTAGCCTCCTCTGCACCCTGGTGACATACCCCTACTCCAAGGCCCTGCATGTGTGGGTGGTTGTGGTGGAGCGGGAAGAGGGAGGCAGCTGGAGATGGGGAGGGAAGGAAGGGAGGGGCAGGTAACCCCTCCCTGGGGCCAGCTCCCCCGCTGACCCCAGTAGGCACTCCCACACTCCGCGACCCGCCAGGGAAAGAGGGCCCAGGCCCATCCAGACCGGGGCCCAGTGCAGCAGCGCCTCCCGGCCCCACAGAGCCCGGGACAGTTCACCCAACCCCACCACAGAGAAAACTGCACCCACCCCACCATCCACTCATCTTCCAGACTACATAAGACAGTAAACGCCCAGGCTGAGATCTTCCTCCACCTCTCCTGTATCTCCCCCTCCTGCAGAGAGAGTCCCTGAAGAGAGGAAAGCTCCTGCAGATGTGACCATCTCCCCCACCAGTTGAAGAGCCCCCCAGGTGGCTCGACGCACCGGCGGCACCCTGCTCCAGGGCTGGGCCCCCATGCACCCACCCGCCCACAACCCCGGCAACACACCAACCAGGACCCAAGCCCCCGAGGCCCGGCCCGGGCCCCAGCCCGGAGACGGAGCGCCCCCAGAACCTCACGCCCATCCCGGACCCACCCAGGGGCAGCCAGGCTACCAGGTCAGTAACCCACGTCCGTCAGCACAGACCCTCCCCTAGCCCCGCTGCACGCAGCCGCGAGGAAACAGTCACCTGAGAGCCAACAGAGCCCCCAACCGGACATGACCGCTACCCCGGGTTGAGCCCCCCAAGGAAGATGCCTCCGGGGAACCCCCCGACGCCCTAAGCCTGTCCCTACCCCCACACCAATCACAACAGTGAAGGCGGGACCAAACTATGACCCCCCACCCCCACTAGGTGATGGAGCTGATCAAAGGGGCCCAGAGCAATTGATCTGATGTGGTGGCAGAGGCTGTGTCAAGACTAATGTAATCTAATAGATAATTTCTATATTGGTTAGAATTAAGATTATTTTTATTTTTCCAGTTCATGAGGACTGTTTTCTTGGCTATGCATAGGGCAGTGAAAACCATATGGGCGATATTCTTTTCTGAAGTGACATTATCTAAGCTGCCCAACAAACACACTAAGGGGGAAGTTGGAATGTTACATTTCAGACACTTCGATAAGTCTTCACATATCTCGCGCCAAAACTTTTGCACTGGTGGACAGAACCAAAGAGCGTGGATGTAATTGTCTGGTGTATTGCCTTGACAGTGTGAGCAGTTGTTGGAAGATGTAAAGCCCATCTTGAACATCCGATGACCTGTATAGTGCACTCTATGTAGTATTTTGTATTGTATTAATTGCAGACTGGGATTTTTAATTAATTTAAAAGTTTTTAAGCAAATCTGAGACCAGAAGTTTTGGTCTAGGTTGACTGATAAATCTGCTTCCCACTTTGCAATAGGAAGGGATATTGATTCATCTAATTTAGAAAGTGTTCTGTATATTTTAGATAATAATTTGGGGGATTTAAGAGTAAGAAAATGTGCCGCACTTAGTGGTGTTTGTAATTCAACTTGACTGAGGTTAAATTTCTTTTTTACTATGGATTTAATTTGTTGATATTCTAAAAATCTTGTCTTGTTGATCCCATATTGTGCAACTAGTCCGTCAAATGAAATAAATTCTGTTCCCTCTAATATATGTTCTAAGTATTTAATTCCTTTACAACTCCATTCTGGGAAATTAATCATATTATTGTTTTGTAATATGTCAGGGTTATTCCAGATAGGTGTACGTTTGCATGGGATTAATGAAGACTCCGTTATTTTTAGAAACTCCCACCATGCTGTCAGAGAAAAGCTGATGTTGATACTTTTAAAGCATTCATGTCTTTTGATGTTTGAGCTAATAAATGGTAGGTCTGAAATCTCTAGATCCTTGCATAGTGCCTGTTCAACATCTAGCCAGGGCTCAACTAAGAAGGTATGTTTTAACCATTCTGAGATGAACTGAAGCCTGTTGGCGAAGAAGTATTGGTAAAAATTAGGCAGATCTAATCCTCCTCTATCCTTGGTTCTTTGTAGCGTTTTTAAGCTGATACGCGGGGGTTTATCTTTCCAAAGGAATTTGGAAATATATGAATCCAGAGATCTGAACCAATCTTGTGATGGTTTGTTAGGGATCATCAAAAATAAGTAATTTATTTTTGGCAAGATCATCATTTTTATAGTGGCGACCCTTCCCATGAGTAATACAACTGCAAAGCTCTCCAGCGAGTAGTGCGGTGCTCTGAACGGATAATTGGAGGTGAGCTTCCCTCCCTCCAAGACATCTACAGGAAGCGCTGCCTGAGGAAAGCGGGGAGGATCATCAAGGACTCCAGTCACCCCAGCCATAAACTGTTCAGACTGCTTCCATCAGGAAGGAGGTTCTGCAGCATCCGGTCCCGTACCAGCAGACTGAGAGACAGCTTCTTCCACCAGGCCATCAGACTGCTGAACACGTCATAGACACCTCAGCTTCACTACTGGAACTTTAACATTATGCACTCCACACTGTATATAAATGCCACTTGTTTTGCACATATTCAACTCTGTATATTTTATATATTTTATTATTATTATTATTATTTTATTTTATTTTTTTACTATTTAATTTGTAAAAATGTGTATACACACACACACACACACACACACACACGTAGGAAAATATTTAGTATACACATCCAGAAATGCATACACTATTATATATTGTACATATATTTATTAGTTTCAGGTTGGCCATTCTTGTATTTTGCTCGTTTGTGTTGTTGTGTTTGCACATCTCTGTTGCTTGTGGGGCTCGCACACAAGAATTTCACTCGCATGTGCTGTACCAGTGTGCCTGCACATGTGATGTGACAATAAAAAGTGATTTGATTTGATTTGATTTGATTTGATTTGATATGGGTAAAGATTTCCATCTAGTCAGATCGCCTTCTACTTTCTTTAGAAGTGGGATGTGGTTTAATTTAGTTAAGTCTGAAAGCTTAGGAGAGACATTAATACCTAAATATTTAATATTTCCGGATTGCAGTGGGGCAGAGGAAGAATTATGGAAGGAGCAGTTAATGGGGAGAACTGTAGATTTTGGCCAGTTAATTGAATAATCTGAAACTCTTGAAAACCAGTTTATTAGAGTAATTACCTCAGAGAGGTTGGTTTGTGTGTTTTGCAGAAAAAGCAACACATCATCCGCATAGAGACTGATTTTATGTTCTATGTTCTTACATTTTATGCCCTTAATTGTTGTAGCCTGTCTAAATGCTGCTGCTAGAGGTTCGATAAAAATTGCAAAAAGTGAAGGGGAGAGTGGGCATCCCTGTCTGGTGCCCCTCAGGAGACAGAAGCTGGAGGATGTCTGGTCATTTGTTCTGATACGAGCTGTTGGGGAATTGTATAATATTCTTATCCAGTTTATGAAAGAGTTTCCAAAACCAAATTTGTGTAAAGTTGCGAATAAAAATTTCCAGTTAACTCTGTCAAATGCTTTTTCTGCATCTAGAGATAATATTATGGTTTCGATGTTTTTATCGTATGAGTAGTCTATTAAATTAAGTAATCTATGAGTGTTTGTTGAGGAGTGCCGACCTTTTATGGCCTGGCCTGCATTTGTATAGCGCTTTTCTAGTCCGTAAGGACCCCAAAGCGCTTCACACTACATTCAGTCATTCACCCATTCACACACACATTCACACACTGGCGATGGCAAGCTACATTGTAGCCACAGCTGCCCTGGGGCGCACTGACAGAGGCGAGGCTGCCGGACACTGGCGCCACCGGGCCCTCTGACCCTTATGAAACCAGTTTGGTCAGGATGAATTAAGAGGGGGGTCATTTTCTCTAATCTCTTTGAGAGAGCTTTGCAGATTATTTTAAGGTCTACATTTAAAAGAGAAATTGGACGATAGCTTGAGGGAAATAAAGGGTCTTTGCCTGGTTTTAGCAGGAGACTAATGTTGGCAGAATTCATATTTGGTGGTAGTCTGCCCTTTTCCTCGATTTCCTGCAACATGCTGTGGAATACTGGTGCCAAAATTGTCCAGAATTCTTTGTAGAATTCTGCAGGGAAGCCGTCTGGACCTGGAGCCTTATTATTGGGCATACTTATCAGGGCTTCCTGGAGTTCACTTGGCGTCAGTGGCGAATCCAGTTCCATTGCTTGACTGTCTAGTAATTTTGGAAGAGTTACGTTGTCAAGAAACAGATCAATTTCATTTTTAGATGGGTTTATTTGTGGTGAGTATAAAGTTTCATAGAAATCCCTAAAAATGTTGTTTATTCTTCCAGGATCATATATTGTGTTCCCCGATAAATCTTTAGCAGCACATATAGTTGTTTTTTCTTTATTTATTTTTAGCTGGTTAGCTAGAAATCGACCTGATTTGTTACTGTGTTCAAAATTCTGCAAGCGTAGTCTTTGTATAAGGAATTGTGTTTTTTTATTAATAGTTTCATTTAATTCTAGTTTTGTTTTGCATATTTTGTTCAATGTTTCCTGATCTTGGTCGCACGCGTAGGCTTCTTCTAGTGATTTGATGTTTTTTTCTAATTCCTGAATATTTTTGTTTTCTTCTTTCTTTTTGTGTGATGAGAAAGAAATTATTTTACCTCTCATCACAGCTTTCCCTGCTTCCCATAGAACAGAAGCAGATATTCCGGGAGTGTCATTAAAGTCTAAATATGAAGTCCATTCCTTTTTAAAGTATTTAATAAAGTCTTCATCTTTAAGTAGTGATATATTAAATCTCCAGTTTTTTCTTGGCGTAGTGTTATTCTTGTGTATTAGTGTTAAGGATACGGGAGCATGATCGCTGACAGCTATAGGATGAATCTCAGTGTCTGAAATGTCGTTCAGCAGTGAGCTGCTGACCAAAAAATAATCCAGACGAGAGTAGGAGTGATGAACATGCGAGAAAAAAGTATATTCCTTACTGGTGGGGTGAAGAGAGCGCCATGCATCGCAAAGACCAAAGTCGCTCATATACTGTTTGATTATATTTGTGGACTGCCAATTACGCTGAGTTCCTGTTGTGTTGAGCCTATCCATTTCTTCATTTAGTCCAAGGTTGAGGTCACCGCCAAGAATGAGTGTGCAATCAAGGTGTTCAGAGAGTGCACTAAAAAAACCGTGGAAGAATGAGGGTTCATCAACATTTGGACCATATATACTAACAATACATAGTTTTTTGTTCAATATTGATAGTTTAATAATTAGAAATCTACCCTCTGGATCTATAACTGTATCGAGTACTGTAAAATTAACATTTTTATGTATTAAAATTGCTACTCCCCGTTGTCTAGAATTATAACAGGCTGCAAACACGTTAGGAAACTCAGGTGTTGTAAGTTCATTTAAACCTGTGACAGGTCTGTGAGTTTCTTGTAATAAAACAACATCTGCCTGTAGTTTTTTAAGCTGGTTAAATATTTTTAACCTCTTTCCTCTGGTGCCAGCTCCATTTACATTCCATGTGACAAACCTCAGCATGCCCATAATTGTGTGTGTATGTCTAATGATGTATGCTGGGTGTTTCGTTTAGACAGGTGGAGAGAATATGGAAACATCCCTTGTTTATAAATAGAAAGAGAAAAAGAAGTGTGGTGAGAGACTCCATAAGTCTGACTATGTGTGTGAATATTCACTAATATGAACAAGCGTGGCTTGCTTATGTGTCCTGCAAGTCTGTGCGTGCTGTGAGGCTGTTGTGAATGTGCTGCCGTTGAGCTGATGTGTTTGCGTGATCGTGTTGTGAAAATATGGAGAAATAGAGGGTGTTGTTTGTAGGTGAGTGGGGAAGTAGGTGACCACAGCAGTGAAAGACAAGAGAAAGAAAGAAACCACATGAACTGTGAGCAACAACAAAAAAAAAGAAACGAAACGGAAACATTCCAATTAAAGCAATGACGGAGGGTGACGGTGTTATATCTGCTATGACATCATATTGATATTACTAGCTTAAACTCATGTTAAAGGAGAGAGTGTGAATGAATAAGAAAAGAGTGTAGCGGGTTCTTATCTGGAGTGCAGTTAATATAACCACGGTGTGGTGCCGAGGTCGCGGTAAAGCTGTCCGTCCACGTAGAGCCGGTCCACGGCGATGACAGCACGGGAGCCTTTCTGGATGAAGCTACGTCGAACTGGGAACAGGACCTTGCGTCGTTCCAGGATCTCTTTGGGGAACTGGTCGTTCACGCTGAAGTCCGTTCCTTTCAGCTCTCTGCCGCGACTCTTCACCTGTTCCTTTTGTTTGAATTGACTGAATTTGGCCACAATAGGCCGTGGTCTCCCGGTCCGCGACCGCACGCCCCCCAAGCGATGCACTCTATCGAAATCGATGTTCTTTACGGTGTCCTCCGGCAGCTTCAGGTGGATTTTAATGAAGCTTTTCACCGTTGCCTCCGCGTCCTCTCCGGCAGATTCTGGAATACCAGAAAACACAAGATTATCTCTCATGCTACGGGCTTGTAGATCGATAACGGATTCTTTTATTTTTTTATTTTCAATGGCATTTTCAGCAGCAAGCGTTTCCACCTGCTGCTGGCTGAATTCCAGGGATTCTCTCAGAGATTTAAATTCCCGGTGTAAAATCTCCACCGGGGACAACCTCGCATCGAAACTGGACAATCGCTTGTCGATTGACTCCAGGATGTCGACGATATCTTTGCCGGCAGGCGATGTTGTGCCGGGGGAGTCTGCCTGGCGACATCTCTTCGATGACGGTGTCTCAATTTTGGCCGGGGAAGATGCACTCTGGGCCTTATGCATTACTAAATCTTGGAAAAAGCGGTCGATGTAATCTTGGAGAGCGTCTAAACTCACCTGGATCACCTGTTGAGAAACAAGGGGAAACAAGCAGAAGAAAAAAAAAGAGCAGCATAATAAACAACATCACGATGATCTATGTGAATATAACAGTAAATACTAAATATTTGGGGCGACCGTGGCTCAGGGGGTTGGGAAGCGTATCTGTAACCGGAAGGTTGCTGGTTCGATCCCCGGGCTCTCTGTCCTGGTCGTTGTGTCCCTGGGCAAGACACTTTACCCTACCGCCTACTGGTGTTGGCCAGAGGGGCCGATGGTGCGATATGGCAGCCTCGCTTCTGTCAGTCTGCCCCAGGGCAGCTGTGGCTACAACCGTAGCTGCCTCCACCAGTGTGTGAATGTGAGAGTGAATGAATAGTGGCATTGTAAAGCGCTTTGGGTGCCTTGAAAAGCGCTATATAAATCCACTCCATTATTATTATTGTTTTCTTTAATTTAAAAACAAAGTATTTGTACTTAGTTAAATATTGAGTTTAGGGTTTAATGGTTTTTGATTTTCTTCTTTGGTGTTTAGTTTATTAACAAACCAGACTGTACTGCTTGTTTGTTATTTACAATTGTGTTTTGTTTAGTTATTCCTTGTGTGTCATTTCATGTTTAGGTCAGTTATGTTTGTTTGGGCAGTCATTTGGTTTGTTACGTTTCAGTTCTTGCTTCAGTTGAGTTTTGTTTATTTGACCTCTTTTATGAGCTCAACATTTATTACTTTTGTAAATATAATTTTTGGTTTAAATGACAACCCTATTTTTCAAATAATTCCTGTGACTCCTCCTGTTTTCAACTCAGTCCATCACACCCAACAATAACAATTACGGGTAAAGACCAAGGTTTATGGTTATTGTTAATGAGTAAAGGTCAGGTGGAGTTTGTCCCTTGCAGAGATTATAAAGGCAGAAAGCACAGGATGAGGTCAGAGGATCCCACAGCTTTCTCCTGTGAGTACACCAAGGTCTTCTTTTTGTCTCCAGGTGGAAATGCATATATGGACTTAGCTCTGGGTCCGTTATGTATTATAATAATGGACAAACTACTAATGCATATTGAACTGTATTCTAGGAGCCAATGAACTGATGCTACAGTTACAGTAATGTGTTGTCTTCTTATGTTAAAAGTAGAGGAGAGGCTTTTAAGATTGAAGATGCTTTAGAGTGCAGAATGTAAGAAGTTAAATGCTAATAAAGCAGAGATAAAGGAAAAACATTAATCTGTAGGTCAACAGTGTGCATGTTTAAACAGACACATAAACAGGATGGCAGCTTTATACAATGTATCATCGATTGTCATGAATTGATTAATGTGGAATTTCTTACTAAATATATAAATTGGGCAATAAGAAAATAATTTAATATTATCTGCATAACCTGTGTATTAATTATGAGAACAAGGCGAAGCATAAAAATTTAGGACACGAAAGCAAAAGTATCTCTCTCAGGCTTATCACATCCAACTCTCTTATCAGAGTTCCTCCCCAACAATAACAATTAAGGGTAAACACCAAGGTTAAAAAATAAAGCAGTAAAGTTGTGTAAGGCAAATAACTTTCCACTGACGGCATACTATTTTTATTTTAATATCTAACTCAAACTGAGGACTTAGCTCTCCAGCCACAGTCAGTACTCCAAGTACTGTACAGTACTGTACAGTACTGAAAAGTACTGTAACAGTAACTTTTTTACCAACACAAGCAAATTTTTATCCAACGCACACAGCTTGAACTGAGAAATGAAATGTTACTTTTATATAAATGAGAACAAAAGGGTGGCCTTTTGTTGTGGGCAGTCTGAGGTACACCTGTGCACTACTCATGATGTCAGATCAGCATCCTGATGTGGCACACCTGTGAGGTGGGATGGATTATCTCAATATAGCAGATGTGCCCACTACCACACATTTGGACTGATTTGTGACCACTGTTTGGGAGGGATGGTTATATTGTGTATCTGGAATGAATTTTAGGTCTCTACGTCCATCCCATGGGGAATGGGAGCAAAAACAAAAGTGTTGCGTTTATATTTTTGTTCAGTGTATATTTGTTAGAAGGGTTGTTTACAACGTTTTGGCAGCAAAGACGGGCAGAGAGGCTCCCAGGTGCATCTTTAGCAGGGTCAGGTTTATTTAACCCTATGCTTGGACTTGGACAAGTTTATCGCCGCTCGTCATCCACGACTCCCGCTGAACGCGTAGCGCTACTTTGAAGTTTGTTTTTCGCGCTACTTGTACGGCACTGTGTTGCCTGGCGGATGGACATGTGACCAACATACCACTCTTGAACCCCGATCCTTCCGCCAGGCAACGTAGTGCCGTACAACAGCGGAACAAACAAAACAAATCGTCTTACGATATCACAAAAATCATGGACAATCTATAGAAAAGCCGCACCTGACTAAAAGCCGCAGGGTTCAAAGCTTGTGCAAAAAGTAGCGCGACAATTACGGTAATTGCATAGTATATATGTGAGTATATGTCCAGTGTATACAGGTATATATGCCATAAAAACATTCCACAACATGAGGATATCACCGGGTAAACTCCAGAAAGTTCTTAATATTTTATTGGTCAAGAGAAAGAAGAATGCAGACTGTGTTTAAATCAACCTCACAAATGTCACAGATCAGTCAGTAGGGCTCCTGAAAAGTCTGTGACACATCTGTGTGAACATCACCAGTTAATTTGGAACACTGGTCCCCTGACACAGAGTAATGTAGTGTACAAACAACCTCTTGCAAAAACAGCTGGCAGAACATAGAAGAGCTCATTGGTCCAGGACTCCACAGTCTATTCACACCTACAGGCTAAAATTCAAGTGTTGCAGCAGCTCAGGATTACAAATAAATCTTTCCTCGTTCAAAATTAAAAAGTTAAAGTTACAAGTCTAAAACAGCAAATACATGTGTGTATATTCATATAAAACTGAACTTTAAATTGAAAAGAGTATGAGAAAGTTTCAAGAATGAGACATGTGTATGTATGAACTAAGCATGAATAAATTTAAACTGCAATAACACAGTGTGGGTGCTTAAGCTGTTCTCAAAAGTCTTTTTCTTTCCTTTTTGTAAATCCTGTATAACAAGTGTGACTTGTGGTTCTCCCTGTTTACAGAGGAAGCAGGTCACACATTCCTGAGAAATCAGTCCCTCCTCTCTGTATGTCCTATAAAAGCCAAAGGTGGGCAAAGTTTGTTCCTTACAGAGACGTCAGAGGCAGAACAACCTGAGAGACCAACTCCTGTGTGCAGTGAGTACTGTGGTTACATATTTTATTTGCTTCCTGACTGTAGTTATCTTTTGAATAAAAGCTTAATCAGTATTCATATCAAGTCAGTATTTTTTTTCTTATAACAGAAAACAGTTGAAACCTTTAATTTTCTTGCTAAAAATCATTTACCTTCATCAGCTTTTTCAAATAATCTCACTTTGTCAAATCACAACAACAGTCACATGACTGTTGTTGTGATTTGACGCTATATAAATAAAATTGAATTGAACCTTCTGTGAATGGTACTCATGGCCACTGAAAACACAACAGAGTCAGCTGTTACTAACTAACTACTACTAACCCAAGTTGCCTACCGATGCATCCATCAGAGCATGAATGTGTGTGTGAATGTTAGTTAAGAAGCACTAGCTAACAGCTGAGGAAAAAGTGCTTGTGCAAATGGGAGTGATTGGATGAATGTACGAGTTCTGTAAAGCGCTTTGAGTGCACATGATAGAGTAGAAAAGTGCTATAAAAGAACCAGTCCATTTTCCATTTATCAAAATCTCATCTTTAAGGTCTCCACATTCACAGGCAGAGTTAGACTTTGATCTGCCTTCTAAGTTCTCTGCTGTTTTTCTGCAGTTTGAGCCTGGGAATTTTTCAGTCTTAAAGGAAGCAATCGACCATTTAAGACCTTATAATACTGATGGATGTCTCTGTCCCACTGCAGCCTTTGCTTAACCAGTCTTTAACATCATGTAGACAGTTATCACAGACCTTTCTCAGCCTAAACGAAAATAAGACTGAAGTTATTGTTTGTGGAAGTGATGCCCCTTTGGATAAGTTAACTGATACGCTCGGTCCTCTTGCTTGTCATCACTTCCACACTGTAAGAAATCTCAGTGTTTTTAGATAGATCTTCAAATTAGAGAAACAAGTGTCCACAGTTGTCGAAATCAGTTTGTATCAGTTATGTGAAATTGCCAAAGCGAAGCCTCATCTTCCTCCTAAAGACCTAGTAAAACATTTATGACTTCATCACCTCTAGACTGGACTACTGCAATTCTCTCTACTTTGGTCTTTAACACTCATCTCTCCATCACTTGCAGTTCGCCCAAAATGCTGCTGCATGTCTTCCAACAGGTGTTAGAAAGTCTGAACTCATCACTCCAGTTTTAGCAAATTTACACTGGCTCCCTGTAAAATATTGTATTGATTTTAAGATGCTTTTACTTACTTTCGAAGTTTTAAATGATATGGCGAGCAGTTACTTAAGCAAATTCCTCAACGTATATAACTGCAATAGAGCACTGAGATCTTAGTACAGCCCAATAAAGGAGATGGGGCCTTCACAGCTGCAGCGCCGAGACTCTGGAACATCTGCCACTCAATATTTGTACTTAAGAGTCTATACAGCGTTTCAAATCGCGTTTAAAACTCACTTTTTATGCTGGCTTTTGATTCAAGTTTGAGTTCCATCAGGTTTGTTTTATGTTTGTTTTGTTTTTATGTTAAATATGTTGTCATTGAAGAAACTGTTTTTACCAGAGACCAGACTGCATCAAATTTATTGTTCTGAATATTTCCAGTTTTGTTTTTGGAGGAACTAATAAATCTGCAGGTTTCACCAGAGAAGCTTCTGTAACTGGTCATTAACAGCTCTGTGGGAGTCACGGTGGTGGAACGATATCGCAGACGTTCAATTTCAGAATTGTTACGAACCAACAGGATACACATGCAGCCCATGCAATAATGTTACTTTAAAATGTTTCCACCTCAAAGGGCCGAGGAAAGCTCAATAGGTGAAATTTTATATGAATCATTTTCTGAAGCAGTTGAAACATAGTAAGAACTGAAATATATTTAAGAACTAATTCAACAATACTTTATAAGTAAATACTTCACACATATAATTTAATTGGTGTTCCTTAAATACAGTCTTAGTAACATGAATAACCTCAACTTGCTCTCACAGATTTATTTGTGTCCATCGTTGTTAGTGCACGTCCATGTTTTCTAACATGTGGAAGGTCCTGAGTGTGAAACCAGCTGCTCTGTTTGTAAATTTCTTTTCTCTGGTTTTCCCTCCTGGTTAAAGCTGCAGCATAAAGCTCAGACTATTTCTGAGAAATCAGAGTTCTTCCTGACCTTCCCAAAGGAACAATAGCTGGTGGAGTGTGTTCCTGTCAGGGACTTCATTCTGCTGTGAGTATGTGGTTTGACTTGTTTTGTTTGTTTTAGATCTTCCTGATTCCTCATTGCTAAGATTTCTTTTTATATTTTTGTTGTGAGTCACAAGGCATTTTCAGGTTATTTCCTGTTCAGACATTTTTTTAATATAATTTGCATATTACGTTCGTACCACAAAACTATATCAGCCAAATGAACTCTGAGCTGTTGTTTTATAAAAGAAATGTCCATCAGCTGTAGAGACGCTGTAGCTTAAACTGCCTGTTGTCATTCTTACAGTTTCAAATACTGTCTCTCTCAATCTCGGTGTGGCTGTAACTCAGGAGGTCACCGACTAATCCGCAGGTCTGCATGCCAAATATTCTTGGGCAACATCAAGTTGCTCTCCAATGCATCCACTGGAGTATGAATGTTAGATAGAAAATACTTGCATAGAAAAAAAGTGCTTGTGCGAGCAGGTGAATGAGACAAGTTGTGCAAAGCACTTTCAGTGCTCAGAATACAAAGTGCTGTATAAGAACCAGTCAGTTGGCAACCTTGTGGTTTAGAAGAATCAGAATCAGAAAGGGTTTTATTGCCAAATGTTGAGCAGGTTTACAACATTAGGAAATTGCTGCGGTGCTTCAGTGCAAACATACTGTCATAAATTACGTTTAAATAGACATGAGAAAAAAATAAGAATAAGAATTAAAAGTGCTAAGTAGATAGATATATACATGATATATACATGAGTGCAGGTGGTGATCAGTGCCAAACATGGAATGATGCAGTGAACACAGCGTAGGGTCATGTGTTAGTGGTGGGAACAGTCATATGGTTATTGTTCATGTGTCCAACAGCAGAGGGAAAGAAACTGTTCTTATGGCGAGAGGTTCTGGTGCGAATGGACCGGAGCCTCCTGCCTGAGGGGAGCAGGTCAAACAGACTGTGTCCAGGGTGAGAAGGGTCAGCTGAGATCCGAGCTGCACGCCGCAATGTCCTGGAGGTGTATAGGTCCTGCAGAGATGGGAGTCTGCAGCCAATCACCTTCTCAGCAGAGCGCACAACACGCTGCAGTCTCTGTTTGTCCCTGATAGTGGCTCCAGCGTACCACACGGTGATGGAGGAGGTGAGGATGGACTCGATGATTGCAGTGTAGAACTGCATCATCGTCCGTGTTGGCAGGTTGAATTTCTTCAGCTGCCTCAGGAAGTACATCCTCTGCTGGGCTTTCTTAATGACGGAGGTGATGGTGGGCTCCCACTTCAGGTCCTGGGTGATGGTGGTACCCAGGAAGCGGAATGAGTCCACAGAGGTGATGGGGGTGTCAGTCAGGATGATGGGGGGGAGTGGAGCTGTGTGCTTCCTGAAGTCCACAATAATCTCCACTGTCTTCTGGGCATTCAGCACCAGGTTGTTGTGGCTGCACCAGGACACCAGACGTTCAACCTCCCTCCTGTAGGCAGACTCGTCCCCGTCAGAGATGAGCCCAATAACGGTGGTGTCATCTGCAAACTTGATTAGCTTGACAGACTGGTGGGTGGAGGTGCAGCAGTTGGTGTACAGGGAGAAGAGCAGAGGAGAAAGAACACAGCCCTGAGGGGAGCTGATGGTCCGGGAGTCCGAGACATTCTTTCCCATCCTCACATGCTGCTTCCTGTCCGTCAGGAAGTCAGTGATCCACCGGCAGATGAATCACTGACTTAGACCACTGAAGCTTCAGCTTTCTGTCTTCTCACCAATGAGAGGAGCAGTGTGAGCGAGAGTGACTCACACTCTCCTTTGATTACATTTACTGGACTATTGTTATATTATTGTGTATGATATGTTCGCATCAGTGTTGAAAAGATATGCACATTATATATTTGTTTTTATTATATAGGTTTTTATTTGTTTAAATACTAATGACAATGAAGTGACCAGTGCTGTCAGCGTTGATCTCGTCAAAATGACGTTAACCCCATAACCACATTAACGCGGCAAATCTCCGGTAGCTCGTAAACGCGTGAGCACCATGCAGCCCTACGCATGGGGCGATCCACGTCAACTTGCTTACGGATATTTGCCGCGTTAATGCGGTTATGGGGTTAACGTCATTTTGACGAGATCAACGCTGACAGCAATAGTTTATACACCAGAGGGTCTGATTGTTGGGTTTTCTCTGTATTATTCTGGTCTTTACTGTACAATGTAAAGCACTTTGAAGTAACTGTTGTTGTGATTTCGTGCTATATAAAATAAACTCGATTTCATTAAAAAATATTTAGATTAACAGTTTTCTGGAAATGACCTACTGCCAACGTACGATACTCGTGAAGAAAAACTATACAAAATGTGTTTAGAAGCATTTCAAATGAAGCTTTGCAGTAGCTGTGGATCAATAAAGAGTTTTAATGCCTGAACCTGCAGCTGTTTGCTTTCCAGTGGATCCACAGCTGTGCAGGATCACCATCTACTGATGTAATAAGGTTTTATCTTAATATTGTCGTGGTTTTAGGCAAGGATTCAAGCGACACCTTGTAGAGCACTCAAACTCCGACCTTTATTGTCTACTTCCTGTTTCAGAACCCCCTTTCACAATAAAACAGGTTATACTCAAACAGATTACACCACATCCTCCTTTCGCTGAAAACATCAAACTTACAAGAACATTTACAGCATATATGAAAACTGTACTCTCTTTTTTTTTTTCTTAGAACCTTTCATAGAAACTTTTCTTTCTCTTCAACCTTTTTTCCTTTACTTTTAAACCCATGTTTTTCTTTTTTGTTTTGTTTATTTTCACAAGTCCAGTCTTTGTGGTTTTTTGACAACCCTGCCAGCCCTAGTTCTGACAGGACCTGGGTCTTCTGTCTTAGGAGTCAGAGTTGTAGTCGCCGATAGGTTTGAAGCAGGCAGGGCGTTCTCTGTTGGACTGAGAGGCGTAATTGGGGTTTGTAACTTTGGTGTGGCATCTGGCAATGGCTGGAGGTGATGCCTATTTCTCCTGATGGCTCCTGAAGGGGTCTCGACAATGTATGAGCGGGGTGTGGAGTGAGAGGAGATGACAGTCCCTTCACGCCTAGTGTCTGTAATCCACACTGGTTGTCCCGGTGAGAGTGGAGGAAGTTCTGTCACACGATGTCTCCTGTTGTACGCAACACTGTCCTTCATCACTCTCTCTCTCACTTTTGTCAACACTGTAGCCTTGTTGGGCAGGCTGGGATTGAGCAAAGAAGGAAGCTGGGGAACTGACGTGCGCAGTCTTTGTCCCATTAGTAGTTGCGCAGGGCTATATCCATTAGCCAATGGGGTTGCTCTGTAAGCTAGAAGTGCAAGATATAGATCTTTTGTTTTCTTTAGCAGACTTTTCACAGTTTGGACATGACACTCAGCCTCACCATTGCTTTGTGCAAATCTTGGACTGCTTGTTACATGTCTGAACCCATAAGCTGCTCCAAAGTCTTTGAACTGTTGGCTTGAAAACTGAGGTCCATTGTCACTGTAGAGAAACTCTGGAATCCCATGTCTGGAAAAGATTGATTTTAGATGCACTATAACATCCTCCGATCTTGTGGGAGTAAGTTTGGCTATTTCCACAAATTTAGAGTAGTAGTCCACCAGAAGCACATAGTTGCTGTTGTTAAACGTAAAAAGGTCTGCTCCAACTTTTTGCCATGGTCTCTCAGGGAGTTGGCTTGGCATTAAGGGTTGCAGGAAGCATCTGCAGACAGTTTTAACTCTTTGTTTGGGTCATAGAGTGCAAGAATGGGAGTTGACGTCAGATCGCCTTTCAGCTGATTGAACGCTTTTTGCTGTGCGCAGCTCCAAACCCACTGATTTTTCTTCGAGAGCAGGTCTCTTAGGGGCTTGTCTTTTTCGGCCAGTCCTGGGATGAATTTGCCTAATTGGTTAAGCATCCCGAGAAAGCTGCGCACTTCACTGGCGTTTGACGGCTCTTTCATTGCTGTGATCGCTCTAATTTTGTCTGGGTCTGGCTGTACTCCCTCCGCAGACAAAACGTGTCCGAGGAACTTCACTTCCTGTTTGCTAAGGTCACATTTCTCCAGGTTTAGCGTGACACCGGCCTCTTGGAGTTTATTGAGCACTATGTGCAGCCTGGCGTTGTGCTCCTGCTGATCCTGTCCCCAAATGAGGATGTCATCCATGTGACAAACCACACCTGGCAGCCCATTAAGGATCACTGACATTCTACGCTGAAAATGTTCTGGGGCTGACGCTATTCCAAAGGGAAGTCTGTTAAAGTGGAAGCGCCCAAAGGGTGTAATGAATGTTGTGTAGTGTGCTGACTCTGGTGACAATGGAACCTGCCAGAAGCCTCTGTTTGCATCTAACTTACTGAAGACTTTTGCTCCCGCCAGGGATCCAAGTGTCTGTTCAACCGAAGGCAGGATGTACTTTTCTCTGCACACTGCTTCATTGAGGTGGGTGAGGTCAACACAAATACGCACAGAGTCGTTTTTTGTTGGCACTGGGACCATACCTGCACACCATTCTGTTGGTTCTTCAACTCTGCTGATTACTCCCATGAACTCCATTCTTTCCAGTTCCCGTTTCACCTTTCCTAACAAAGGGATGGGGACCCGTCTTGGTGCGGCCAGGGAAGAAGGCACAGCATTGGGTTTCAACTTAATCGTATAAGGTTGTTGCATTAAACCTAATCCCTGACACAGCTTTGGGTAGTTCTCATTCAACACATTCATGTCAATACTGTCAGCTCTACACACAAGGTTCAGCTTGACACTTGTTGGCCTGCTTAACAGTGCTATGTGCAAATCTTTGATAATGTAGACATTTTCCTGTATTTCCTGTTCACCTTTGCAAATTGTTTCTCTGCTCATACCCAACACATCAAGTGGAGTACCACCTGGACCAAACAATGGTCTATCTGGTTTACATAACTCTGTCTCATTTTGGTTTATGCAGTAATACATCTGGGCTGGGATAACAGAGACGTCAGCTCCTGTGTCCATCTTAAATCTAACTTTGTGGTTTCTGATAGTAAGGTCTGCATACCAAGGATCTGAACCTGCGTCTACAGAACCAAGAAACACGGGTGTACCATCACTTTTCTCTGTTTCTGTCACATGCACAGATTTAACAGATTTACACACTTTACTGAAGTGTCCTCTTTTACCACATGAGTGACATGTTGCATCTTTTGCTGGGCATTGTCCTTTACCATGCGCAGGGGTTTTCCCACACCTGTAGCATGATCTCCCATTTGGTGTTTTGTCCTTTGTTGTGCATTTACGTTCTCTTCGGGGTTTGAATGTTGAATGCCTTTGTTCCCTGTGCTTCGCTGTCACAGCATCTATTTCCATCTTATTTTCCCCTCTGATGTCTGTCTGTTGTTTTTTGATGACTTCAGACTGCCGGGCCTGATTAACCGCTTTCTCCAATGTCAAATCTCTGTCGATTTGAAGTCTCTCCGCTAAGCTGATGTCCCTCAGACCCACGACGAGGCGATCTCTTATTAACTCATCGTGCAGTGCACCATAACTGCAGTTTTCAGCTAAAGCATAAAGTGCGGTGACAAACGAGTCAACAGTCTCATTAGCTTGCTGTGTTCTTTGATTAAAGCGAGCTCTCTCATAGATAATGTTTTTCCTGGGAACAAAGTACGTATCCAAAGTGTCTCTTACAAAGGCAGCAGTACAAAGCAGTATGTCCGATAAAGGTTGCCCTCGGAGGATATCATCTGCTTCATCCCCCATGCAGTAGATGAGTGTGTTCACCTGGTTAGCCTCTGAGCTAAGGTGCAGGTTGCTTGCAAGTCGAAATCTTTCAAACCTCCTTATCCACTTTTCCCATTGCTGTGGCTTTGAGAAATCAAACAGCTCGGGAGGCTGGATGGTGAATGTGGCATTCGGGGGTAAGTTGGCGTTAGCATTATAGCTGCCGTTAGCTTGCTGGTGGGGCGGTGACGTGCGAGGCTGTGTAGCTGTTGCGCTAGCTCCCGTGCAGCATTTTACAACCTACTACACTGTCACTGTCTCACCCAGGAGGTGCCAGGTGGAACTATTCCAGATGTTGTCAGTTATAGTAATGGGTATAAAAACAAACAGCTGGACAGCAGAAGAACCAGAAAAACATCCTCAAAATTTTTCTGTGTTTTCCAGGTTAGACTGAAGAATGGACGGTACATCAGGTGAGATGGAGGTGGCAGCGCTCGGTCGGCCTTTCAGCGTCGGGATGTTGTACGACTGTCGCAGTGACTCGCTCGTCACTGGTAAGAATTCACATGTAAAAATTCTTTATGCATCACAAACTTTCGTTTTTTAAAGCCAGTCGACTGTAGAATAATATATATATAAGTCTGGCCTAAGTCTTCTGTTGATGACGGCAGCAGTCCAGGACTTGAGTTAATTTTCTTTAAGTTCCACAGAAGAATTGGTTACATCAGAGCTTGCCAGGCTTAATCCAAATGCAGTGCAGCCATACGTGAACTTACAGTTGTAGAAGATACGGTATATGTGACTATGAGCATGGTTTTCTGGAAACAGAAACAGGCAATTCTGTAATCAGTAGAGTCAAAAGTAACTAAGAAACAATCACAACACATCATCTACTCAACACAGAGGTATTTAACAATGTCCACAAGGGGTCACTGTAGACCATAAAGACCATCAGCTGAAGCAGCAGATGTGAGCCCAAACAGGTTCCCATCACTCCAGCCTTTCTGCCAGTAAAAGTAGCCACGCCCCTAACTCCAGTATCAGATACGTGTTATAAAATAATTCACCCGTGGCTACTTTTACTACGGACAATACCTACAACCACGATTACCGACACTAACAAGCTGATCTACAATACAATACTAATAACCAATAAAACAAAGTAAAAACAAACCAACAAACACGAAAACACCAGACATTATGATACAGACTTATAGTTTGTTTTTCCTCGGTGCGCCTGCTCGCTGCTGAAGTCAAAGTAAACTTTATTGTCATCTCCGCTACATACAGTCCAGTAGATAGAGAGACGAGACGACGAGGCTCCAGTTACAGCAGTGCAAGTAAACAAACAATATATATAAGAAGAGTAAGAAAATAAATATACACTTTAGGACTCGGGGTAAAGGGATCAATAACAATTTAAAATGTATAATTTATAGTTTGATGATTTAAAGTCTCACACACAACCCGTGGAAAGGGGAGGGGGCCCTGCTGCTTCCAAATAGAGCACATTTCATTCATACTGTTGTAAATCCAAGCTCATTATGGATTAATGATTTGAATCCTGGGTTCAAAGCCATCAGGTGCTCAGTTTAGAAAAAAGAGAAAAGAAGAGGAGGAGAAACGAGCAAAAGATGCAGGTAAGCAGATGTGTGATTGGATAATGGCAGCTCATCCTGAAACAATCAGAATCAGAATACTTTATTAATCCCTAAGCAAATTATGTGAGTTACAGTTGCTCCAAGAAGATATGGTAAAAATAGCAACAGTAACAGACTAAGCTCCAAACAATACATTATGTTACAGATTTTAATATTAATTAGTCATTGTCAGTTGTTGATTTGTCCTGTTCTCATTGTGTGACGAGTTATGATGGCTGTCTGGTAGCTGTTTGCATACTGTAACATTCACAAGAACCAGACGGTTGGGTCTCAGTTTGTCCGTTTATTAGGCACATAAGCAAGCGGGTTGCTAACTCAGGGGAGAGCGCCCTCGTGCTACACCTCTCTTCAGCCTGGCACACACACATAACACCGAACAACCAGGTCCCCCCTCCCCTTCCTCTACACCACCCTCCCTACTTCCTGCAGCACAACCAAACATGAATCTTAAAGGAACAACAACAGTGTGCAGAGATAACCAACATGTCACTGTACAATAACACTTAACCATCGTTACACTGCCCCCCCAGCAATAAGTTCCTCGTCCCCGAGGGAACGACACAGTCTCTGAGGCGGGGTGGTAGCCTACGTTCCCTCCTTGACCTCCTGAGCCCCTGAGGTGGACGCGGAGCTTCGGGGCTTTGGGGTGAAGAGTCCGAGGGAGGGGAACGCAGCCCCGGTCGGGGGCCCCTCTGAGCAGGGTCATGGACGCTCTGTACACGTCCCTCTGGAAAGGAGGGGAGGGACTGCCCTCTGTAGGGGGCCATCCGGTCTCTGTGCAGCGCTACTATCCTCCCCCTAGGAGGCAACTGCACCCTGTAAACAACTTCCCCCACTCGCTCTAGGACGCTGCAAGGCCCCACCCAGCTGCTATCCAGTTTAGGACACCGTCCCTTCCTCCTCTTTGGGCTGTAGACCCACACCAGCTCCCCAGCACGGAAGTGCCTCCCCTTAGTGGTGATGTCGTAATTCCTCTTTTGGCGCAGGCCTGCCTTCGCCAGCTGCTCTCGGGCGTAGGAATGTGCAGAATCCAGCCGGTCCTGCAGCTTCCTTGCGTAGTCCCGGCCCGGTGGTGCCTCTGGCGCGTCCGGGGGCTTCCCAAAAGCCAACTCTGCAGGAGTTCTCAGCTCTCTCCCTAACATGAGCAGGGCAGGCGTACATTGGGTGGAGTCCTGCACTGCCGACCTGTAGGCCATGAGGGTAAGGGGAAGATGGTAATCCCAGTCCCGTTGGTGTTCTGAGGTAAGGATGGCTAGCTGCTGGGCCAGCGTCCTGTTAAACCTTTCCACCAGCCCATCGCTTTGGGGGTGAAGTGGGGTGGTGCGGGTCTTCTTAATCCCAAGGCGTTCGCACATGGCAGCAAAAACCTTGGACTCAAAGTTACGCCCCTGGTCACTGTGGAGGGTCTCTGCTGTTCCAAAGCGGCTGAACATCCCCTCCACTAATACATCAGCGACAGTCTCAGCCTCCTGATCTGGGACGGCGTATGCTTCCGGCCACTTGGTAAAATAGTCCATGGCCACAAGAACATAGCGGTTTCCTCTGTCTGTGCGAGGAAATGGGCCCATGACGTCCACAGCTACTCGCTCCATTGGGGCTCCTGCTGGTTGCTGCTGAAGCTGAGCCCGGGACTGGTCCTGTGGCCCTTTGTGTGAGGAACATGCATCACAGCTGCGGCAAAAGTCCTCCACATCCCTCCGCTGTTGACCCCAGTAATAGCCCTGGCGGAGGCGGCGGAGAGTCTTGGAGACCCCAAAGTGGCCGGAGCCAGTGCTCCCATGGCAGGCTTCCAGCACAGCTGACCTCAGCGACCTTGGCACCACAACCTGCCACCTCTCCTCCCCCGTGGCAGGATCCTTCCAGGTACACTCCAACACCCCCTCCTTCAGCCTGAGAGCTGCAAACTTGGCCCATAGCCCCCTGGTACAGATGGAAAACCCAGTGACCTCATCCCAAAGGGGTTGCTCCCCCTTCTCCAGCCACTGCAGGACCGGCAGCAGGTCCGTGTCTTGTTCCTGCCATGCCCTCCACTCCGCTGCATCCACCACCAGAAGAGCCCTGCAGGCGAGCTGTGCTGCTCCGTCTATTGTCGTGAGTTCCCGCTTTATTTCCTCTCGCTTCTCACAGTAACGGCAGCCAGCTGCAGCACATGGGCGGCAAGAGAGGGCGTCTACGTTAGAATGGTGCGTCCCTGCTCTGTGCTCCACGGTGAAATTGAAGGCTTGGAGCTCCTCCAGCCAGCGAGCCACCTGTCCCTCTGGCTCCCTGAAAGACATCAGCCACTGAAGGGCAGCATGATCAGTTCTGATAACAAATGCTGTGCCGCACAGGTAGTACTTAAAGTGTCTCACCCCCGCCACCACAGCCAACAGCTCTCGTTGTGTGACACAGTAGCGCCGCTCACTCCTGTTCAGGACCCGGCTGAAGTACGCCACCACCTTCTCCCCTTTCGGCCCAACCTGCGACAACACCGCTCCCAGCCCCACATTACTTGCGTCAGTGTCCAGGACAAAAGGCAGGGTGGGGTCAGGGGGGGCAAGGACTGGGGACTCTGTCAGCGATCTGCGGAGGGTGTCGAACGCCTGCTGACAGTCCTGTGTCCAGATGAAGTCACGGTCCTTCTGCAGCAGGTGGAAGAGTGGTGCGGTTATGGAGGAAAAGCCCTTCACAAACCTCCTGTAATAAGACGCCAGTCCTAGGAAGCTTTTGAGCTGTTTCTGGTCTGCTGGTGTGGGCCACCCGGTAATGGTGTGAATTTTTTCCTCCAAAGTGCTGATGCCCTCACGACCCAGCTTGTGGCCCAGAAACTCCACCTCCCTCCTCATGAAGTGGCACTTGTCGGGATGCAGCTTCAGGCCTGCAGCCGCCACCCTCTCCAACACTTGTCTCAGGGCATCCAGGGCAGCATCAAAGGAGCCCCCGTGCACTAGAAGATCATCCAGGTAAACCAGACACCGTTGCCGTGGGACGCCAGCCAGCACACTGTCCATAAGCCTCTCGAAGGTCGCAGGAGCGTTGCAAAGACCAAAGCTCAGGACTTTGAACTGCCATAGTCCCCTGTTAGTGCAGAAGGCTGTCTTCGGTCTGGATTCCGGGGACAGTGGCACCTGCCAGTAGCCACTCCGCAGGTCCAGGGTGGAGAACCAGGAGGACCCGGCTACTAAGTCGAGAGACTCATCAATCCTGGGAAGGGGGTAAGAGTCCTTCTTCGTCACTTTGTTGAGTGGTCTGTAGTCCACACAGAAACGCATCCTAGGACTTTTTTTCTTAGGCACCATCACCACCGCGGAGGCCCACGGGCTATCAGATGGCTCTATGATGCCCGCCTTCATCATTTCACACAACTCTCTGTCCGCAGCCTCCTGATGAGCCAGGGGCAGGCGGCGGGGGCGCACTTTAATAGGCTGGGCATCCCCGGTCTCAATGACGTGCTCTACCAAGTGTGTCAAGCCAACACCACTTTCTTTCAGGGCAAAAATGTCACTAAACTCTTTTAGTACCTGCCATAGACTCTCTTCCTGCTGTGGAGTCAGCCCCTCACAGTTCTTTGACCAGATACTCCTCACTGCTGAGAGCCTCTCCTCCTCCTCCGCCCGCTGTTCTGCTGGCGGGTCTGTAGGGGTCTCTGCGGTGGAGGTGGACGCCGCGGCAGATGCTGTGCAGACCGGGGGAGGAATAAGCGGCACCTTCTTCCCATCAGGGAGTACGAGGAATCCTTTGCCTAAGTCCAGTACACCACCAATGGCTCGTAAAAAATCCAGCCCAAGGATGCAGGCGTCCTGCACGTCAGCCACCCAGGCAGCATAAGACACACCGAGGTCCCCCACCTTGAACTGGAACACTCCCCTCCCTCTCATTGGGGCCAGATCACCGGTCACAGTCTTAAGTTGCACATTAGTCGGTTGCACAGCAGCTCCGGTTGGGACAACATCGGGTCGGACCAGCGTTGCATTGGACCCCGTGTCCAGCAGGGCCGTACAGGACACCCCCGCAATCGTCACTGGAACATGGCAAAAGCCGTCAACCTGGGTCCAGCCCACAGCGATGGCCGCACCGGGTGGAGGTGGTGTGGGGATGTCGTTCTCCCAGGCCCGTGTACTTCCACCTACACGGGCCCGTGGGCGTTTCCCTGAACCGCTGCAAGCTTGGGGCACTGCCTGATGAGGTGTCCGACTTGTCCACATCCCCAACTGCACAGGCCCGCTGGCATCTCCATCTGTTCCACAGGTGCTGACACAGCCCTCACCACGTGTGCATCATCAGCGCCCCCAGAGGATCCTGCAAGCATCTCCTTCTCCAACGCTAGCTCCAGGGCTGCACTGAGTGTGGCCGGCTGAGCAAGCTGAGTTTGCATACGGAGCTCTTTAGGGCTCAGGGCCTGCAGGAACTGGTCCCGAGCTAACTCCGCCTGCACTGATGGTGGCATGCTGTCATACGCCCTCTGGCAAAGGCACTCGACTTCATGGGCCAAAATGCGGAGGGGCTCACCTGGCAATCTGCGTCTGTTGTGGAACTCCGACCTCAGCAGCACTGGTTGGTTATACTGCCCGAAGCGCCTCTGAAGTGCTCCGACCAGAGCATTATAATCTCCCCTCTGCTCCTTGGTCAGCAGCAGCAGGCATGCAGCTGCATCCTCACACGGCACAAAGCTAATTGGAGAGCTTTATGTTCCTCAGACCAGCCAGCTGCAACAGCTAACAGCTCGAACTGTGCGATAAACACTTCCCATGGCGTCTTGCCGCTGAACTTAGGCGTTTTTATATTCGCTGCAGCTTGCTGGGCGCCGCCATGTTTGTTTACATCACGTGACGGCGCCCCAAGCGAGGTCGACTCCTTCCCGCTGGAATCGCGGCCGCTGTGCGAACAGTTCCCGAGCCTAGTCAAACCTGGAGAAAATCCAGCCTCGGCAGACAGCCGCAGCGCCGTTTCCCTCACTCCATGGGCGGGCGCGCGCGGACGAACCTCCCTCTCCTCCCTCTCCTCCGTCTCCTTCTTAATCCTGCCCGGCAACATCCTCGTCTCACAACGGCAAGCGTCGCCAGCAACAGGGTGTCGGGCGTTCTGGGGTTCTTTTTTCTTTCTTCACTTCTGACACCAATGTAACATTCACAAGAACCAGACGGTTGGGTCTCAGTTTGTCCGTTTATTCGGCACATAAGCAAGCGGGTTGCTAACTCAGGGGAGAGCGCCCTCGTGCTACACCTCTCTTCAGCCTGGCACACACACATAACACCGAACAACCAGGTCCCCCCTCCCCTTCCTCTACACCACCCTCCCTACTTCCTGCAGCACAACCAAACATGAATCTTAAAGGAACAACAACAGTGTGCAGAGATAACCAACATGTCACTGTACAATAACACTTAACCATCGTTACAATACAATGCATACTCTCTCTCTCTTCATATGTGTGTGTGTGTTTCTCTGGTGAAATTCAGTATGGTTCCGACAAAAGTTCTATGTTAACCCTCTGGGGTCCATGGTATAATTGGCTGTTTTTGACTACTTTTGATTTTACCTCTATATTTCACCTTTAAAATATGTTTTTCTTGCCTTGTTTGGTATCATTGTTTTCAGCACAACCTCAAATATCTGAAATTTGAGTTATTTTTTCATTTTAGTATACTATATTAGCACAGTTGATCTAAACTCAGACAGGAAATTCTAAATCCGAGTAAAAAAAAGTTATATTTTTTACTGTAAAACCCACAAACATGTTTAACGAATCATTTTCATAGCTTGAAATGCAAATAGAAATTGTACATTTCTAAAAAATTATGCACAAGTTTTGCAAACAACAAAGTTATATGGTACTATTTACCTAAAAATGCAGCCAAGACCTCAGGCGTTTTTTATATAACCATTTAAATCTATTTACAGAACAATCAGGTGTGCTGCATCAAAGAAGAAGGCACACAAATTATTTGTGCCAGTCCAAAAAATGTAGTTTGTGTTCAGTATAAGACAGAGGAGAACAGCACAGGCCTAAACCCTGCAGGTCTGACAGCAGGAGGTGCATCAGTCCAGTTTTCCATGTGGGAACAGCGTTTACACTGGAATCTGCCTTTGACGGCTTTTTTAGAGCAAATATGAAATTCAGCAGTCTAACTGACACACAATACAAAACAATAACTACACAACACACTAACTACAGCCTCCAAACACGCTAAACATCACTAATGTCTCACATAGTGATACCCGCTTTCCGTTGTGGGTGTCACTCCTAAAAACTTCCCCTTCTCCCTAAACAACCAACTGGCGCGCCAGAGGGAGTCTTCGCCCAGGGCGCCAAACAGGCTAGAACCGTCACTGTCTGTTGGGACTAACTCCCTTTTGGAGCCTTGTGGCACCCAGAGGAACTGTAGTGTTTAACATTTCCAAGTTTCAGCTCCACAGGTTGCCTCGTGGTTTTAACTGCACCCAGTTGTGTTAAAGTGATCCGGACTGTTCCTTTGTCCTGCTAATTTTTTATTTTTATAATTCTCAAAGAAGGTTCAAACTGAGCCTTCAAACAGAATTAAAACCTGCTGCTTGCTCAAAGTTGTTGGATTCTAGCAGATTAGTGTTTGAAGTCCTGTGGAAACAGCCAAGGTTTTATTATTCCTGCTTCTGACTTCTATTTATGCCTTTTTGTAAAAGAAAAAACAAAACAAAAACAAGCTCTAACTAGCTCCTGTAATCAATGTGCAACTGACAGGGCCTAAAGATAACATAAAGATAAGAACATCTTCCCTGATCCTCATGAGTAAAGTCAGTCACTATTAAAACAAGTTGGCAGCCATGATGCAACACCTGGAAATCCGCTCCAACTCTTAGAGCGCTTTTCCATTTGGAGCTACTCAGGTTGGCTTGAGTCAACTCAGTCTTTACGATTTCATCATTAGCTGGTAATACCTGGTACCAGATACTTTTTTTGTACCAACTGCATGTCACTGATTGGCTGATCAGTGACATGTAGTCTTTTGACAGTGGCGTCACTAAATTAGTTATTAGAACGTTTCCCTCAAGGAAATCCAAACTGCCATTTTTGACATTATTACTGTCATTATCTTAAATACTGAAAAC
This sequence comes from Copadichromis virginalis, assembly GCF_057382275.1. NCBI lineage: Eukaryota > Metazoa > Chordata > Actinopteri > Cichliformes > Cichlidae > Copadichromis > Copadichromis virginalis. The sequence goes on along the minus strand of NC_140635.1, from coordinate 2,279,857 downwards.
TCAGATGCAGAGCCTGAACTCTTCATCTGGAAGAACTCAGTTAATCTGGTTCATCCAGACAAACAAAAGATTTGTGCTTCATTTACTATTTTTATTTCATTTTGGTGAATATCACAAAAAGAGATGAAAAAACACAACAAGGAAAGTCGTGAAAAAATCAACAGCAAAAGTTTGACAAGTTTGCTCATAGAAACACACCACTCTGTTTGTTTATTTTAAAATTCACATTTTTTAAAATCATTTTTTAACATTTATTTTAGAATGTGATTTAATTGATGGAGTCCTGGTAGTACTTTTGTTGCTTCTTCTTTTGCAGGAATGACTCTGTGGGATCGTGATGACCTGATGAAAGATGTTGGAGAAAGACCGCAGGCCTCTAATGATTTTGAAATTGTTGCATCTGAATCAATTTCAGACAAATCTTCAGCTCTGAATGTTGAAGCTTCACTGAAGGCAAGTTTCCTGGGTGGACTGGTTCAGGTTGATGGATCTGCCAAATATCTGAATGATAGTAAATCTTCCAGAAATCAGGCCAGAGTAACACTGAAGTACAAGGCAACCACAAAGTTCCAGGAGCTGTCCATGAAACATCTTGGAAGAGGAAACGTGAAGCATCCATATGTTTTTGATCAAGGCTTAGCAACACATGTAGTCACAGCTATTCTTTATGGAGCACAAGCTTTCTTTGTGTTTGACCGTGAAGTTTCTGAACAGGAAAATCATCAAGATGTTCAGGGCAACTTGAAGGTGATCATCAAGAAGATTCCCTTACTTTCTGTAGAGGGTGAAGGTTCCCTGAAGATGGAAGACAAGGACAAAGAAAGTGTTCATAAATTCTCCTGCAGGTTTTATGGAGACTTCTGTCTTCCAAAACCACCAACAACCTTTCAAGGTGCAGTAGAAGTCTACCAAAGCCTGCCAGGATTACTGGGAGACAAAGCTGTACCAGTGAAGGTCTGGCTGCTGCCACTGACAGCTTTAGATTCTTCTGCTGCTCAACTCGTCCGTCAGATCAGTATAGGATTAGTTCAAGAAGCACAGACAGTCCTGGAGGACTTCAGTGAGCTGGAAATGAGGTCCAATGATGTACTGGGAACCAGCACTGCACAGCAGTTCCCACAGATTGGTAAAAAAATTAAAAGTTTCAAAGAAATGTGCTCTGAGTTCAAGCTGGAATTCCAACAAACTTTGGCCAAGAAGCTTCCATCAATCCGAGGAGGAGGAGAAGAGGAAGCTGAGCTTGCAGAGATCCTGAAGAAGAGACATTCTTCACCTTTCAGCAGCAAAAGCCTGAACGAGTGGATGGACTGTAAAGAGAGAGAAATCTACACTTTAATGTCTTTTACCAGGATGATGAAAAACACCAAAATCATCTCGTCTCAAAATGATCTGTACAAGGAAAGTCTGAGTGCAGAGCATGTTGTGTGTTTTGTTTTCACCTCTCTGGGAAAGGATGAACCGTACCTCTCAGCTTTATCAAGATACTTAAGAGGAAAAACCAAGCCAGACCTTCAAGATCCTCACACTCATGATGTAGAGAAGGAACAATGGTACGCCTCAAAAGAAGTAACAGATGAAATGAGGAGAAAAGCAAAACTCTTCAGTGATTTTGCAGAGGCCAACGAGGAGAACAAGAACATGAAGTTCCTGACAGTGGGGTTAACTAATGAGACCCAGGAAGGTTCCAGCATCTACCTTTATGAAGGTGGATTTACTGTCAGTGAGAACTTTGAGCCTCCTTCAAAGCCTGAAACTGTGACAGCAGCTGACATAAACCACAACAGTGTGACACTGAAGATTTCTCCACCCAGATTTGGAGCAGAGAACATCACCTCCTACTCTGTTGAGTACTGTGTCAGTGGAGAGGATGGATGGCAGCAGAAGACAGAAGCAAAGGCTGAAGAAGTCACAGTGAGAGATCTGAAGCCAAACACAGAGTATGTGTTCAGATGCAGAGCAGTGACCTCAGCAGGTGTCGGACCAGCTAATGTAATCAGTGATGCCATTAAAACTTTACCCTGCAGCCCTCCTGGAAAACCTCAAGCTCAGCCATATTCAAGTGAGATATCAGTGAGCTGGGAGAAACCTGCTGAGCTTGGAGAGGATGTGCAGATATTGAGTTACATGGTGGAGTATTCAAAAACAGATGAAAATGAGGAAGCTCTGCAGTGGAACCAAACACAGTCAGCAGGTGAAAATGTGATCCTTTCAGGTCTTCAGACAGAGACAGAATATGCAGTCAGGGTCAGATGTGATTGTGGTTCAACTGGAAGAAGCAAAGAAAGCATCACTGTTAAAGTCTGCACAACAACATTTAACCGCCTCGCAGAACTTCTCAGATGTAAAAGTAAAAAGCTCAAATCTGATTCCCCCTCAGTTTACAAACTGCCTCTGACAGAAGAACACATGAACATAGATGGATGCAGGAAGTTTAACTTTGGAGAAGAAAGCACGAGGCAGAATCGTACAATAATGCTTTTTGGAGCGACTGGATCAGGAAAGTCCACTCTGATCGATGGGATGATCAACTACATTGTTGGTGTCGAGTGGGAGGACAGTTTCAGGTTTAAATTCATTAATGAGGATCAGTCAACATCACAAGCTCACAGTCAGACCTCTGAAGTCACTGTGTACAAAATCAACCACCAGGAGGGATTTAAAATCCCGTTCTCTCTGACCATTGTGGACACTCCAGGCTTTGGAGATACAAGAGGCATAGAAAGAGACAGAGAGATCACAGAGCAGCTACGTAATCTCTTCACTTCCTCACATGGTGTCACTGAAATCGATGCTGTGTGTTTTGTAGCTCAGGCTGCTTTAGCACGACTCACACCAACACAAAAATATGCGTTTGATTCAGTGCTCTCAATCTTTGGCAAAGATGTGGCAGAAAACATCAGGATCCTGGTGACATTTGCAGACGATCAGAGACCTCCAGTTCTAGAGGCGATCAATGCTGCAGGAGTCCCATGTCCTAAAACAAAAGACGGACTGCCGGCTCACTTCAAATTCAATAATTCAGCCTTGTTTGCAGAAAATAAATCATTTGAAAGAGTCAGCAGGAGTGATGTTGGTAAAGGAGGACGTTTTGATCAGATGTTTTGGGAGATGGGGGCAGAGAGCATAAAGAGCTTTTTTGCTGCTCTGAATCTCATACAAACTAAAAGCTTGACACTGACAAAGGAAGTCCTCAGAGAAAGAAAGCAGCTCCAGATTTCAGTTGAGAATCTGCAGGAGCAGGTGAAACTTGGGTTAGCCAAGCTTGAGGAGATAAAAGAGACGAGGGAAAAACTTAAAGAATATGAAGCAGAGATCGGCAGAAATGAGAACTTTGAATTTGAAATTCCTGTCATAAAGTGTGTTCAGGAGGACATTTCTGGCTCTGGAAACTACATCACCAACTGTCAGCAGTGTCATTATACCTGTCACTACCCTTGTCCCATACCAAATGATGCAGATAAAATGATCTGTGTAGCAATTGGATCAAATGGATATTGTACTCAATGTCCAGGAAAATGTATTTGGAAAATACACTTTAACCAGAAGTACAGATGGCGCTATGAACATTTTAAAAAAAAAGTAACAAGAAAAGATCTGCAAGAAAAATATCTCAAAGCCACAGGAGAGAAGATGACTGTCCAGAAAGTGATTGATAAACTGAATGCTGAGTATAAAAGTTTGCAGGCTGACGTAGTGAAACTGGTGGAGGAATCTTCCAAGTGTCTGAACAGACTCAAAGAGATAGCACTGAAGCCAAACCCTCTGTCCACTCCAGAGTACATCGACATGCTTATTGAAGGAGAGAAATCTGAGGGCAAAGAAGGCTGGAAGCAACGAGTTGAGTCTCTGATGGAGATGAAGGAAAAAGCAGAGCTCATGGCTAAAATAGAGCAAGGAGAGAAACTCCGTCACTGAACGTTCATGTGATCACAAAGAAGAACAAAGAAAAGGTCGAGACCAGTTTGAACTGAGACGATAAAGATCTGAACTCAGTCGATGAAGACAAACGACACGTGTAAAAAACCTCATATTTACTGTTTGCTTCCTGATAAGATCTCATTTTAAACTGATTTATCTTTAACATAGAAGTGTGATTATATTTTATTGGACTTTACAATGTTCAACTTTTTACTTTTTACTTTCAGCTTCTTTATATTCTTTAACTTTGATCTAATATTAAGTTTATTTTCTCAGTGACTCCTGATGTTGATGTTTATGGAGTTTTTATTGTGTTGATTTTTATGCTTTTATTTAAAAAGTGTAATTTTACTTTTTGTTTACTTTCCTGTAATTTTTCTGTAATTTAGTTGCTTCATAAAACACAGTAAATGTTTATCAGCTATCAGGGCGCTGCTAGGATCAGAGCTTTGAGGGTGCTGAGCACCCAGAGAGCTGACCAGCCAGGCAACAAACTTTACTCGGAGGAGTTTGAGACTTCGTCCCAGTCTCTGTCAGTCCCTGCATCCTTAAGTGTCTCCAGTTGTCCTGAGTTCCCTCTGTCTGTCTCCTTGGTGCATTTAAACCCCTGTTCCTCCCTGTCCTCGTCGTCTGTTGTCTTCGTCTCCGTTATCAGTCATCATAATTTTACCATCTCTGTGCAAGTCTGCAAATTTCTTTATTAAATCATAAGATTCTTAAATTCATCAAGTCTCTCTGTGCCTCGGTCCTCGTCACAAAACATGACATCACTGTTTTGTACATTTTAACACAATTTAATCCCACATTTTGAAAAGTCTGTAACAAAACCATCAAATCTGATAAAGGTTATTTAAATGCTGCAAAAGAAGAATGGATTGGAATAAAAAATATACAAATCCTAACCTTAACTAGAAAAATTTGCATTTCCTGCGAAAATGCAGTGTGGATGCTTAAAGCTGAAGCTGTATGCAAAAAGTAGCTGAAAAAGCTGAAAAGTTGCAGAAATTGTAAAAACTTTGCAAAAGCAAAAGAAGTTTGCTAAAATGGAATAACTTAGCAGAACTGCAATATCTTAGAGGAAACATAATACTTGGCAGAAATAGCATAGCAGAATTTAGCAGAAATATTGTAACTTACCAGAAACATGATAACTTCTCAAAAATACAAGAATTTAGGAGAAATAGTATAAGATAACAGAAAGAATATATTTAGCCAAAAATACTTAAACATTACAGAAACACTATGATTTAGAAAAATAGTACAACAGAGCAGAAATATTGCGATTTACCAGAGACACTGTGATGAACTATGAATATTGTAATTTTAAATTGAGACTATGTTTTAGCACAAATATTATAATTTGGCAGAAATACTATAATTTAGCAGAAATACTATATTAAGCACAAATCCTATAAAAAGCAGAAATGGTATGATTAAGCACAAATACTACATTTAGTAGAAATACTTTGTTTTAGCACAAATCCCATAAAAAGCAGAAATACTGTACTATGATTTAGTAGAAAAACTATAATTAATCAGAAATACTAAATTTAGCAGAAATACTATATTAAGCACAAATACTATGAAAAGCAGAAATAGTATGATTAAGCATAAATACTACATTTAGCAGAAATACTATATTAAGCACAAATCCTATAAAAGCAGAAATAGTATATTAAGCACAAATCTTATAAAATAGCAGAAATAGTGTGATTTAGCACAATAGTAATAAGTTAAACAGAAAAATTGGAAAAGCAAAATGGACAGCTGAAAAAATGCTGAACATGCTGAGGGTCCCTCAAATATACTTGTTAAATGACAAAAATCTGCAAAAAAAATTATTACAGCCACACAATCACAAATATGTACACATGAGGAAACACACATGCACAGAGAGACCCACACACAAGATCCAATTCAGTCAACCAGTCTAAATATATTGAATTTAAATCTTAGAATGAGATCATCCCATTAAAAGCCTCTCTCTCTCTCTCTCTCTCTCTCTCTCTCTCTCTCTCTCTCTCTGTCACACACACACACACACACACACACACACACACACACACACACACACACACACACAGGGAGAGAGAAGTAAGTTTCTAGGTCAGCCTGGGAGCTGCTGAATTTGAATCCACCAATCAGAGAGCCTGTTTACGTTTTCCCGCCAAAACAGGTGCATCTTTTTACACACGCAGCACAGAGACATAGACCTGCTTCTTTCAGTTTATTTCACATAGTGAGGATTCCCCTCAAACAAATGACCATAATTTCCTAACCATAGGGGCTAGAGCGGTCATTCTTACACCGTTTTGTTCAGAAGAGATGGGGGAATCTTCAAGTGTTGACAATTTATCATTAAAATATGAATTTTTAGAGATATATGACATGGATGACTTGTTGACTTAGAAGCCACGAATTCCCCAATATGCAAATTTGAATACCTGGAGCCCACATACATGATTGGCTGGCTGGGAAGCTGTGCAGGCCCTGATTTGTGGATTTGAATTCCTCAGCCCTCAGATATGATTGGCTGGCTTAGAAGCCATGAAGGCCCCAATATGCAAATTTGAATGCCTCAGGACACATATATGATTGGCTGGGAAGCCGTGCAGGCCCTGATTTGAAAATTTGAATGTCTGAGTCCTCACAGAGGATTGGCTGCCTGGGGACCTGGCAGAAATATATAGAAATACTATGATTAAGCATAAATACTACAATAGTAGAAATACTATGTTTTAGCACAAATACTATAAAAAGCAGAAATACTATAATTTAGCAGAAATACTATATTAAGCACAAATCCTATAAAAAGCAGAAATACTATATTAAGCACAAATCCTATAAAAAGCAGAAATACTATATTAAGCACAAATTCTATAAAAAGCAGAAATACTATATTAAGCACAAATCCTATTAAAAGCAGAAAGACTATATTAAGCACAAATCTTATGAAATAGCAGAAACAGTATGATTTAGCACAATAGTAATAAGTTAAACAGAAAAATTGGAAAAGCAAAATGGACAGCTGAAAAAATGCTGAACATGCTGAGGGTCCCTCAAATATACTTGTTAAATGAAAAAATCAGCAAAAAAATGCACAGGGAGAGAGAATTAAGTTTCTAGGTCAGCCTGGGAGCTGGTGAATTTGAATCCACCAATCAGAGAGCCTGTGTACTTTTTCCCGCCAAAACAGGTGCATCTTTTTACACACGCAGCAGAGAGAGGCACAGGATTATTGCAGCCTATTTCTCATAGTGAGGACTCCCCTCAAACAAATGACCATAATTTCCAAACCGTAGGGGCTAGAGCGGTCATTCTTACACCGTTTTGTTCAGAAGAGATGGGGGAATCTTCCAGTGTTAACAATTTATCATTAAAATGTGAATTTTTAGAGATATACGACATGGATGACTTGTTGACTTAGAAGCCACGAATTCCCCCAATATGCAAATTTGAATGCCTGAGGCCACATATATGATTGGCTGGCTTAGAAGCCATGAAGGCCCCAATATGCAAATTTGAATGCCTCAGGACACATATATGATTGGCTGGGAAACTGTGCAGGCCCTGATTTGAAAATTTGAATGTCTAAGTCCTCACAGAGGATTGGCTGCCTGGGGACCTGGCAGAAATATATAGAAATACTATGATTAAGCATAAATACTACATTTAGTAGAAATACTATGTTTTAGCACAAATACTATAAAAAGCAGAAATACTATAATTTAGCAGAAATGCTATATTAAGCACAAATCCTATAAAAAGCAGAAATACTATATTAGGCACAAATCCTATAAAAAGCAGAAATAGTATGATTAAGCATAAATACTACATTTAGTAGAAATACTATGTCTTAGCACAAATAGTATAAAAAGCAGAAATATTATAATTTAGCACAAATAGTATAAAAAGCAGAAATATTATAATTTAGCACAAATAGTATAAAAAGCAGAAATATTATAATTTAGCACAAATAGTATAAAAAGCAGAAATACTACATTTAGTAGAAATACTGTTTTAGCACAAATAGTATAAAAAGCAGAAATATTATAATTTAGCACAAATAGTATAAAAAGCAGAAATATTATAATTTAGCACAAATAGTATAAAAAGCAGAAATATTATAATTTAGCACAAATAGTATAAAAAGCAGAAATACTACATTTAGTAGAAATACTATGTTTTAGCACAAATAGTATAATAAAGCAGAAATACTATAATTTAGCAGAAATACTGTATTTAGCACAAGTACCAAAAAGTACCAGAAATACTATGATTTAGCAGAATAGCAATAACTTACAAAATTACAAATATGGAGGCATATTGAAACAGAAATGCAGAGAGGGACACACAGACACAGGCTCTAATCCAGTCAATCAGTCTAACTATATTCAATTTAAATCCTACAATGACATGCTGCCAAATAAGGGCAGGGTTCTCTCTCTCCCACTAAACACACACACACACACACACACACACACACACACAGACAGACACAGAGGGAGAGAGCTGCCGAATTTAAATCCACCAATCAGAGTGGCTGTTTACGTTTTCCCGCCAAAAAAGGTGCATCTTTTTACACACGCAGCAGAGAGAGGCACAGGATTATTGCAGTCTATTTCTCATAGTGACGACTCCCCTCAAACAAATGACCATAATTTCCTAACCGTAGGGGCTAGAACGGTCATTCTTACACCGTTTTGTTCAGAAGACATGGGGGAATCTTCCAGTGTTTACAATTTATCATTAAAATATGAATTATTAAAGATATTTGACTTCTAATGCACCATAACTGAGTAGAGCGAAGCAAAAACTGCCTTGACTTGCCCTCAAACAACGCTTTGTAACTTGAAATCTATTTGGAGTATCGATATCATTCTTTCACCGTAAGAGACAGCAGGCTTTGGTGAACAGTCATGGAAATTTTCAGGTCTCTGTGGAAATCCAAAAAAAAGTTATGACGAGAGAAAAAAGTGGTTCATTTCCACAGTTTTAAATCTGAAGAAATCTGAGCGAAGGACGAATTTCCTACCCTCAAACAAGTCCAACTCATTTCAGAACGGTAATAGGTGAGAAAGAAATTCTTGAATTGTGAGCGTCAGGGGTGTCTGAAGCTATTCGGGGACAAGCCTCATGTCTTAAAGTCGCTTCGTTAAGGAGATATGACGATTCGAATATGCCTCTCATTACAGAAATCCAGCGATGATTTTGAACAAGCTCTCCATTGACTTTATATGGAGAGTTTTGAGACCTTGTGTTGGTCTGAGGAGATTTGCAAAAATTCTATAAATCCCACAACAATGATAGTGACATTTTCTGAAAGCCAGCAAAAATACCTACGTTTTGATGTATAATTTGTGGAAGTTGAGTGAAAATTGAGCAAGTAGCAGGAAGTTGTTCGGACATGAAGTGAAAATTGCAAAACCTTCAGTGGCACACTGGAAGCCAAGAGCATAGCAACCATAACAACACATGTATTTTGTGAAAAATCAAAAAAATGAAACTCAAAACTTTAAGAGGCATAAAAGTAAAACGGTATAAGATTTGAAAAAGCTGAATAATACATGAATAGCCCAATAATTTGTGAACATTTTAAAGTTTGAATGGTTGTTCTAGGTGAAAATTTGAGGAAGTAGTTAAGTTTCAAAAACAAGCAAAATTTAGCAGAATTGCAGAAGTTTCCCATTCATTTCAATGGGACAAATTAAAGGAAAAAAGTGGAATATTTTAAAAAGTATAATAGTTAAAAATAGCAAAAGTCATAGCCGGAAAGAGCAAAAATAGCTGAATAGTTTAAAATTTGAACGGTGAAAATCGGCTGAAAATTGTGGAAGTAGTTTAACGGCGAAAAGTGTACGGAAGTCCTAAGAATAATAATAACTAGAAAAATTTGCATTTCCTGCGAAAATGCAGTGTGGATGCTTAAAGCTGAAGCTGTATGCAAAAACTAGCTGAAAAAGCTGAAAAGTTGCAGAAATTGTAAAAACTTTGCAGAAGCAAAAGAAGTTTGCTAAAATGGAATAACTTAGCAGAACTGCAATATCTTAGAGGAAACATAATACTTGGCAGAAATACAATAGCATAGCAGAATTTAGCAGAAATATTGTAACTTACCAGAAACATGATAACTTCTCAAAAATACAAGAATTTAGGAGAAATACTATAAGATAACAGAAAGAATATATTTAGCCAAAAATACTTAAACATTACAGAAACACTATGATTTAGAAAAATAGTACAACAGAGCAGAAATATTGTGATTTACCAGAGACACTGTGATGAACTATGAATATTGTAATTTTAAATTGAGACTATGTTTTAGCACAAATATTATAATTTGGCAGAAATACTATAATTTAGCAGAAATACTATATTAAGCACAAATCCTATAAAAAGCAGAAATGGTATGATTAAGCACAAATACTACATTTAGTAGAAATACTTTGTTTTAGCACAAATCCCATAAAAAGCAGAAATACTGTACTATGATTTAGTAGAAAAACTATAATTAATCAGAAATACTAAATTTAGCAGAAATACTATATTAAGCACAAATACTATGAAAAGCAGAAATAGTATGATTAAGCATAAATACTACATTTAGCAGAAATACTATATTAAGCACAAATCCTATAAAAGCAGAAATAGTATATTAAGCACAAATCTTATAAAATAGCAGAAATAGTATGATTTAGCACAATAGTAATAAGTTAAACAGAAAAATTGGAAAAGCAAAATGGACAGCTGAAAAAATGCTGAACATGCTGAGGGTCCCTCAAATATACTTGTTAAATGACAAAAATCTGCAAAAAAATTTATTACAGCCACACAATCACAAATATGTACACATGAGGAAACACACATGCACAGAGAGACCCACACACAAGATCCAATTCAGTCAACCAGTCTAAATATATTGAATTTAAATCTTAGAATGAGATCATCCCATTAAAAGCCTTTCTCTCTCTCTCTCTCTCTCTCTCTCTCTCTCTCTCTCTCTCTGTCACACACACACACACACACACACACACACACACACACACACACACACACACACACACACACACAGGGAGAGAGAAGTAAGTTTCTAGGTCAGCCTGGGAGCTGGTGAATTTGAATCCACCAATCAGAGAGGCTGTGCACTTTTCCCCACCAAAACAGGTGCATCTGTTTACACACGCAGCAGCACAGAGAGACACAGGATTTTTGCAGTCTATTTCTCATAGTGACGACTCCCCTCAAACAAATGACCGTAATTTCCTAACCGTAGGGGCTAGAACGGTCATTCTTACACCGTTTTGTTCAGAAGAGATGGGGGAATCTTCAAGTGTTGACAATTTAATATTAAAATATGAATTTTTAGAGATATATGACATGGATGACTTGTTGACTTAGAAGCCACGAATTCCCCAATATGCAAATTTGAATGCCTGAGACCACATATGTGATTGGCTGGCTGGGAAGCCGTGCAGGCCCTGATTTGTGGATTTGAATTCCTCAGCCCTCAGATATGATTGGCTGGCTTAGAAGCCACGAAGGCCCCAATATGCAAATTTGAATGCCTCAGGACACTTATTTGATTGGCTGGGAAACTGTGCAGGCCCTGATTTGAAAATTTGAATGTCTCAGTCCTCACAGAGGATTGGCTGCCTGGGGACCTGGCAGAAATATATAGAAATACTATTATTAAGCATAAATACTACATTTAGTAGAAATACTATGTTTTAGCACAAATATTATAAAAAGCAGAAAAACTATAATTTAGCAGAAATACTATATTAAGCACAAATCCTATAAAAAGCAGAAATACTATAATTTAGAACAAATAGTATAAAAAGCAGAAATACTGTAATTTAGCAGAAATACTATGTTAAGCACAAATCCTATAAAAAGCAGAAATACTATAATTTAGCAGAAATACTATGTTAGGCACAAATCCTATAAAAAGCAGAAATACTATAATTTAGCAGAAATACTATATTAGGCATAAATCCTATGAAAAGCAGAAATAGTATGATTTAGCAGAAATACTGTATTTAGCACAAGTACCGAAAAGTACCAGAAATACTATGATTTAGCAGAATAGTAATAACTTATTGAAACACAAATGCACAGAGGGACACACAAACACAGGCTCTAATCCAGTCAACCAGTCTAACTATGTTCAATTTAAATCCTACAATGACATGCTGTCAAATAAGGGCAGGGTCCTCTCTCTCCCACTAAACACACACACACACACACACACACACACACACACACACACACACACACACACACACACACACACAGGGAGAGAGGACTAAGTTTCTAGGTCAGCCTGGGAGCTGCTGAATTTGAATCCACCAATCAGAGAGGCTGTTTACGTTTTCCCGCCAAAACAGGTGCATCTTTTTACACACGCAGCACAGAGACATAGACCTGCTTCTTTCAGTTTATTTCACATAGTGAGGATTCCCCTCAAACAAATGACCATAATTTCCTAACCATAGGGGCTAGAGCGGTCATTCTTACACCGTTTTGTTCAGAAGAGATGGGGGAATCTTCAAGTGTTGACAATTTATCATTAAAATATGAATTTTTAGAGATATATGACATGGATGACTTGTTGACTTAGAAGCCACGAATTCCCCAATATGCAAATTTGAATACCTGGAGCCCACATACATGATTGGCTGGCTGGGAAGCTGTGCAGGCCCTGATTTGTGGATTTGAATTCCTCAGCCCTCAGATATGATTGGCTGGCTTAGAAGCCATGAAGGCCCCAATATGCAAATTTGAATGCCTCAGGACACATATATGATTGGCTGGGAAGCCGTGCAGGCCCTGATTTGAAAATTTGAATTTCTCAGTCCTCACAGAGGATTGGCTGCCTGGGGACCTGGCAGATATATATATAGAAATAGTATGATTAAGCATAAATACTACATTTAGTAGAAATACTATGTTTTAGCACAAATACTATAAAAAGCAGAAATACTATAATTTAGCAGAAATACTATATTAAGCACAAATCCTATAAAAAGCAGAAATAGGATGATTAAGCATAAACACTACATGTAGTAGAAATACTATGTTTGAGCAAAAATCCTATAAAAAGCAGAAATACTATATTAGGCACAAATCCCATAAAAAGCAGAAATAGTATGATTAAGCATAAATACTACATTTAGTAGAAATACTATGTTTTAGCACAAATAGTATAAAAAGCAGAAATATTGTAATTTAGCAGAAATACTATATTAGGCACAAATCTTATAAAATAGCAGAAACAGTATTATTTAGCACAATAGTAATAAGTTAAACAGAAAAATTGGAAAAGCAAAATGGACAGCTGAAAAAATGCTGAACATGCTGAGGGTCCCTCAAATATACTTGTTAAATGAAAAAATCAGCAAAAAAATGCACAGGGAGAGAGAAGTAAGTTTCTAGGTCAGCCTGGGAGCTGCTGAATTTGAATCCACCAATCAGAGAGCCTGTGTACTTTTTCCCGCCAAAACATGTGCCTCTTTTTACACACGCAGCACAGAGAGGCACAGGATTATTGCAGCCTATTTCTCATAGTGAGGACTCCCCTCAAACAAATGACCATAATTTCCAAACCGTAGGGGCTAGAGCGGTCATTCTTACACCGTTTTGTTCAGAAGAGATGGGGGAATCTTCCAGTGTTTACAATTTATCATTAAAATATGAATTATTAAAGATATTTGACTTCTAATGCACCATAACTGAGTAGAGCGAAGCAAAAACTGCCTTGACTTGCCCTCAAACAACGCTTTGTGACTTGAAATCTATTTGGAGTATCGATATCATTCTTTCACCGTAAGAGACAGCAGGCTTTGGTGAACAATCATGGAAATTTTCAGGTCTCTGTGGAAATCCAACAAAAAGTTATGACGAGAGAAAAAAGTGGTTCATTTCCACAGTTTGAAATCTGAAGAAATCTGAGCGAAGGACGAATTTCCTACCCTCAAACAAGTCCAACTCATTTCAGAACGGTAATAGGTGAGAAAGAAATTCTTGAATTGTGAGCGTCAGGGGTGTCTGAAGATATTCGGGGACAAGCCTCATGTCTTAACTTTGCTTCGTTAAGGAGATATGACGATTCGAATATGCCTCTCATTACAGAAATCCAGCGGTGATTTTGAACAAGCTCTCCATTCACTTTATATGGAGAGTTTTCTGACATTGTGTTGGTCTGAGGAGATTTGCGAAAATTCTATAAATCCCACAACAATGATAGTGACATTTCCTGAAAGCCAGCAAAAATACCTACGTTTTGATGTATAATTTGTGGAAGTTGAGTGAAAATTGAGCAAGTAGCAAACAGTTGTTCGGACATGAAGAGAAGACTGCAAAAGCTTCAGTGTCACACTGGAAGCCAAGAGCATAGCAACCATAACAACGCATGTATTTTGTGAAAAATCACAATTTTGCAACTCAAAACTTTAAGAGGCATAAAAGTAAAACAGTAAAAGATTTGAAAAAGCTGAATCATACCTGAATAGCCCAATAATTTGTGAACATTTTAAAGTTTGAATGGTTGTTCTAGGTGAAAATATGAGGAAGTAGTTAAGTTTCAAAAACAAGCAAATTTTAGCAGAATTGCTGAAGTTTCCCATTCATTTCAATGGGACAAATTAAAGGAAAAAAGTGGAATATTTTAAAAAGTATAATAGTTAAAAATAGCAAAAGTCATAGCCGGCATTAGCAAAAATAGCTGAATAGTTTAAAGTTTGAACGGTGAAAATAGCACAAAAATTGTGGAAGTAGTTCCACGGCGAAAAGTGTACGGAAGTCCTAAGAATAATAAAGAATAAAGAGAAACAGGAACTCAATAGTGTGGATGCTTAAAGCATCCACACAACTAGAAAAATTTGCATTTCCTGCGAAAATGCAGTGTGGATGCTTAAAGCTGAAGCTGTATGCAAAAAGTAGCTGAAAAAGCTGAAAAGTTGCAGAAATTGTAAAAACTTTGCAGAAGCAAAAGAAGTTTGCTAAAATGGAATAACTTAGCAGAACTGCAATATCTTAGAGGAAACATAATACTTGGCAGAAATACAATAGCATAGCAGAATTTAGCAGAAATATTGTAACTTACCAGAAACATGATAACTTCTCAAAAATACAAGAATTTAGGAGAAATAGTATAAGATAACAGAAAGAATATATTTAGCCAAAAATACTTAAACATTACAGAAACACTATGATTTAGAAAAATAGTACAACAGAGCAGAAATATTGTGATTTACCAGAGACACTGTGATGAACTATGAATATTGTAATTTTAAATTGAGACTATGTTTTAGCACAAATATTATAATTTGGCAGAAATACTATAATTTAGCAGAAATACTATATTAAGCACAAATCCTATAAAAAGCAGAAATGGTATGATTAAGCACAAATACTACATTTAGTAGAAATACTTTGTTTTAGCACAAATCCCATAAAAAGCAGAAATACTGTACTATGATTTAGTAGAAAAACTATAATTAATCAGAAATACTAAATTTAGCAGAAATACTATATTAAGCACAAATACTATGAAAAGCAGAAATAGTATGATTAAGCATAAATACTACATTTAGCAGAAATACTATATTAAGCACAAATCCTATAAAAGCAGAAATAGTATATTAAGCACAAATCTTATAAAATAGCAGAAATAGTATGATTTAGCACAATAGTAATAAGTTAAACAGAAAAATTGGAAAAGCAAAATGGACAGCTGAAAAAATGCTGAACATGCTGAGGGTCCCTCAAATATACTTGTTAAATGACAAAAATCTGCAAAAAAATTTATTACAGCCACACAATCACAAATATGTACACATGAGGAAACACACATGCACAGAGAGACCCACACACAAGATCCAATTCAGTCAACCAGTCTAAATATATTGAATTTAAATCTTAGAATGAGATCATCCCATTAAAAGCCTTTCTCTCTCTCTCTCTCTCTCTCTCTCTCTCTCTGTCACACACACACACACACACACACACACAGGGAGAGAGAAGTAAGTTTCTAGGTCAGCCTGGGAGCTGGTGAATTTGAATCCACCAATCAGAGAGGCTGTGCACTTTTCCCCACCAAAACAGGTGCATCTTTTTACACACGCAGCAGAGAGAGGCACAGGATTATTGCAGCCTATTTCTCATAGTTAGGACTCCCCTCAAACAAATGACCGTAATTTCCTAACCGTAGGGGCTAGAAGGGTCATTCTTACACCGTTTTGTTCAGAAGAGATGGGGGAATCTTCAAGTGTTGACAATTTAATATTAAAATATGAATTTTTAGAGATATATGACATGGATGACTTGTTGACTTAGAAGCCACGAATTCCCCAATATGCAAATTTGAATGCCTGAGACCACATATGTGATTGGCTGGCTGGGAAGCCGTGCAGGCCCTGATTTGTGGATTTGAATTCCTCAGCCCTCAGATATGATTGGCTGGCTTAGAAGCCACGAAGGCCCCAATATGCAAATTTGAATGCCTCAGGACACTTATTTGATTGGCTGGGAAACTGTGCAGGCCCTGATTTGAAAATTTGAATGTCTCAGTCCTCACAGAGGATTGGCTGCCTGGGGACCTGGCAGAAATATATAGAAATACTATTATTAAGCATAAATACTACATTTAGTAGAAATACTATGTTTTAGCACAAATATTATAAAAAGAAGAAAAACTATAATTTAGCAGAAATACTATATTAAGCACAAATCCTATAAAAAGCAGAAATACTATAATTTAGAACAAATAGTATAAAAAGCAGAAATACTATAATTTAGCAGAAATACTATGTTAGGCACAAATCCTATAAAAAGCAGAAATACTATAATTTAGCAGAAATACTATGTTAGGCACAAATCCTATAAAAAGCAGAAATACTATAATTTAGCAGAAATACTATATTAGGCATAAATCCTATGAAAAGCAGAAATAGTATGATTTAGCAGAATAGTAATAACTTATTGAAACACAAATGCACAGAGGGACACACAAACACAGGCTCTAATCCAGTCAACCAGTCTAACTATGTTCAATTTAAATCCTACAATGACATGCTGCCAAATAAGGGCAGGGTCCTCTCTCTCCCACTAAACACACACACACACACACACACACACACACACACAGGGAGAGAGGACTAAGTTTCTAGGTCAGCCTGGGAGCTGCTGAATTTGAATCCACCAATCAGAGAGGCTGTTTACGTTTTCCCGCCAAAACAGGTGCATCTTTTTACACACGCAGCACAGAGACATAGACCTGCTTCTTTCAGTTTATTTCACATAGTGAGGATTCCCCTCAAACAAATGACCATAATTTCCTAACCATAGGGGCTAGAGCGGTCATTCTTACACCGTTTTGTTCAGAAGAGATGGGGGAATCTTCAAGTGTTGACAATTTATCATTAAAATATGAATTTTTAGAGATATATGACATGGATGACTTGTTGACTTAGAAGCCACGAATTCCCCAATATGCAAATTTGAATACCTGGAGCCCACATACATGATTGGCTGGCTGGGAAGCTGTGCAGGCCCTGATTTGTGGATTTGAATTCCTCAGCCCTCAGATATGATTGGCTGGCTTAGAAGCCATGAAGGCCCCAATATGCAAATTTGAATGCCTCAGGACACATATATGATTGGCTGGGAAGCTGTGCAGGCCCTGATTTGAAAATTTTAATTTCTCAGTCCTCACAGAGGATTGGCTGCCTGGGGACCTGGCAGAAATATATAGAAATACTATGATTAAGCATAAATACTACATTTAGTAGAAATACTATGTTTTAGCACAAATACTATAAAAAGCAGAAATACTATAATTTAGCAGAAATACTATATTAAGCACAAATCCTATAAAAAGCAGAAATACTATATTAGGTACAAATCCTATAAAAAGCAGAAATACTATATTAGGCACAAATCCTATAAAAAGCAGAAATACTATATTAGGCACAAATCCTATAAAAAGCAGAAATACTATAATTTAGCAGAAATACTATATTAGGCACAAATCTTATGAAAAGCAGAAATAGTATGATTTAGCAGAAATACTGTATTTAGCACAAGTACCGAAAAGTACCAGAAATACTATGATTTAGCAGAATAGTAATAACTTACAAAATTACAAATATGGAGGCATATTGAAACACAAATGCACAGAGGGACACACAAACACAGGCTCTAATCCAGTCAACCAGTCTAACTATATTCAATTTAAATCCTACAATGACATGCTGCCAAATAAGGGCAGGGTCCTCTCTCTCCCACTAAACACACACACACACACACACACACACACACACACACACACACACACACACAGAGGGAGAGAGCTGCCGAATTTAAATCCACCAATCAGAGTGGCTGTTTACGTTTTCCCGCCAAAACAGGTGCATCTTTTTACACACGCAGCAGCACAGAGAGGCACAGGATTATTGCAGCCTATTTCTCATAGTGAGGACTCCCCTCAAACAAATGACCATAATTTCCTAACCGTAGGGGCTAGAGCGGTCATTCTTACACTGTTTTGTTCAGAAGAGATGGGGGAATCTTCCAGTGTTAACAATTTATCATTAAAATGTGAATTTTTAGAGATATATGACATGGATGACTTGTTGACTTAGAAGCCACGAATTCCCCAATATGCAAATATGAATGCCTGAGACCACATATATGATTGGCTGGCTGGGAAGCCGTGCAGGCCCTGATTTGTGGATTTGAATTCCTCAGCCCTCAGATATGATTGGCTGGCTTAGAAGCCATGAAGGCCCCAATATGCAAATTTGAATGCCTCAGGACACATATATGATTGGCTGGGAAGCCGTGCAGGCCCTGATTTGAAAATTTGAATTTCTCAGTCCTCACAGAGGATTGGCTGCCTGGGGACCTGGCAGAAATATATAGAAATACTATGATTAAGCATAAATACTACATTTAGTAGAAATACTATGTTTTAGCACAAATACTATAAAAAGCAGAAATACTATAATTTAGCAGAAATACTATATTAAGCACAAATCCTATAAAAAGCAGAAATAGGATGATTAAGCATAAACACTACATTTAGTAGAAATACTATGTTTGAGCAAAAATCCTATAAAAAGCAGAAATACTATATTAGGCACAAATCCCATAAAAAGCAGAAATAGTATGATTAAGCATAAATACTACATTTAGTAGAAATACTATGTTTTAGCACAAATAGTATAAAAAGCAGAAATATTGTAATTTAGCAGAAATACTATATTAGGCACAAATCTTATAAAATAGCAGAAATAGTATTATTTAGCACAATAGTAATAAGTTAAACAGAAAAATTGGAAAAGCAAAATGGACAGCTGAAAAAATGCTGAACATGCTGAGGGTCCCTCAAATATACTTGTTAAATGATAAAATCAGCAAAAAAATGCACAGGGAGAGAGAAGTAAGTTTCTAGGTCAGCCTGGGAGCTGCTGAATTTGAATCCACCAATCAGAGAGCCTGTGTACTTTTTCCCGCCAAAACATGTGCCTCTTTTTACACACGCAGCACAGAGAGGCACAGGATTATTGCAGCCTATTTCTCATAGTGAGGACTCCCCTCAAACAAATGACCATAATTTCCAAACCGTAGGGGCTAGAGCGGTCATTCTTACACCGTTTTGTTCAGAAGACATGGGGGAATCTTCCAGTGTTTACAATTTATCATTAAAATATGAATTATTAAAGATATTTGACTTGTAATGCACCATAACTGAGTAGAGTGAAGCAAAAACTGCCTTGACTTGCCCTCAAACAACGCTTTCTAACTCGAAATCTATTTGGAGTATCGATATCATTCTTTCACCGTAAGAGACAGCAGGCTTTGGTGAACAATCATGGAAATTTTCAGGTCTCTGCGGAAATCCAACAAAAAGTTATGACGAGAGAAAAAAGTGGTTCATTTCCACAGTTTGAAATCTGAAGAAATCTGAGCGAAGGACGAATTTCCTACCCTCAAACAAGTCCAACTCATTTCAGAACGGTAATAGGTGAGAAAGAAATTCTTGAATTGTGAGCGTCAGGGGTGTCTGAAGATATTCGGGGACAAGCCTCATGTCTTAACTTTGCTTCGTTAAGGAGATATGACGATTCGAATATGCCTCTCATTACAGAAATCAAGCGGTGATTTTGAACAAACTCTCCATTGACTTTCTATGGAGAGTTTTCTGACATTGTGTTGGTCTGAGGAGATTTGCGAAAGTTCTATGAATACCACAACAATGATAGTGACATTTTCTGAAAGCCAGCAAAAATACCTACGTTTTGATGTATAATTTGTGGAAGTTGAGTGAAAATTGAGCAAGTAGCAAACAGTTGTTCGGACATGAAGAGAAGACTGCAAAAGCTTCAGTGTCACACTGGAAGCCAAGAGCATAGCAACCATAACAACGCATGTATTTTGTGAAAAATCACAATTTTGCAACTCAAAACTTTAAGAGGCATAAAAGTAAAACAGTAAAAGATTTGAAAAAGCTGAATCATACCTGAATAGCCCAATAATTTGTGAACATTTTAAAGTTTGAATGGTTGTTCTAGGTGAAAATATGAGGAAGTAGTTAAGTTTCAAAAACAAGCAAATTTTAGCAGAATTGCAGAAGTTTCCCATTCATTTCAATGGGACAAATTAAAGGAAAAAAGTGGAATATTTTAAAAAGTATAATAGTTAAAAATAGCAAAAGTCATAGCCGGCATTAGCAAAAATAGCTGAATAGTTTAAAGTTTGAACGGTGAAAATAGCACAAAAATTGTGGAAGTAGTTCCACGGCGAAAAGTGTACGGAAGTCCTAAGAATAATAAAGAATAAAGAGAAACAGGAACTCAATAGTGTGGATGCTTAAGCATCCACACAACTAGAAAAATTTGCATTTCCTGCGAAAATGCAGTGTGGATGCTTTAAAGCTGAAGCTGTATGCAAAAAGTAGCTGAAAAAGCTGAAAAGTTGCAGAAATTGTAAAAACTTTGCAGAAGCAAAAGAAGTTTGCTAAAATGGAATAACTTAGCAGAACTGCAATATCTTAGAGGAAACATAATACTTGGCAGAGATACAATAGCATAGCAGAATTTAGCAGAAATATTGCAACTTACCAGAAACATGATAACTTCTCAAAAATACAAGAATTTAGGAGAAATAGTATAAGATAACAGAAAGAATATATTTAGCCAAAAATACTTAAACATTACAGAAACACTATGATTTAGAAAAATAGTACAACAGAGCAGAAATATTGTGATTTACCAGAGACACTGTGATGAACTATGAATATTGTAATTTTAAATTAAGACTATGTTTTAGCACAAATATTATAATTTGGCAGAAATACTATAATTTAGCAGAAATACTATATTAAGCACAAATCCTATAAAAAGCAGAAATGGTATGATTAAGCATAAATACTACATTTAGTAGAAATACTTTGTTTTAGCACAAATCCCATAAAAAGCAGAAATACTGTACTATGATTTAGTAGAAAAACTATAATTAATCAGAAATACTAAATTTAGCAGAAATACTATATTAAGCACAAATCCTATGAAAAGCAGAAATAATATGATTAAGCATAAATACTACATTTAGCAGAAATACTATATTAAGCACAAATCTTATAAAAAGCAGAAATACTATATTAAGCACAAATCCTATAAAAGCAGAAATAGTATATTAAGCACAAATCTTATAAAATAGCAGAAATAGTATGATTTAGCACAATAGTAATAAGTTAAACATAAAAATTGGAAAAGCAAAATGGACAGCTGAAAAAATGCTGAACATGCTGAGGGTCCCTCAAATATACTTGTTAAATGACAAAAATCTGAAAAAAAATTTATGACAGCCACACAATTACAAATATGTACACATGAGGAAACACACATGCACAGAGAGACACACACACAAGATCCAATTCAGTCAACCAGTCTAACTATATTCAATTTAAATCCTACAATGACATGCTGCCAAATAAGGGCAGGGTCCTCTCTCTCCCACTAAACACACACACACACACACACACACACACACACACACACAGAGGGAGAGAGCTGCCGAATTTAAATCCACCAATCAGAGTGGCTGTTTACGTTTTCCCGCCAAAACAGGTGCATCTTTTTACACACGCAGCACAGAGAGGCACAGGATTATTGCAGTCTATTTCTCATAGTGAGGACTCCCCTCAAACAAATGACCATAATTTCCTAACTGTAGGGGCTAGAGCGGTCATTCTTACACCGTTTTGTTCAGAAGAGGTGGGGGAATCTTCAAGTGTTGACAATTTATCATTAAATAATGAATTATTAGAGATATATGACATGGATGACTTGTTGTCTTAGAAGCCACGAATTCCCCAATATGCAAATTTGAATACCTGGAGCCCACATACATGATTGGCTGGCTGGGAAGCTGTGCAGGCCCTGATTTGTGGATTTGAATTCCTCAGCCCTCAGATATGATTGGCTGGCCTTAGAAGCCATGAAGGCCCCAATATGCAAATTTGAATGCCTCAGGACACATATATGATTGGCTGGGAAACCGTGCAGGCCCTGATTTGAAAATTTGAATGTCTCAGTCCTCACAGAGGATTGGCTGCCTGTGGACCTGGCAGAAATATATAGAAATACTATGATTAAGCATAAATACTACATTTAGTAGAAATACTATGTTTAACACAAATCCTATAAAAAGCAGAAATACTATAATTTAGCAGAAATACTATATTAGGCACAAATCCTATAAAAAGCAGAAATACTATATTAGGCACAAATATTATAAAAAGCAGAAATACTATATTAGGCACAAATCCTGTAAAAAGCAGAAATACTATATTAGGCACAAATACTATAAAAAGCAGAAATACTATAATTTAGCAGAAATACTATATTAAGCACAAATCCTATAAAAAGCAGAAATACTATATTAGGCACAAATCCTATAAAAAGCAGAAATACTATATTAGGCACAAATCCTATAAAAATAATAAATACTATATTAGGCACAAATCCTATAAAAATAATAAATACTATAATTTAGCAGAAATACTGTATTTAGCACAAGTACCGAAAAGTACCAGAAATACTATGATTTAGCAGAACAGTAATAACTTACAAAATTACAAATATGGAGGCATATTGAAACAGAAATGCACAGAGGGACACACAAACACAGGCTCTAATCCAGTCAACCAGTCTAACTATATTCAATTTAAATCCTACAATGACATGCTGCCAAATAAGGGCAGGGTCCTCTCTCTCCCACTAAACACACACACACACACACACACACACACACACACACACACACACACACAGGGAGAGAGGACTAAGTTTCTAGGTCAGCCTGGGAGCTGCTGAATTTGAATCCACCAATCAGAGAGGCTGTTTACGTTTTCCCGCCAAAACAGGTGCATCTTTTTACACACGCAGCACAGAGACATAGACCTTCTTCTTTCAGTCTATTTCTCATAGTGAGGACTCCCCACAAACAAATGACCATAATTTCCTAACCGTAGGGGCTAGAACGGTCATTCTTAAACCGTTTTGTTCAGAAGAGATGGGGGGATCTTCCAGTGTTGACAATTTATCATTAAAATGTGAATTTTTAGAGATATACGACATGGATGACTTGTTGACTTAGAAGCCACGAATTCCCCAATATGCAAATTTGAATGCCTGAGGCCACATATATGATTGGCTGCCTGGGAAGCCGTGCAGGCCCTGATTTGTGGATTTGAATTCCTCAGCCCTCAGATATGATTGGCTGGCTTAGAAGCCATGAAGGCCCCAATATGCAAATTTGAATGCCTCAGGACACATATATGATTGGCTGGGAAACCGTGCAGGCCCTGATTTGAAAATTTGAATGTCTCAGTCCTCACAGAGGATTGGCTGCCTGGGGACCTGGCAGAAATATATAGAAATACTATGATTAAGCATAAATACTACATTTAGTAGAAATACTATGTTTTAGCACAAATACTATAAAAAGCAGAAATACTATAATTTAGCAGAAATACTATATTAAGCACAAATCCTATAAAAAGCAGAAATAGGATGATTAAGCATAAACACTACATTTAGTAGAAATATTATGTTTGAGCAAAAATCCTATAAAAAGCAGAAATACTATATTAGGCACAAATCCCATAAAAAGCAGAAATAGTATGATTAAGCATAAATACTACATTTAGTAGAAATACTGTTTTAGCACAAATAGTATAAAAAGCAGAAATACTGTAATTTAGCAGAAATACTATATTAGGCACAAATCTTATAAAATAGCAGAAATAGTATGATTTAGCACAATAGTAATCAGTTAAACAGAAAAATTGGAAAAGCAAAATGGACAGCTGAAAAAATGCTGAACATGCTGAGGGTCCCTCAAATATACTTGTTAAATGAAAAAAATCAGCAAAAAAATGCACAGGGAGAGAGAAGTAAGTTTCTAGGTCAGCCTGGGAGCTGCTGAATTTGAATCCACCAATCAGAGAGCCTGTGTACTTTTTCCCGCCAAAACATGTGCCTCTTTTTACACACGCAGCACAGAGAGGCACAGGATTATTGCAGCCTATTTCTCATAGTGATGACTCCCCTCAAACAAATGACCATAATTTCCTAACCGTAGGGGCTAGAGCCGTCATTCTTACACCGTTTTGTTCAGAAGAGATGGGGGAATCTTCCAGTGTTTACAATTTATCATTAAAATATGAATTATTAAAGATATTTGACTTGTAATGCACCATAACTGAGTAGAGCGAAGCAAAAACTGCCTTGACTTGCCCTCAAACAACGCTTTCTAACTCGAAATCTATTTGGAGTATCGATATCATTCTTTCACCGTAAGAGACAGCAGGCTTTGGTGAACAATCATGGAAATTTTCAGGTCTCTGTGGAAATCCAAAAAAAAGTTATGACGAGAGAAAAAAGTGGTTCATTTCCACAGTTTGAAATCTGAAGAAATCTGAGCGAAGGACGAATTTCCTACCCTCAAACAAGTCCAACTCATTTCAGAACGGTAATAGGTGAGAAAGAAATTCTTGAATTGTGAGCGTCAGGAGTGTCTGAAGATATACCGGGACAAGCCTCATGTCTTAACTTTGCTTCGTTAAGGAGATATGACGATTCGAATATGCCTCTCATTACAGAAATCCAGCGATGATTTTGAACAAGCTCTCCATTGACTTTCTATGCAGAGTTTTGAGACCTTGTGTTGGTCTGAGGAGATTTGCCAAAATTCTATAAATCCCACAACAATGATAGTGACATTTTCTGAAAGCCAGCAAAAATACCTACGTTTTGATGTATAATTTGTGGAAGTTGAGTGAAAATTGAGGAAGTAGCAAACAGTTGTTCGGACATGAAGAGAAGGCTGCAAAAGCTTCAGTGTCACACTGGAAGCCAAGAGCATAGCAACCATAACAACGCATGTATTTTGTGAAAAATCACAATTTTGCAACTCAAAACTTTAAGAGGCATAAAAGTAAAACGGTAAAATATTTGAAAAAGCTGAAACATACATGAATAGCCCAATAATTTGTGAACATTTTAAAGTTTGAATGGTTGTTCTAGGTGAAAATTTGAGGAAGTAGTTAAGTTTCAAAAACAAGCAAAATTTAGCAGAATTGCTGAAGTTTCCCATTAATTTCAATGGGACAAATTAAAGGAAAAAAGTGGAATATTTTAAAAAGTATAATAGTTAAAAATACCAAAAGATATAGCCGGAAAGAGCAAAAATAGCAGAATAGTTTAAAATTTGAATGGTGAAAATCGGCTGAAAATTGTGGAAGTAGTTCTACGGCGAAAAGTGTACGGAAACACCCGGAATAATAATAATAAAGAATAAAGAGAAACAGGAACTCAATAGTGTGGATGCTTAAAGCATCCACACAATAATAATAATAATAAAGAACTAGAAAAATTTGCATTTCCTGCGAAAATGCAGTGTGGATGCTTAAAGCTGAAGCTGTATGCAAAAAGTAGCTGAAAAAGCTGAAAAGTTGCAGAAATTGTAAAAACTTTGCAGAAGCAAAAGAACTTTGCTAAAATGGAATAACTTAGCAGAACTGCAATATCTTAGAGGAAACATAATACTTGGCAGAAATACAATAGCATAGCAGAATTTAGCAGAAATATTGTAACTTACCAGAAACATGATAACTTCTCAAAAATACAAGAATTTAGGAGAAATAGTATAAGATAACAGAAAGAATATATTTAGCCAAAAATACTTAAACATTACAGAAACACTATGATTTAGAAAAATAGTACAACAGAGCAGAAATATTGTGATTTACCAGAGACACTGTGATGAACTATGAATATTGTAATTTTAAATTAAGACTATGTTTTAGCACAAATATTATAATTTGGCAGAAATACTATAATTTAGCAGAAATACTATATTAAGCACAAATCCTATAAAAAGCAGAAATGGCATGATTAAGCACAAATACTACATTTAGTAGAAATACTTTGTTTTAGCACAAATCCCATAAAAAGCAGAAATACTGTACTATGATTTAGTAGAAAAACTATAATTAATCAGAAATACTAAATTTAGCAGAAATACTATATTAAGCACAAATACTATGAAAAGCAGAAATAGTATATTAAGCACAAATCTTATAAAATAGCAGAAATGCTATGATTTAGCACAATAGTAATAAGTTAAACAGAAAAATTGGAAAAGCAAAATGGACAGCTGAAAAAATGCTGAACATGCTGAGGGTCCCTCAAATATACTTGTTAAATGACAAAAATCTGCAAAAAAATTTATTACAGCCACACAATCACAAATATGTACACATGAGGAAACACACATGCACATAGAGACCCACACACAAGATCCAATTCAGTCAACCAGTCTAAATATATTGAATTTAAATCTTAGAATGAGATCATCCCATTAAAAGCCTCTCTCTCTCTCTCTCTCTCTCTCTCTCTCTCTCTCTCTGTCACAGACACACACACACACACACACACACACACACACACACACACACACACACAGGGAGAGAGGACTAAGTTTCTAGGTCAGCCTGGGAACTGCTGAATTTGAATCCACCAATCAGAGAGCCTGTGCACTTTTCCCCACCAAAACAGGTGCATCTGTTTACACACGCAGCAGCACAGAGAGACACAGGATTTTTGCAGTCTATTTCTCATAGTGACGACTCCCTCAAACAAATGACCGTAATTTCCTAACCGTAGGGGCTAGAACGGTCATTCTTACACCGTTTTGTTCAGAAGAGGTGGGGGAATCTTCAAGTGTTGACAATTTAATATTAAAATATGAATTTTTAGAGATATATGACATGGATGACTTGTTGACTTAGAAGCCATGAATTCCCCAATATGCAAATTTGAATGCCTGAGACCACATATGTGATTGGCTGGCTGGGAAGCCGTGCAGGCCCTGATTTGTGGATTTGAATTCCTCAGCCCTCAGATATGATTGGCTGGCTTAGAAGCCATGAAGTCCCCAATATGCAAATTTGAATGCCTCAGGACACATATATGATTGGCTGGGAAACCGTGCAGGACCTGATTTGAAAATTTGAATGTCTAAGTCCTCACAGAGGATTGGCTGCCTGGGGACCAGGCAGAAATATATAGAAATACTATGATTAAGCATAAATACTACATTTAGTAGAAATACTATGTTTTAGCACAAATCCTATAAAAAGCAGAAATACTATAATTTAGCAGAAATACTATATTAAGCACAAATCATATAAAAAGCAGAAATACTATATTAAGCACAAATCCTATAAAAAGCAGAAATACTATATTAAGCACAAATTCTATAAAAAGCAGAAATACTATATTAAGCACAAATTCTATAAAAAGCAGAAATACTATATTAAGCACAAATCCTATTAAAAGCAGAAATACTATATTAAGCACAAATCTTATAAAATAGCAGAAACAGTATGATTTAGCACAATAGTAATAAGTTAAACAGAAAAATTGGAAAAGCAAAATGGACAGCTGAAAAAATGCTGAACATGCTGAGGGTCCCTCAAATATACTTGTTAAATGAAAAAATCAGCAAAAAAATGCACAGGGAGAGAGAAGTGAGTTTCTAGGTCAGCCTGGGAGCTGCCGAATTTGAATCCACCAATCAGAGAGCCTGTGTACTTTTTCCCGCCAAAACATGTGCCTCTTTTTACACATGCAGCACAGAGAGGCACAGGATTATTGCAGCCTATTTCTCATAGTGAGGACTCCCCTCAAACAAATGACCATAATTTCCTAACCATAGGGGCTAGAGCGGTCATTCTTACACCGTTTTGTTCAGAAGAGATGGGGGAATCTTCAAGTGTTGACAATTTATCATTAAAATATGAATTTTTAGAGATATATGACATGGATGACTTGTTGACTTAGAAGCCACGAATTCCCCAATATGCAAATTTGAATACCTGGAGCCCACATACATGATTGGCTGGCTGGGAAGCTGTGCAGGCCCTGATTTGTGGATTTGAATTCCTCAGCCCTCAGATATGATTGGCTGGCTTAGAAGCCATGAAGGCCCCAATATGCAAATTTGAATGCCTCAGGACACATATATGATTGGCTGGGAAACCGTGCAGGCCCTGATTTGAAAATTTGAATGTCTAAGTCCTCACAGAGGATTGGCTGCCTGGGGACCTGGCAGAAATATATAGAAATACTATGATTAAGCATAAATACTACATCTAGTAGAAATACTATGTTTTAGCACAAATACTATAAAAAGCAGAAATACTATAATTTAGCAGAAATACTATATTAAGCACAAATCCTATAAAAAGCAGAAATACTATATTAGGTACAAATCCTATAAAAAGCAGAAATACTATATTAGGCACAAATAGTATAAAAAGCAGAAATACTATAATTTAACAGAAATACTATGTTTGGCACAAATCCTATAAAAATAATAAATACTATAATTTAGCAGAAATACTATATTAGGCACAAATCTTATGAAAAGCAGAAATAGTATCATTTAGCAGAATAGTAATAACTTACAAAATTACAAATATGAAGGCATATTGAAACACAAATGCACAGAGGGACACACAGACACAGGCTCTAATCCAGTCAACCAGTCTAACTATATTCAATTTAAATCCTACAATGACATGCTGCCAAATAAGGGCAGGGTCCTCTCTCTCCCACTAAACACACACACACACACACACACACACACACACACACACACACACACACACACACAGACAGACACAGAGGGAGAGAGCTGCCGAATTTAAATCCACCAATCAGAGTGGCTGTTTACGTTTTCCCGCCAAAACAGGTGCATCTTTTTACACACGCAGGACAGAGAGGCACAGGATTATTGCAGCCTATTTCTCATAGTGAGGACTTCCCTCAAACAAATGACCATAATTTCCTAACCGTAGGGGCTAGAGCGGTCATTCTTACACCGTTTTGTTCAGAAGAGATGGGGGAATCTTCCAGTGTTAACAATCTATCATTAAAATATGAATTATTAAAGATATTAGACTTCTAATGCACCATAACTGAGCAGAGCGAAGCAAAAACTGCCTTGACTTGCCCTCAAACAACGCTTTCTAACTCTAAATCTATTTGGAGTATCGATATCATTCTTTCACCGTAAGAGACAGCAGGCTTTGGTGAACAGTCAGAGAAATTTTCAGGTCTCTGTGGAAATCCAACAAAAAGTTATGACGAGAGAAAAAAGTGGTTCATTTCCAGAGTTTGAAATCTGAAGAAATCTGAGCGAAGGACAAATTTCCTACCCTCAAACAAGTCCAACTCATTTCAGAACGGTAATAGGTGAGAAAGAAATTCTTGAATTGTGAGCGTCAGGAGTGTCTGAAGATATACCGGGACAAGCCTCATGTCTTAACTTTGCTTCGTTAAGGAGATATGACGATTCGAATATGCCTCTCATTACAGAAATGCAGCGATGATTTTGAACAAGCTCTCCATTCACTTTATATGGAGAGTTTTCTGACATTGTGTTAGTCTGAGGAGATTTGCAAAAATTCTATAAATCCCACAACAATGATAGTGACATTTTCTGAAAGCCAGCAAAAATACCTACGTTTTGATGTATAATTTGTGGAAGTTGAGTGAAAATTGAGCAAGTAGCAAGAAGTTGTTCGGACATGAAGTGAAAATTGCAAAACCTTCAGTGACACACTGGAAGCCAAGAGCATAGCAACCATAACAACGCATGTATTTTGTGAAAAATCACAATTTTGCAACTCAAAACTTTAAGAGGCATAAAAGTAAAACGGTAAAAGATTTGAAAAAGCTGAATCATACATGAATAGCCCAATAATTTGTGAACATTTTAAAGTTTGAATGGTTTTTCTAGGCGAAAGTATGAGGAAGTAGTTAAGTTTCAAAAACAAGCAAAATTTAGCAGAATTGCAGAAGTTTTCCATTCATTTCAATGGGACAAATTAAAGGAAAAAAGCTTAATATTTTAAAAAGTATAATAGCAAAAAATAGCAAAAATCATAGCGCAAATTAGCAGAAATAGCAGAATAGTTTAAAGTTTGAACGGTGAAAATAGCACAAAAATTGTGGAAGTAGTTAAAGGACGAAAAATGAGCAACTTGAAGAATAATAATAACTAGAAAAATTTGCATTTCCTGCGAAAATGCAGTGTGGATGCTTAAAGCTGAAGCTGTATGCAAAAAGTAGCTGAAAAAGCTGAAAAGTTGCAGAAATTGTAAAAACTTTGCAGAAGCAAAAGAAGTTTGCTAAAATGGAATAACTTAGCAGAACTGCAATATCTTAGAGGAAACATAATACTTGGCAGAAATACAATAGCATAGCAGAATTTAGCAGAAATATTGTAACTTACCAGAAACATGATAACTTCTCAAAAATACAAGAATTTAGGAGAAATAGTATAAGATAACAGAAAGAATATATTTAGCCAAAAATACTTAAACATTACAGAAACACTATGATTTAGAAAAATAGTACAACAGAGCAGAAATATTGTGATTTACCAGAGACACTGTGATGAACTATGAATATTGTAATTTTAAATTGAGACTATGTTTTAGCACAAATATTATAATTTGGCAGAAATACTATAATTTAGCAGAAATACTATATTAAGCACAAATCCTATAAAAAGCAGAAATGGTATGATTAAGCACAAATACTACATTTAGTAGAAATACTTTGTTTTAGCAAAAATCCCATAAAAAGCAGAAATACTGTACTATGATTTAGTAGAAAAACTATAATTAATCAGAAATACTAAATTTAGCAGAAATACTATATTAAGCACAAATACTATGAAAAGCAGAAATAGTATGATTAAGCATAAATACTACATTTAGCAGAAATACTATATTAAGCACAAATCCTATAAAAAGCAGAAATACTGTAATTTAGCAGAAATACTATATTAGGCACAAATCTTATAAAATAGCAGAAATAGTATGATTTAGCACAATAGTAATAAGTTAAACAGAAAAATTGGAAAAGCAAAATGGACAGCTGAAAAAATGCTGAACATGCTGAGGGTCCCTCAAATATACTTGTTAAATGACAAAAATCTGCAAAAAAATTTATTACAGCCACACAATCACAAATATGTACACATGAGGAAACACACATGCACAGAGAGACCCACACACAAGATCCAATTCAGTCAACCAGTCTAAATATATTGAATTTAAATCTTAGAATGAGATCATCCCATTAAAAGCCTTTCTCTCTCTCTCTCTCTCTCTCTCTCTCTCTCTCTGTCTCACACACACACACACACACACACACACACACACACAGGGAGAGAGAAGTAAGTTTCTAGGTCAGCCTGGGAGCTGGTGAATTTGAATCCACCAATCAGAGAGGCTGTGCACTTTTCCCCACCAAAACAGGTGCATCTGTTTACACACGCAGCAGCACAGAGAGACACAGGATTTTTGCAGTCTATTTCTCATAGTGACGACTCCCCTCAAACAAATGACCGTAATTTCCTAACCGTAGGGGCTAGAACGGTCATTCTTACACCGTTTTGTTCAGAAGAGATGGGGGAATCTTCAAGTGTTGACAATTTAATATTAAAATATGAATTTTTAGAGATATATGACATGGATGACTTGTTGACTTAGAAGCCACGAATTCCCCAATATGCAAATTTGAATGCCTGAGACCACATATGTGATTGGCTGGCTGGGAAGCCGTGCAGGCCCTGATTTGTGGATTTGAATTCCTCAGCCCTCAGATATGATTGGCTGGCTTAGAAGCCACGAAGGCCCCAATATGCAAATTTGAATGCCTCAGGACACTTATTTGATTGGCTGGGAAACTGTGCAGGCCCTGATTTGAAAATTTGAATGTCTCAGTCCTCACAGAGGATTGGCTGCCTGGGGACCTGGCAGAAATATATAGAAATACTATTATTAAGCATAAATACTACATTTAGTAGAAATACTATGTTTTAGCACAAATACTATAAAAAGAAGAAAAACTATAATTTAGCAGAAATACTATATTAAGCACAAATCCTATAAAAAGCAGAAATACTATAATTTAGAACAAATAGTATAAAAAGCAGAAATACTATAATTTAGCAGAAATACTATGTTAGGCACAAATCCTATAAAAAGCAGAAATACTATAATTTAGCAGAAATACTATGTTAGGCACAAATCCTATAAAAAGCAGAAATACTATAATTTAGCAGAAATACTATATTAGGCATAAATCCTATGAAAAGCAGAAATAGTATGATTTAGCAGAAATACTGTATTTAGCACAAGTACCGAAAAGTACCAGAAATACTATGATTTAGCAGAATAGTAATAACTTATTGAAACACAAATGCACAGAGGGACACACAAACACAGGCTCTAATCCAGTCAACCAGTCTAACTATGTTCAATTTAAATCCTACAATGACATGCTGCCAAATAAAGGCAGGGGCCTCTCTCTCCCACTAAACACACACACACACACACACACACACACACACACACACACACACACACACAGGGAGAGAGGACTAAGTTTCTAGGTCAGCCTGGGAGCTGCTGAATTTGAATCCACCAATCAGAGAGGCTGTTTACGTTTTCCCGCCAAAACAGGTGCATCTTTTTACACACGCAGCACAGAGACATAGACCTGCTTCTTTCAGTTTATTTCACATAGTGAGGATTCCCCTCAAACAAATGACCATAATTTCCTAACCATAGGGGCTAGAGCGGTCATTCTTACACCGTTTTGTTCAGAAGAGATGGGGGAATCTTCAAGTGTTAACAATTTATCATTAAAATATGAATTTTTAGAGATATATGACATGGATGACTTGTTGACTTAGAAGCCACGAATTCCCCAATATGCAAATTTGAATACCTGGAGCCCACATACATGATTGGCTGGCTGGGAAGCTGTGCAGGCCCTGATTTGTGGATTTGAATTCCTCAGCCCTCAGATATGATTGGCTGGCTTAGAAGCCATGAAGGCCCCAATATGCAAATTTGAATGCCTCAGGACACATATATGATTGGCTGGGAAACCGTGCAGGCCCTGATTTGAAAATTTGAATGTCTAAGTCCTCACAGAGGATTGGCTGCCTGGGGACCTGGCAGAAATATATAGAAATATATAGAAATACTATGATTAAGCATAAATACTACATTTAGTAGAAATACTATGTTTTAGCACAAATAGTATAAAAAGCAGAAATACTATAATTTAGCAGAAATACTATATTAAGCACAAATCCTATAAAAAGCAGAAATAGGATGATTAAGCATAAACACTACATTTAGTAGAAATATTATGTTTGAGCAAAAATCCTATAAAAAGCAGAAATACTATATTAGGCACAAATCCCATAAAAAGCAGAAATAGTATGATTAAGCATAAATACTACATTTAGTAGAAATACTATGTTTTAGCACAAATAGTATAAAAAGCAGAAATACTGTAATTTAGCAGAAATACTATATTAAGCACAAATCCTATAAAAAGCAGAAATACCATATTAAGCACAAATTCTATAAAAAGCAGAAATACTATATTAAGCACAAATCCTATTAAAAGCAGAAATACTATATTAAGCACAAATCTTATAAAATAGCAGAAACAGTATGATTTAGCACAATAGTAATAAGTTAAACAGAAAAATTGGAAAAGCAAAATGGACAGCTGAAAAAATGCTGAACATGCTGAGGGTCCCTCAAATATACTTGTTAAATGAAAAAATCAGCAAAAAAATGCACAGGGAGAGAGAAGTAAGTTTCTAGGTCAGCCTGGGAGCTGCTGAATTTGAATCCACCAATCAGAGAGCCTGTGTACTTTTTCCCGCCAAAACATGTGCCTCTTTTTACACACGCAGCACAGAGAGGCACAGGATTATTGCAGCCTATTTCTCATAGTGAGGACTCCCCTCAAACAAATGACCATAATTTCCAAACCGTAGGGGCTAGAGCGGTCATTCTTACACCGTTTTGTTCAGAAGAGATGGGGGAATCTTCCAGTGTTTACAATTTATCATTAAAATATGAATTATTAAAGATATTTGACTTCTAATGCACCATAACTGAGTAGAGCGAAGCAAAAACTGCCTTGACTTGCCCTCAAACAACGCTTTGTGACTCGAAATCTATTTGGAGTATCGATATCATTCTTTCACCGTAAGAGACAGCAGGCTTTGGTGAACAGTCATGGAAATTTTCAGGTCTCTGTGGAAATCCAACAAAAAGTTATGACGAGAGAAAAAAGTGGTTCATTTCCACAGTTTTAAATCTGAAGAAATCTGAGCGAAGGACGAATTTCCTACCCTCAAACAAGTCCAACTCATTTCAGAACGGTAATAGGTGAGAAAGAAATTCTTGAATTGTGAGCGTCAGGGGTGTCTGAAGATATTCGGGGACAAGCCTCATGTCTTAACTTTGCTTCGTTAAGGAGATATGACGATTCGAATATGCCTCTCATTACAGAAATCCAGCGATGATTTTGAACAAGCTCTCCATTGACTTTATATGGAGAGTTTTGAGACCTTGTGTTGGTCTGAGGAGATTTGCAAAAATTCTATAAATCCCACAACAATGATAGTGACATTTTCTGAAAGCCAGCAAAAATACCTACGTTTTGATGTATAATTTGTGGAAGTTGAGTGAAAATTGAGCAAGTAGCAAGAAGTTGTTCGGACATGAAGTGAAAATTGCAAAACCTTCAGTGGCACACTGGAAGCCAAGAGCATAGCAACCATAACAACGCATGTATTTTGTGAAAAATCACAATTTTGCAACTCAAAACTTTAAGAGGCATAAAAGTAAAACAGTAAAACATTTGAAAAAGCTGAATCTTACCTGAATAGCCCAATAATTTGTGAACATTTTAAAATTTGAATGGTTGTTCTAGGTGAAAATATGAGGAAGTAGTTAAGTTTCAAAAACAAGCAAATTTTAGCAGAATTGCAGAAGTTTCCCATTCATTTCAATGGGACAAATTAAAGGAAAAAAGCT
Source organism: Copadichromis virginalis (assembly GCF_057382275.1). Classification (NCBI taxonomy): domain Eukaryota; kingdom Metazoa; phylum Chordata; class Actinopteri; order Cichliformes; family Cichlidae; genus Copadichromis; species Copadichromis virginalis. Next base: position 2,244,438 of record NC_140635.1, on the reverse strand, counting down.
TAATATTTTAAAAAGTATAATAGTTAAAAATAGCAAAAATCGTAGCGTAAATTAGCAGAAATAGCAGAATAGTTTAAAATTTGAACGGTGAAAATCGGCTGAAAATTGTGGAAGTAGTTAAGTGCCAAAAAGTGTACGGAAGCAACTAGAACTAGAAAAATTTGCATTTCCTGCGAAAATGCAGTGTGGATGCTTAAAGCTGAAGCTGTATGCAAAAAGTAGCTGAAAAAGCTGAAAAGTTGCAGAAATTGTAAAAACTTTGCAGAAGCAAAAGAAGTTTGCTAAAATGGAATAACTTAGCAGAACTGCAATATCTTAGAGGAAACATAATACTTGGCAGAAATACAATAGCATAGCAGAATTTAGCAGAAATATTGTAACTTACCAGAAACATGATAACTTCTCAAAAATACAAGAATTTAGGAGAAATAGTATAAGATAACAGAAAGATTATATTTAGCCAAAAATACTTAAACATTACAGAAACACTATGATTTAGAAAAATAGTACAACAGAGCAGAAATATTGTGATTTACCAGAGACACTGTGATGAACTATGAATATTGTAATTTTAAATTGAGACTATGTTTTAGCACAAATATTATAATTTGGCAGAAATACTATAATTTAGCAGAAATACTATATTAAGCACAAATCCTATAAAAAGCAGAAATGGTATGATTAAGCACAAATACTACATTTAGTAGAAATACTTTGTTTTAGCACAAATCCCATAAAAAGCAGAAATACTGTACTATGATTTAGTAGAAAAACTATAATTAATCAGAAATACTAAATTTAGCAGAAATACTATATTAAGCACAAATACTATAAAAAGCAGAAATAGTATGATTAAGCATAAATACTACATTTAGCAGAAATACTATATTAAGCACAAATCCTATAAAAGCAGAAATAGTATATTAAGCACAAATCTTATAAAATAGCAGAAATAGTATGATTTAGCACAATAGTAATAAGTTAAACAGAAAAATTGGAAAAGCAAAATGGACAGCTGAAAAAATGCTGAACATGCTGAGGGTCCCTCAAATATACTTGTTAAATGACAAAAATCTGCAAAGAAATTTATTACAGCCACACAATCACAAATATGTACACATGAGGAAACACACATGCACAGAGAGACCCACACACAAGATCCAATTCAGTCAACCAGTCTAAATATATTGAATTTAAATCTTAGAATGAGATCATCCCATTAAAAGCCTTTCTCTCTCTCTCTCTCTCTCTCTGTCACACACACACACACACACACACACACACACACACACACACACACACACACACAGGGAGAGAGAAGTAAGTTTCTAGGTCAGCCTGGGAGCTGGTGAATTTGAATCCACCAATCAGAGAGGCTGTGCACTTTTCCCCACCAAAACAGGTGCATCTGTTTACACACGCAGCAGCACAGAGAGACACAGGATTTTTGCAGTCTATTTCTCATAGTGACGACTCCCCTCAAACAAATGACCGTAATTTCCTAACCGTAGGGGCTAGAAGGGTCATTCTTACACCGTTTTGTTCAGAAGAGATGGGGGAATCTTCAAGTGTTGACAATTTAATATTAAAATATGAATTTTTAGAGATATATGACATGGATGACTTGTTGACTTAGAAGCCACGAATTCCCCAATATGCAAATTTGAATGCCTGAGACCACATATGTGATTGGCTGGCTGGGAAGCCGTGCAGGCCCTGATTTGTGGATTTGAATTCCTCAGCCCTCAGATATGATTGGCTGGCTTAGAAGCCACGAAGGCCCCAATATGCAAATTTGAATGCCTCAGGACACTTATTTAATTGGCTGGGAAACTGTGCAGGCCCTGATTTGAAAATTTGAATGTCTCAGTCCTCACAGAGGATTGGCTGCCTGGGGACCTGGCAGAAATATATAGAAATACTATTATTAAGCATAAATACTACATTTAGTAGAAATACTATGTTTTAGCACAAATATTATAAAAAGAAGAAAAACTATAATTTAGCAGAAATACTATATTAAGCACAAATCCTATAAAAAGCAGAAATACTATAATTTAGAACAAATAGTATAAAAAGCAGAAATACTATAATTTAGCAGAAATACTATGTTAAGCACAAATCCTATAAAAAGCAGAAATACTATAATTTAGCAGAAATACTATGTTAGGCACAAATCCTATAAAAAGCAGAAATACTATAATTTAGCAGAAATACTATATTAGGCATAAATCCTATGAAAAGCAGAAATAGTATGATTTAGCAGAAATACTGTATTTAGCACAAGTACCGAAAAGTACCAGAAATACTATGATTTAGCAGAATAGTAATAACTTATTGAAACACAAATGCACAGAGGGACACACAAACACAGGCTCTAATCCAGTCAACCAGTCTAACTATGTTCAATTTAAATCCTACAATGACATGCTGCCAAATAAGGGCAGGGTCCTCTCTCTCCCACTAAACACACACACACACACACACACACACACACACACACACACACACACACACACAGGGAGAGAGGACTAAGTTTCTAGGTCAGCCTGGGAGCTGCTGAATTTGAATCCACCAATCAGAGAGGCTGTTTACGTTTTCCCGCCAAAACAGGTGCATCTTTTTACACACGCAGCACAGAGACATAGACCTGCTTCTTTCAGTTTATTTCACATAGTGAGGATTCCCCTCAAACAAATGACCATAATTTCCTAACCATAGGGGCTAGAGCGGTCATTCTTACACCGTTTTGTTCAGAAGAGATGGGGGAATCTTCAAGTGTTGACAATTTATCATTAAAATATGAATTTTTAGAGATATATGACATGGATGACTTGTTGACTTAGAAGCCACGAATTCCCCAATATGCAAATTTGAATACCTGGAGCCCACATACATGATTGGCTGGCTGGGAAGCTGTGCAGGCCCTGATTTGTGGATTTGAATTCCTCAGCCCTCAGATATGATTGGCTGGCTTAGAAGCCATGAAGTCCCCAATATGCAAATTTGAATGCCTCAGGACACATATATGATTGGCTGGGAAACCGTGCAGGCCCTGATTTGAAAATTTGAATGTCTAAGTCCTCACAGAGGATTGGCTGCCTGGGGACCTGGCAGAAATATATAGAAATACTATGATTAAGCATAAATACTACATTTAGTAGAAATACTATGTTTTAGCACAAATACTATAAAAAGCAGAAATACTATAATTTAGCAGAAATACTATATTAAGCACAAATCCTATAAAAAGCAGAAATACTATATTAGGCACAAATCCTATAAAAAGCAGAAATAGTATGATTAAGCATAAATACTACATTTAGTAGAAATATTATGTTTTAGCACAAATCCTATAAAAAGCAGAAATACTGTACTGTGATTTAGTAGAAAAACTATAATTAATCAGAAATACTATATTTTGCACAAATCTTATAAAATAGCAGAAATACTATGATTTAGCAGAATAGTAATAACTTACAAAATTACAAATATGGAGGCATATTGAAACAAATGCACAGAGGGACACACAAACACAGGCTCTAATTCAGTCAACCAGTCTAACTATATTCAATTTAAATCCTACAATGACATGCTGCCAAATAAGGGCAGGGTCCTCTCTCTCCCACTAAACACACACACACACACACACACACACACACACACACACACACACACACACAGAGGGAGAGAGCTGCCGAATTTAAATCCACCAATCAGAGTGGCTGTTTACGTTTTCCCGCCAAAACAGGTGCATCCTTTTTACACACGCAGCACAGAGAGGCACAGGATTATTGCAGCCTATTTCTCATAGTGACGACTCCCCTCAAACAAATGACCATAATTTCCTAACCGTAGGGGCTAGAGCGGTCATTCTTACACCGTTTTGTTCAGAAGAGATGGGGGAATCTTCCAGTGTTAACAATTTATCATTAAAATATGAATTATTAAAGATATTTGACTTGTAATGCACCATAACTGAGTAGAGCGAAGCAAAAACTGCCTTGACTTGCCCTCAAACAACGCATTCTAACTCGAAATCTATTTGGAGTATCGATATCATTCTTTCACCGTAAGAGACAGCAGGCTTTGGTGAACAATCATGGAAATTTTCAGGTCTCTGTGGAAATCCAACAAAAAGTTATGACGAGAGAAAAAAGTGGTTCATTTCCACAGTTTGAAATCTGAAGAAATCTGAGCGAGGGACAAATTTCCTACCCTCAAACAAACGTAATTCATGGCCAAATGGTAATAGGTGAGAAAACAATTCTTGAATTGTGAGCGTCAGGAGTGTCTGAAGATATACCAGGACAAGCCTCATGTCTTAACTTTGCTTCGTTAAGGAGATATGACGATTCGAATATGCCTCTCATTACAGAAATCCAGCGGTGATTTCTAACAAACTCTCCATTGACTTTGTATGGAGAGGTTTGAGACCTTGTGTTGGTCTGAGGAGATTTGCCAAAATTCTATAAATCCCACAACAATGACAGTGACATTTTCTGAAAGCCAGCAAAAATACCTACGTTTTGATGTATAATTTGTGGAAGTTGAGTGAAAATTGAGCAAGTAGCAAGAAGTTGTTCGGACATGAAGTGAAAATTGCAAAACCTTCAGTGACACACTGGAAGCCAAGAGCATAGCAACCATAACAACGCATGTATTTTGTGAAAAATCACAATTGTGCAACTGAAAACTTTAAGAGGCATAAAAGTAAAATGGTAAAAGATTTGAAAAAGCTGAATCATACATGAATAGCCCAATAATTTGTGAACATTTTAAAGTTTGAATGGTTGTTCTAGGTGAAAGTATGAGGAAGTAGTTAAGTTTCAAAAACAAGCAAAATTTAGCAGAATTTTGGAAGTTTCCCATTCATTTCAATGGGACAAATTAAAGGAAAAAAGTGGAATATTTTAAAAAGTATAATAGCAAAAAATAGCAAAAGTCATAGCAATCATTAGCAGAAATAGCAGAATAGTTTAAAATTTGAACGGTGAAAATCGGCTGAAAATTGTGGAAGTAGTTAAGTGCCAAAAAGTGTACGGAAGCAACTGGAATAATAAAGTAGAACTAGAAAAATTTGCATTTCCTGCGAAAATGCAGTGTGGATGCTTAAAGCTGAAGCTGTCTGCAAAAAGTAGCTGAAAAAGCTGAAAAGTTGCAGAAATTGTAAAAACTTTGCAGAAGCAAAAGAAGTTTGCTAAAATGTAATAACTTAGCAGAACTGCAATCACTTAGAGGAAACTGTAAAGCTGAAGCTGTCTGCTGAAAATAGTTGAAAATAGCTGAAGAAGCTGAAGAAATCAAAGTCAGTGTTTAAAAAGTTGCTGAAATTTTAATAACTTTGCAGAACAATATCAAGTTAAGAAAAATGTAATAACTTAGCAGAAATGCAATAATTTAGAATAACATAACTTAACATAACATAACAAACAAAAGTAGTGTAACCTAGCAGGAATAATATAATTTAGTAGAAAATTAAAAACTTGGCAGAAATATTACAACTTATCAGAACTGCTAGAAATTTGCAGAAATGTAATAATTAGGCAAAACTGTCAACAGATAACAGCTGAAAATGCTGAAGTAACCTCAAAGTTACTTGTTTAACTGTGAAAAATTACCAAAAACATTAGAAAAGGAAGAAAACGTGCCGGCAGATAAACTAATGTGGAACAAAACCAAGGTAAAATTGCGAGTTTGCACAGCTGGTGAAATCTAAAAATGGCAAAAAAACATAACAAAGGCAAGACCCACACAAACAACATTTAGGTAATAAATGCACAAGATGCTGCGGTCAGAGATTAAAACACCCAAAAATAATGTTATTGAAATGCCAAAAAGTGGCAGAAAGTTTAGAAAGTAGAAAACCAGTAGTAGAAAAGTAGAACATTCAAATATTTTTAGAAACATATGATACAAAATATTTACTCAGTTGTTTCCAATGATTACAATAATGGCATAAAGAAATAAAAATACCATTTGGGACAAACAGAAAAATATTAATAGAAAATGCAAATCAAATTGATCTAAAATCTATACAAACAATTGAAGCATCTGTTGGAATTGTGAACATATCCTTGTTTGCCATGTTTATGTTTATGGCCCTAAGATGCGCAGACACATGATAGGCTATTAACTGCAAAAATATACACATATATAGCAAGTGAGAGACAAAAATATATCCTCTGATTTGCTGGAGTTTTGTGTAAATACCATTTGGCAAGGATAAACAACATGTTCCTATGCCACATTAAAATTTTCATAAGCTTAATTTTTTCAATTAGTTTACAGTTTCCTGATTTGATGATAAATATGGTACCAATCTACAAAATACTGTCAAAATGAAGTCCACATTGTGATATATTTGAGGTGTGGAGAGTCACACAGCTGAACAATCGATTTGCATATTTAAAGAAACAAGGATCAAATAAAGAACATCGTTGTGGAATAAATTACAGTGAAAAATAATCACTGCTTTGCGTTAGAGAGTGACTTATGATGAGGTATTAATTGGCTTAACTTTACCTCTAACAGCTTTTCACATAGTGCTGTGACCAGGGTGAAATCCATCATAAAGTAACTGTAAACAGTAGAACCATTAGCATGAATGTTATGGTTCTACTCTGATCAAAACTCAAGTCAGCTGTTTGACCTGATATAAAATGATAAAGAGGAACACATATAAATGACCTTTATGAACTTTTCAAAATGACTTTATATGTCTGACCCATTATCTATATATATTACAGCAGCGGTCCCCAACCCCCGGGCCTCGGACCGGTACCGGTCCGTGAGTCGTTTGGTACCGGGCCGCGAGAGATGAGGCTCAGGTGTGAAATGTATCGTTTTCAGGGTTTTTATCGGTTTTCAGCGTTATTTTGTTATCGTTTTTATCGTTAACTCGGTTTTCCTGGGTCTTTTGACGTGTGTTATGAATAAATTTTCTTTTTTTCGGTACCGGTACTAGTTTTATTTTGTTATATTTATCCGCGACACTTTAAAGGCCGGTCCATGAAAAATATTGTCGGGCATAAACCGGTCCATGGCGCAAAAAAGTTTGGGGACCGCTGTATTAGAGCAGATGTGGAAAACCACTGTTAGACCTACTCTATACTAATGTAGTTACTGACACCCCATACTAAGGCAGGATTCATACAAACACACATTATTTATTCTCTTAAACACTTTCTTTTTTCACATTTTGAGATTGTGTAATTTCTAAAAAGAATACATGTAATGGTTCAATAGATATAGTTATTTAAATGTCCATAATAATCACATGATCATTTTTGTACATCCTACAATCCAGGATTTAGAGCTGTGTGTCTGTATGAATTCAGCTTGCTATACTTATAGACTTAGATATATTAATCCACTATTTACCCAAACAAGTTACATTGTTTGGGTAAATAGATTGGGTTTGTTCTACAAAATAATTATTCAACAATAAAAAAAACACAAAAAAAATCTGCACATTAATCCAGAGTTCAGTTTCATGTCTGATATTGTTTGTTAAATCTGGTGACACAAACACAGTCAATAATTCATTGCTAGCGTGACATGTGGTCCTTTTTGCCTTTGACCAATGATATGCTGGTTACTTGGACCAGTTTAGTATTTGCTGTCACAGAGGAATGTTAACCATAAATCCAAAAGACAAAACTGAAAAAAAATATGTTAATTGCAAACATGTTTTTGCTTAGTAAAAGGATTGAAATTACATGGAAACTGTCACCTTAAAGCCTCATTGTAAATATCATCACAAACAGATGTTTTCCACACAGTTAACAAAGCTCCACCACATCCGATCACTGCACATAAATCTAAAAGAAAACAAAAACAAATAAAAAAAATAAAATTAACACAAGGGAAGACTTTTGACTTAATAACTACGCTTAAAATAAGTGTTACCTTTGAATATTTGTGGGAAAAATCTGATGCTACCCCAAGAATACAAAGCCACACTGGAAACGATGACAGGCTTGCAGCCCTCTGTCTTCCTGGAGTCAGGTGCCTGATCAGTAGCAGTGAGTTGACAGAAGTCGGTGTCTGTAAGAGTGGCCAAACACTGATACTCTGTCCACTTGAGTAGAGTCTAAGAAGCTGGAATGCAGGCACACTGGATGAGCTTGTTCTAAAAAATACAGAAAAAGGAACATTTTATTTGTGTTAAGGCCTAAAAACTACAAATAAGTTATGCAATGAACAATGTTGAAATACCTTATAGGTGCTGCAGGCCACATAACCAGAATCCAGAGCAATCTCACACTCACATGATGGTGAGGAAAGACATGAGCTCTGCAATGAGGTTTGAATGTCTCAGTTGGGACACTGAAGAACTCAGAAGACAGCAATACCTGCACAGAGAGACAGTAGAAAAAGCATAGATTTGTAATCCATAATGTGAATTAAAACTCAAAAAGTGTCAACAAGTATAATCATTTGAGTGTGGAATTATTTATGCACTAAACAGGATTTTAATTAATTAATTGAATTAAAAACACTGACATTTTTTATCAAAGATAAAGAATCATACCTCTCTCTGCTCTGAGGATCACTGAGCATCTCTGACAGGAAATACAGTTTCCTCAGTAGGAGTCATCATTCATGGTCTCAGAGGTGTGTAGTGTGGCAGCATCATGATGGTCTCCAGATCAGGCAGGAGGTCAGGTGATGGGTGTGTCATCTTCTCCATTGAAGACATACTGGTATGGCAGTTCATAAAACAGCAGTCTCTGTGTGGCATGTAGTTATCTGTGCAGTCCAGCACTGATGGATCAGGTTTGGCTCAGCAGTTCATGAAGATGGTGTTAAGATGTTGTTGTTTCAGCTGAGGATGGTGAAGTTTGAAGGTTTTCCCACAAAGGAAACAGGACTGTGTGTGCCCTGTCTGAAAAAAATACATCTACAAAACATAAAGTGCTTTTAACACCACCCACCCCCCCTCCCCACCCACCCATCTCAGCCCCCAAGTGTCTATATAATGCTGGTATGGGGTGTCAGTTACTAAATCTAATTAGTGCGTCAGAAAGCGGGGGCTACACCTAAAGCCCCCGCTTTCTGATGTCTTTGTTTATTAGCAGCTTTTTCCAGCTGCTCAGAGAATTCTGACTTGGCCTTTATCCACCCAAACCCAAACCCACCCGGATAAAGTTCAAGTCAGAAAATTGATGCAGAAACTTTCCATGTACTTCTAAATCAGTTTTTATACAAATTCTGTAAGCTGTGAAAATGTTTTTCTCTACATAATGTATAATTATAGACATCTCTGGTAGCCTAAAGATAGTTTAAAACTTTTAACATTTTTTACCTGTAAAACATGATAAGCAAAACCTCATTCATCCAAAAAACATTTGATTCTACAAAATTTACTATAATCAAGAAAATATAATTGTCTGTATTTATTCATGTGACCCATAATAAATACCTGCATTTATCTGTGATTTATTTATTTACTATTTCATATTTGAAAGCATCTTGGAGGGGAAGATCTCGTTTGTTGAGATACATACGTCAGAGTAAAAAAAGTATCAAAAAAGGAGATGACAATTAACATCCCTGAAAAAATGTATAAGTAGATTTAGTCATTTAAAACATGAGAATAAAAAATAAATTATGTCCGTTTAATGCAGTATATTTCAGATCTGAGGTGCATGATAACAGAAAGCAGATCTCCCGGCTCTGCATGAAGTACAGCCATGATTTGGTGACATGATTAATAACATTGCAATAAGAAAGGGTCTTCTTACAGACAGAGTAGGGAAGACAATTTTTTCCAATGAAAAATCTTTTTCATACTCTACAATCAGTAAACTCTGTAACAAACATGATCTGTAATTGTTTCAAAACTCACCAGACGACTTCATGATTGGCTCGAGGACAGGACACAAAACACAGGGTTGTGGTAACTGTAGTATGATCTCAGAACACCGGAATGGAGACATTGATCTGGCTGAGAAATAAAAATGAGGTCAAGCAGGGTGTTCTTGTCTGTAGTGGCAGAAGTGATCAGCTGTGAATACCCTCTCGACTGAAACTGCTCCAGAATCTGTTTTCTTCCACTCTGCAAGCGGTTCTCATTAAAATCTCCACACACAATGATTGGGTGACAGTCCATTATTTCAAGGGAATCTAAAAGACTTACCAGGTTTTGCATGAATGGTGTCAAACTGTAGTCAGGGGGTCTGTACACAACAGCAATGAGTGCAGGGAATGGAGCCTGAACCTTCAACACTAAAAACTCAAGATCAGTGACATTATGCAGATACTGTTTTACCTGAACCTGAAAATGATTCCTCAAATACACAACAACTCCACCACCACTTCTGCTGGCCATGTGAGGAAAGTTTGTGTAGGACACATGTCTGTTGCGTTTGAACATGGTGTAGCCATCCAAATGAAGACTGTCTGCAACAAAGGAGCCTTGGAGGTGAGACTCTGTGAGACACAAAACATCTGCTAAACACATTTCATGATGACTCTTGATGTCACTGATGTGAGATGGCAAACCCTCCGTATTGTGATGGATCAGTGTAAGAGTGTCAAGTCTGCTGGCTGTTTCTCTGACCTGAAGAAGAGGCATCATTTCCTCAACGCTGGCTTGTCTCATGGTTTGGAGTGCTGCAGTTACCTCGGGATTGGAGTAAATCTTTTTCTCATCCAAGTCCTGCAAATAGAGTCCACTGAGAGACGTCACCCTGCTGAGAGCAACATAAGCCATACCTGGTTCAAAAATGTTCTTCATTGAAACTACAGCTGTCTGTGTTGTAAGACCCTGAGTTTTGTGAATTGTGCAGGCAAATGCTAGCTTTACAGGAAACTGTCTGCGTACCGCTCCTTTAAACTTCAGACTCTCCTCTGCTCTCTCAATGTAAACCAGATCATCAGATGCTGCATTAGCACTGCGGTTGTGTCTCATAGGCTGCCGGTTGTCCATTCTGAGCCCCAGTTTGATTATGTGTCCATCATTTTCAGATCTCACCACCTTTACCAGTATACCAAAAGCACCGTTGACTAAACCGTTTAGTGTGTCCAAGTTTCTGGTCAGCATGACTCGAGCTCCTTCAGCAACATTCAGAGTGTCAGGTAAATCATTTCTCCCACCTGTAAATGGTTTGTCTCTTCGTTCCATTCTGCCTGTACGTTTATCCTTCTGGAAATCGTCTGCAGTGATGATTATGATGTTTGAATGAAGCTTCTTCAGGGTATCTGTGTTATGGGATTCCACATTCTTGTTGGTGGCATAAATGTGTAAGACCTCAGTTGGACATTCTTCTGGTGCAGTCACAGCCTGTGACAACAAATCTCTGTCGCACTGAGAAAGCTCATCCGTCTTTTCTTTCACTCTAATCCTGTTCAGCATCTCTGCAAAGGCCACATCATCTTTCTGACGCATGATCTCGGTTAGAGTGATCATCTGAAAATGTTCCTGCCATAGGTCAATCTGTTCTGGATCGTAAACGCAGAGAGGTTTAGACTGTCGCACTGGTGGCAGCTGGTAAAAATCTCCAACAGCTAAAACTGACATTCCACCAAAAGGTCTCTGAGTGCCTTTGATTTGTTTCAGTCTTGCATCCACATAGGCAAAAAGGGGTTTTGAAACCATTGAAATCTCATCAATAACAATAATTTCTGCATTCATCAGCTCAGATCTGACTTCATCCAGTTGGTTACCAAGTCCTTGAATGGGTGGTTTCAGACTCCTGGGTAGTTTCAGTAGAGAATGTAATGTAGAGCCATTGATAGAAAAAGCTGCTGTACCGGTAAATGAAGTCAGTAAAACAGTTGGATTTGATATGTCAGCTTCTTCTGCATTAGCAGGCAGTCTGCTCAGGATCTTTGATGCTTCAGAGTGAATACATTTAATCAGATGTGACTTTCCAGTTCCTGCACCACCGTTGATATAGAAGAAAAATGGATCTGGGTTCAAACCACAAACTCGCTGAATACACCAGTCTCTTATAGTATAGAACACGCAGGCCTGCTTCTGGTTCAGATTCTGATACATTACACGTACCACGGCTGGATCTACTGCAGGTTGTTCTCTGATGGCTCTGATCTCTGTTACAGCATCAGACTGACGACTGTAGTCGGGAACATTCTCCTGTTCGTTCTCATCATCAGAATGTCTCTCAGGAAGATTCTCATCACATTGCAGCCTCACAACTTCAGATTCAGGAGCAAGATTACACCATTCATCGATCACAACATCCCTATTTTGTTCAAACTCTTCCAGTGCACTCTCAATATCCTCAGAGTTCTTCTCATACTTGTCTTTATTTCTTTTCACAATCCGTTTCACAGACTCACTGTGGTCTGAACATGGAAGTCGCACAAAACCCGAGTTGTAGAAGGACTGATAGGTTTGGAAACATTGTGGTTTCAGTTCCTGCTCTGATCTGTGTGGAAGGTAAAGTCTCAACAGTCGACCATAATATTGCTCAGGATCTTTTTCCTGTGAACAGTGGTAATACCTGATTATAGCTGGTTTATCATTCTTTCGCCTTTGTACAAATCCAAGCTGGTTTAGAAGAGGAAGCACATCTTTTCCTTCATTTGGACCACTCACCAACCGGCACAGGGCAGCAAAATCAGCCAGCGACATTTCCTCATATTCTGGGGTCTCAGGTCTGCATTTGTATTTATCACTCAAACTTGTCATCCAAATATTACAGCTGTCATGTGTTGTGCTTTCCAGGAAGCTCATGGGCCGACTCATTTTTACTGGGTTATCATCTGTTGGTACAAATACAACACTGCGGGAACATTTTTTCATTTTTAGGCCACAGACTCGAGTCACACACTCCTGTGCGCTGATCTCTCTCTTTTTTGAGTAAGCCTGCATCACAGCTCTCATTTCATCACATTCATTGACGGTGTTCTTATCAGAGTTATCGATAACTGTCTTCAGGTATTCAGAGAGGCCAGATTCTTTCTTTGTTATATATTTACAGAGGTATTCTACACATGAATAGGCATTCAAAATGAATGAGACATCTAAATTAGAGTTCCAGGCTTCAAGCAGATCTGGGTTGTAATTGTTGATCCAACAGTCCTTTGGGTCACGATTCAGAATCAGAGCTGTTTTCTTGTTTATGTTCTGGAGGCATTGTTCATACTCATTCATTGTCAAGTTGCATCGTGACAGAATCTGCTCTATGGTGAGGGAAGCAGCTTCAGGTTCCTTCAGCAGGTTCAACAAAGGTCTGAGTTTGGCTTTTGCAGCTTCAGTGTCTGAATCCTCATCCTGTCTCACAATCATTGTTCTTGTGGATGGTGGTTTTGGAAACCCAAATCTACAACCAGAGTTCACACTCTTAAAGCATGTCTTTGTGTGGTTCTTGCTGTGCTTTTGTAGTTCAGAGACTTTTTTGTGCAGTTCAGGTTGTTTTTCTGGATCAGGGAGTTGAGCTGAGATGTATCTGTCCACAAAGTCACAGACAGTTTGGTCATCATCCACATCTGCTTCTACCTTTTCTCGAATCCACAGCAACATGTGTATATGTGGACTACCTCTGTGCTGGAACTCAACTCTGTAAAAGTAATCAATGATCTCACCAAGGGGCTGTGCAGGAGAAAAAAGCAAATCTCTGAACAAAGCCTCAACACGCTTATCAAACATCCGCATGGTGGTTACTGGATTTGATCTTAGAATTTCACACTTTTCTGACCAGTCCAGGGCTTCAAAATCAACCTCTTCACCTTGCTGTCTCTTTATTGCTTGAATCACTTCAGGCCATCTCATCTCAGCAGCAGAGAAAGTGACAAAGAACTGAGGTGTTCCTATTTGACGAATCATACTGAATAAATCTTTGGTAGTTTTCTGCCAGTAAGCTGGAGTTCCTCTGAGTGGCTGCATAAATCTGATTGCATCTTTATTTCTTACCAGCTTCTCTACTTCTGTCTTACTTTGTAACATTCCCGATGTGATTTTGCGTCCATCTTTGGTCATAGTTTTACCTTTCCTTAGCTGTATTGTCATGCTGGAATTAGCCAAATGTATTTCAGTGACAAACTGTGAGAAAAACAGGTAATTTGTGTCTTTAGCAAATCTTGCATCAATGTTGAAAAGCCTTGACTTGAAGTAAGCACTTGGTGTGAGTTTAAGAAGTCTCTTTTCATCCAGTGTATTCTGACCGGTAGGAAACTGCACAGGAAATGCCATGGCTTCCAAATGAGGAGTTCTGAAGAAGCTAACAGGATTGTTTCTTTCTGCAGGAGCCACACAATATGTGTTATCAGTGAAACAGAGAATCTCTTCTGAAATGTCTACAGGCTGCAGACAACTTTCTAGAGCAAAACCTCCATTGTTCAAATCACTTTCTGGTTCATCTGGATTTTGTTCCTCTGGTTGTTCATCACAGGATTGCATATTAATAGCTTGGTCACTTTCAGACTCACTTTCGCACAAAAGGGCATCTTTTTCATAGTTGTCAATTTCCATTAAATCTGCTTCATCATAATCATCACTTCCCATGCTGGCTTCATCACTGCTGTCATCATCAGGTAACGTTGGATCACAAAGCAATGCATCATCTCTGATAATAATATCTGTGTACTGTGGATGAATTTGTTTGAGTTTACGCAGGGCTTGAATGAGTTTAGACCAGGTGACAGTCTGGAACAGCTGATGGCCTTTGTAGCACAGTCGTCTTTTCAGCTTTATCCTCATGATCTGTGATTGGCTTCTGATCCTCGGTAAACTGTCAACTGTTTGTTGGACTTCAGATGGTACACACACCACATTACCACGTATGAGTCTCTGTCTGCCCTTTGGAAGTGGAATAATCTTAGCAAATGGTATGCATTTGGCAATCAGATGTCTCTCCAGAATGTTGAGATCGCACAGTTCAGCTGGAATATCCTGCAGTTCTAAACCGTTGACAGCAGCAAGTCTTGGCATGCGTCCACTTTTGAGGGAACTGTGACACGTGTGACAGATATACTCCTTTTTTCTCTCAACAGGAAAGCTGCAGTGATCATGACATGCTTCGTCACACACATGAACAAATTTACCAGTTAGACACTGCTGAGCTACAATTTGGTGTTTTGAGTAATTTTCTCTTTTGCAGATTTTCACCTGATTAGGAAAAGAAGCTTTTAGACAAACAGTACAAACATAAGATGGTGCTGACTTAATGTTGGATCTGAAACGAGATATGGCCTCATTCATTAAAGTGTTCTCTGGATGACACTGTAAACTGTCAGCTGGTCGATGCATCTGACGATATTTTCTTTTTATTTTCATTGCACATCTGATATTATGCATCTGTCTAAAAGAAATACTGTTCCAATATTTTACTCTCATTCGTTCTCTCATATTGTCCTTGTGTTGCTGCTGAAATTGTCTCTCTTCTCCATAACGTTTAGTGATGTAACATTTTTTTTTCTGTCTAAATTCTACACTTTCTTTATATAGGTTAGAAACATATGACCTCATGTAAGCTTTATGTTTCTCTCTGAATCCAGCACAAGTTCTGTAATTTCTTCTTATACGTTCCTTCTGCTGTTCTTTGAATATAGGAGATTGTCTATAAGATTCTTTATATGTTTTTCTCATACGTTCCTTCTGCTTTTCTCGAAAAATGGGAGATTCTCTATATGTTCTTGTTATACGTTCCTTCTGCTTTTCTCGAAAAATGGGAGATTCTCTATATGTTCTTGTTATACGTTCCTTCTGCTTTTCTCTGAATGAAGAATCTTCTTTATACATCCTTATGACACGTTCTCTTTTTCTCTCTCTAATTTTAGCACTATCTCTATAGATTTTTCTAAAATGTTCTCTCTGTTTCTCTCTATATGTAGCATTGAGTTTACACAGATTATTTTTGTACACACTCTTCTTCTGTCTGTGATCAGGATCATGAGACTTTCTGCTAGAATCTTTTTTCTTTGCCTTAAAGCTTTCATCAAAAGCGTACATCTGTCTTTCTTTCTTTTTCTGATTTTCCCTTCTCTGTGGTAGTTTTTCTTGGACCAACAGTCGTCTCCTAATCTTTCTCCTTTGCTGTTTATTATGCTTCAACAGTTTATGTGAGAGTTCATCTGTTGTCATAGTTAAACAGGAGGCAGTGTTTAAATCATTCAGAGGAACAGAATCTTTTGTTACCTGAGTGTCTCTTACAGAAGATGCAGAGGTTTCTATTTCTAAATAATCAGAATTGTTCAGCTCAGCAGCTGGCTCATTTGAATAATCCACTCTGGATGACATCACTTCAGTAGCTAAAGTGTCGGCCACAGTTTTCTGTGTTTTCTCAGTGGATTTGGGGGTTTCAAATTTAGGTTCATTTAAAGCTGGTGCTGGAACAGTTGTAGCTGTTTGTCTGTTTTCATCAGCATTTCTTTGGTCAGCAACGTTTTCACTGTGGAACTCAACAGGCTGTAGCTCATAGGTACAGGTTGGTGCGATGCTACACATTCGGTACAAACGTTTGATCCTGTCAATCATGTCGTTAAGACGTGTGAATTTTAACATAACTGCAGTTCCACCACTTACACTTAGCGACAATGGCATTCCTGTAGACTTACGTGGGTGAGGATCAAAATATGCGTATTCACCTGAAGTCAGCCTGGAAACTGCAATGGCGGTTCCTCCCATGACTAGCAAAGCATAGCAAATGTCTGAAGCCAAACACTGTAGTCCCTGTTCAAGGCTCGGAAGATGATCTGTACCGTCAAATGTGCCATAAAGAGCAAACTGAGACATGTCGACTTGATACTCGTGTCTGCGGCTGATGATCACAGTGGGAAGTTCATCACAGGCTAGAAACACGCTGTTCACAAACCTCTTTCTGGCATCTGAATACACGGCATGGCCTTTGTCCAACACACGGTTAAGATCTGCTCTGGTAATGAATTCATCCTCGTGTAAGAATGACAGGAAAACCAAACTGTTCGCCATGCATTGCTGATTCCGGTACTTTCCATACTTAGCATTGGCCTGGCTTCGGGATGCACAGATGCTACTCACTTGTGGACGACTTTCACTGTTTGTAACCTGTACATGAGACGGTCCTGGAGCTTCTCCATCATGCTGCGTTTGCACAGTTAGCTGGGGTTCAGTTTGGATTACCTGCTGTACTTTAGCATTTGGCACCAATGATGAGCAAACACCTCTCTTTACCACATCTGCATAAGACACTGCGGCTGTCTGAACGCTGAGCTGCACTTCTGGACTGGGAATACTTGTAACAGACACCTTTACCTGCTCACCGGTCTGAGAAAGATTTACCTGTTCCTTCTGCTTTTGCCATCTAAGCTTCTGGGACTGTGACCTTTGACCTTTCCTTGGCATTTTGTGCAAGTACAAACTGGACCTTATATGTATTTATACACAAATGTATACAAAAATCAACCTGTAAACACTGAAAAACTCCTCAAGTTTCTATTAAATGGATAAATGTAAAACTATACAAATGGTAAAGTGTTCTTATGACCGTTTAATTGATGTAAAAGGCTGACTTAAATACAAACTCAATATAAAAGTTATGGAAAGATCTTTAAAAAGTTTTATTGTAGCTTTTTCAAAAACTGTATATTATACTTTTTTTTTTTTTAACCAGACTGGTTAATGAATAGGTCTATACTTCTGTGAAGTAATATGCAGAATAAATCTCAACAATCAATCAACAGGCTATAATAAAACTCTTAGTTTTAAAGTAGACTTTGTGTAAATCTTTCAGATATCTAAAATCTAAAGCAAATATAAGGAGCTGTGGTGGTGTAGTGATCAGATGACAGGCGATGAGGATTCTTCAGCTGGATGTTCTGCAGCAGTCAGGAAACAGGAAGTCTGGGTTCTCAGGGCAGCCTCTAGATGACAATTGTAACTGAATACTTACACTGAGTGACAAAAAAAGGGTTTGTCCTTAAATAATAATAGTTTAAACTTGTAGTCAAATGTTATAGCCAGTGAAACAGACTTGAAAAATGTATTTGAATCTAATTTAATATTTATCTAAATAGAGCAGTCTGAATGTATATATTACAAAATAACCAGATTGTCTTATTACAAATAAACCTTTAAGAGGTGTATATTTTATATAATTTCTCAAAGTAATTGCACCTGTAAGCCAAACAGCCAATCAATGTTTATTCCAAAGTGTAATGCAAAATTAAAATGACAAATTTAGGGCTGTGTAAATAGTTTCTACAGTGACTTCTACTGTACTGTATATTCAACTTCTTACTTGTAATTTCCAGTAAAATGAGTGGATATGAGAGAGTTTAACGACAGGAAAGAAGGAGCAGTGAGAGCAGAGATCTCTCAGATTTCTGAAAACAGATCGTCGAAGTTGCGGTAACTTCAATTTCCAAAAACTTGGTTTGTTGTCAACCTTGGTTTGTTGTCAAACTTGGTTTCTTGTCAAACTAGGGCTTATGCTTGTCAAAATTAGATAGAGTACATGGCGGAGAAATGATAGAAGATAGAATGGCTTGTCAAAAAAGATGGAGCAGGGAGAGGGAGAGTGATAGGACAGACTGAATTTGCTTGTTAATGGCTTGTTAATGATAGAGGGAGAGGGTTTTCTGCAGCAGGTCACCTGTAAGACAGAAAGAAAGTGGAATTAGACACACTTCCAATAAACCTGGCTTTACCCTATTTTTCAGACTATAAGGCACATTTAAAAGCCTTTAATTTTCTCAAAAATAGACAGTGCACCTTATGTATGGTTGTGCTTACTGATTTCAAACCAATTCTATGTGGTACACGGCACTCTGTCAAATGTTTTAGTATGACTTTGGTAAGCTACAAAGCAGCACCACTTGATGTATCGTCGGAGCATGGCTACCATAGTCAGCACCCTCGTAGAGTAATTCGTACTGTGCTTCAACATAATATGGTGTGTGTGTATAAGGGCCTGGCACCTGTTGAGAGCCATGCTTATGTAGCAGATTTCAAACTGATCAATCCACATTCATCAGTCCATAAATCCTGAAAAGTAAGCGTATTGTTCTGTATTTTATGTCTTACAACTGAACAATTTTGAGAGTTATTGTAAATGAGTTGAATAAAGTTTGACTTATCTGTTTTGTTTGGCTTAATGTGCCTTAGAATTTAGTGCGCCTTACAGTCCGAAAAATACAGAACATATATATCATTACACACTGAAGAGTTGTACAGTACATTATTAGATTCAACTGAATAAAAATGTTTATCATATGGTGGTGGAACATTTCTAAGGACATTTTCGCATTCTATTAACACAATAAAAACAAACAGAGTCTGTAAACCAAGATATGGTGCTATAGTAACTTACTATAAACATTATATGGTCAAGCTAAACCCACACAATGAAGTCAGAGCAGACAGTTTCAGACCACCTGCTTTAAACACTTCACATGCACTCAACTCACATGATCCTAAATGCCCAAAGGTCTCAAATTCCCGTTTCTGTGTGTACTTACCTGGTACAACAGTATATCATAATGTCTGGGGAGCAGTTAACATAAAAGTAAAAAATAATTTACTCAGTATGACTTTTGGCAAAATGAAAAATTTGGAGACAGATGACTCCTAAACAGCAGTTTCTACATTTTTCAGTCAAATTTGGGGCATGTTTAATACACACTCCACTAAATCTACAATAAACTTAGCATGGCCGATATTAGGGCCTAATTAAAAATGTACTATGATGATAAGAGAGATCTGTAAGTCTGGAAATGTTTACATAGACTTTTCTATGATCTGATTATTCCCAAGAGCTGTGCTGACTCACTGCACTAAACTGAATCTCCTATAATGAGAAACATTTCCCAGAACTGCACCTCAGACAAACCTTTACTTACCAGACTGAGACGATCAGATCAGCAGTCTAGAGAAAGGAAACAATTCATCAGATCACTGTTTGATGATTCAGACTGTTGAGCCTCTTCACACACAATCCAATTTACTGTGACATAAATTAACTAGTAAATTTATTTAAGGCTTTATGAGCTTACTGTAGTCTAAAGAGGAGATAAATGAACTGCAGCGTCTCACATGGCTATAGCAAGTGTAATAAAAGCATTCTTTACTACAGAAATACAAAGAATAGCCACCAATATTTGTTGGCACAAGTGCAGGATATACCAAATATTTTCTACACAGAAGCTTTGTGGCTCCAACATTTTCTACAACAGGTCAGTACTAGTAAAGTGTGAAAACCAAAACTTTTAAAAATGTTAGATACAAAGTAATTATATAAATCAGAAGCAACAGAAAACCTCATCATGTCTGATATGAATATGTAAATCTTAAAATAAATATTGACATGTTACAATAGCAGAGGTGCACCATGTTTTGTAATTAAAATTAAATGTCTTAAATTTTTACACTAAAAAGTCCTCTCATTGTACCCGTTGCTAGGAATATTTATGTATTTTGCAGTGTACCTTTTTGGCAACTTTTCTATTTAATTTTAAAACACATTATATTCACCAAATAAGTGATAAACTAATTAGACACACTGGCTGTAATGTACCTAACAATGTCCACTCACACCTCTGGTTCTCTTAGTTTTTCATTATGACTTTGTGTTTTTGCCAATCAGTAAATGGAAACATATCACAAAAAGTCAGACTACTGTATGTAAGTTGCCAAATGTGCTACGCAATGCCAGGTTCATACTGCTTCAGTTACAATCACTGTTTACTTACCAGCAAAGGCAAAACCAAAGATCTCTTTCACTCTGTGTAACAAAAGACAAAGCACAAAAACACAGAATAAGACAACTCAAATCAGCATCACAGTCAATACTGCATCACTCTGTGTAGTACAAAAGATTCAGTACACTTCTTTGTTTACCACAGCAACAAACAACTCACCTCTTTTTTCTACACCTTATTAAAGATTACATCTTCATTAAGGTAAAATGTGCTTTCATCCATTTG
This sequence comes from Copadichromis virginalis, assembly GCF_057382275.1. NCBI lineage: Eukaryota > Metazoa > Chordata > Actinopteri > Cichliformes > Cichlidae > Copadichromis > Copadichromis virginalis. Next base: position 2,223,567 of record NC_140635.1, on the reverse strand, counting down.
TAATAAGCCACACACGTTTCTCAGTTATGTGATAGCTCTATTAGTTTGGTGCTATTAGATAACACAGTAGATTTAATAAGCAATGATTTACTACACCTAGCTCTGCACACTTTATCAAATTCTGACATCACAATTTCAAAGCATGAACAATCATAAATGAAAGCTTGGATGATATTTTTGTAGGCTTCAACATCTGAGTTCGTCTGCATTCAAATTCTGCTTCCTAAAAATATTATCACCTGCACACAGTATCATTTAATATGCTGTTGTTTTAAATATCTACATATCATATTTATAATATTAATGGTGCACTGCTGCATTTTATTTATTTGAAGGTGGACGTTTTTTATATTTCGTTAGTTTTTCACAAAGTGAGAAGTTAAACAGAACTGCAGGTGAAGGTTTTATTTAAAAAAAAAAAACAACCTGCACAAACAAGTGTTTGTTAAACAGTTCTTAAAATTTAACTAAAAAACTAAAATTACCTAATTAAAAAAAACTTCTTGTTAAGAGATGTTATTATTCTTATATTATGTGTTTCATCCTCACTCTCTCTCTCCCTTCTGTTAATTAACCCACAGCACAAAAACACACCGGTACAGGCACGTGACTCTTCTTCTCCCGGCTTTCAGTCAGAAGCTGTGTCCCAAAATGTCGGCTGCAAACTCCGGAGGCCGCATTTGAAGGCCGATTATGTCACAGCCAGTCGACGAAGGCTGTCTCAAATGCGGCCGACAAATGAGTCCTTCATTTCATAAACTTTTAACATATTTTTAGGCGAGAAAGTAGCGGTGTAAATTGCAAATATCTGCTTGGTTTATCAAGACATCGCATATTTGCAAAAGTGTGCCGACGTTTTCAGAGACGTCTGTCACCCACCGGCTCGATGGCAAGCCGGGAGGGGGGTTCAGACCCCCGCTCTTTCGCTACTCAGGTTAAACATGATATACAAGTCACTCTGATAACTTAAAAATGTAATTGTTTGCCTTTTTCTGTGTTTTATTTGTTCTGGAGTAAATCGGTTTGGCTGAGATCAAAGTTATTAGATTATTAGATTAAATAAAGCTTTATTAATCCATCTGGTGGGTTCCTCCGGGATTTTCACATAGCTCAATAAACGTTAAACGGTCGAGAATTTACGCCAGTGTCCTGTTATATTTTAAATAGCAAGGAGCAGACGGCCGAGTTTATTAAACTCCAGCGAGACAGCGGTGACGCAAATCTGAAGGCTAGACCGTCCAGTTTCACAGCCTTCTCGGTCCACGTAGACCGCGAAGGCCGGGTCCTCCGAAAGATGCAGCCGACGTTTTGGGACACAGCTAATGGCGGTAAAATGGCTCCTTTGAAGTTGCCGACCCTGCTGCTTCAGCAGCTAATCAGTGGTTCTAAAATGACGGCTCATTACCTTACAACCGAAAGAATGAGGCCGTTTTAACTGACTGATTTGTGAAGAGAACTAACTTCAGCTTCCCTAACAGACTCAGAAACACTAACACACCGAATGAACCAAATACAACACAATAACTGTAATAAACAATCAAATGAACCATATTAATTTCACACTGGGCCTATAGCAGCTAGGCTAGGCGTTAGCACTTAGGGCTAGCATACCAAACACTCCTTTTAAATAGTAAAATTACAACGTTTCACTAAAAAAGCAGCCATTGTGTTACTTTAACATGACTTATACTTCGACTGGCTTCATAAGTCACTAACAACAACTGGGTAAATCCCTCATACAGCTTATAGACATTTCATTTCAGAAAAGAGAGACAGAGAAGCAGCGCTTACCGGTGGGGATCGAGCTGAGAGTGGACGGAGATTCAGGAGTCAGGCAGAGACGTTAAAAAAAGAGGCATTCACGGGTAGTGGGAAACTCCGCAATCACACAAAATTGGCATGGAAAACGTGAAAAATATATGTAAATTTAAATATTATTATACTAGATTTTTTTGCAACAAAAAGCAACTAGCAGAAATTTAATTCTATAAGTTTAATAAATGTTTAAAACAGGATTCTTTGAATTTGAAATAATGGTTAAAAGACATAAATAAACACAAGGTCATTATGTTAAAATGTACTTTATTATGATAGATTTATTTAACTGACTGCAGTAATAAGAACAGTCTTCTGCTGAACACCAACACCAAGGAGCTGGTGTTGGTGATCGCCTAAGCATCCTCACAGTAGGAGCTGCAGAGGTTCATCTCACTCCACTGCAGGACTCAAGAGGTTCAGGAGGTCCCTTAACCCCACTGCTATGAGACTTTTTAACAGGGACTCCTGATATGTTCATTGCACATTTGTTTCTTTTATTCTACTACATATTGGTTGTAATCATGAATTCTGAATTGCTTTAAAGCTGAAGCTGTCTGCTAAAACTAGCTGAAAAAGCTGAAAAGTTGCAGAAATTGTAAAAACTTTGCAGAAGCAAAGGAACTTTGCTAAAATGTAATAACTTCGCAGAACTGCAATATCTTAGAGGAAACATAATACTTGGCAGAAATACAATAGCAGAACTTAGCAGAAATATTGTAACTTACCAGAAACATGATAACTTCTCAAAAATACAAGAATTTAGGAGAAATAGTATAAGATAACAGAAGCTGGTAAAATCATAAAAGTTTGCAGAATTGTAATAAATGATGAATATGAATTACTGGTCTGTGACAGTGTATTAATTTGTAGGGAAAAAAAAAATGTTGACCAAGGTGGAATCGAACCCACGACCTTTGGTTTGCAGACCCGTGTCATTACCAACTGCGCCACTTGGAAAGAGAGGAGCCACTTTGAAAAACAGGGTGATGAGGAGTCAGATTTAGATCGCGGTGAGAGGCGGAAAACCCCATTTTTTGCAGTTACAAAACGTTGTGTAACTCAAACACTAGGTGGACTAGAAGCATAATTCTTCTACTGGCTGAATCAGTGGACTTTGGTGTACTTTGACTGCGATTTTCATTGCTCTTTGTACAACCGTCACTGAGATATGACGAGAGAGGAAACGGAAGACCTCAGATATGATTGGCTGACTGGGAAGCCGTGCAGGCCCTGATATGTGATTTGTGTCTGAGTCCGCACAGAGGATTGGCTGCCTGGCAGAAATATATAGAAATGAGGTCATCCCATTGAAAGCCTTTCTCTCTCTCTCTCTCTCTGTCACACACACACACACACACACACACACACACACACACACACACACACACACACACACACACACACACACACACAGGGAGAGAGAAGTAAGTTTCTAGGTCAGCCTGGGAGCTGCTGAATTTGAATCCACCAATCAGAGAGCCTGTGCACTTTTTCCCGCCAAAACAGGTGCTTCTGTTTACACACGCAGCACAGAGACACACAGGATTTTTGCAGTCTATTTCTCATAGTGACGACTCCCCTCAAACAAATGACCATAATTTCCTAACCGTAGGGGCTAGAAGGGTCATTCTTACACCGTTTTGTTCAGAAGAGATGGGGGAATCTTCAAGTGTTGACAATTTATCATTAAAATATGATTTTTTAGAGATATATGACATGGATGACTTGTTGACTTAGAAGCCACGAATTCCCCAATATGCAAATTTGAATGCCTGGAGCCCACATACATGATTGGCTGGCTGGGAAGCTGTGCAGGCCCTGATTTGTGGATTTGAATTCCTCAGCCCTCAGATATGATTGGCTGGCTTAGAAGCCACGAAGGCCCCAATATGCAAATTTGAATGCCTCAGGACACATATATGATTGGCTGGGAAACCGTGCAGGCCCTGATTTGAAAATTTGAATGTCTAAGTCCTCACAGAGGATTGGCTGCCTGGGGACCTGGCAGAAATATATAGAAATACTATGATTAAGCATAAATACTACATTTAGTAGAAATACTATGTTTTAGCACAAATACTATAAAAAGCAGAAATACTATATTAGGCACAAATCCTATAATTTAGCAGAAATACTATATTAAGCACAAATTCTATAAAAAGCAGAAATACTATATTAAGCACAAATTCTATAAAAAGCAGAAATACTATATTAAGCACAAATCCTATTAAAAGCAGAAATACTATATTAAGCACAAATCTTATGAAATAGCAGAAACAGTATGATTTAGCACAATAGTAATAAGTTAAACAAAAAAATTGGAAAAGCAAAATGGACAGCTGAAAAAATGCTGAACATGCTGAGGGTCCCTCAAATATACTTGTTAAATGAAAAAATCAGCAAAAAAAATGCACAGGGAGAGAAAAGTAAGTTTCTAGGTCAGCCTGGGAGCTGCTAAATTTGAATCCACCAATCAGAGAGCCTGTGTACTTTTTCCCGCCAAAACAGGTGCATCTTTTTACACACGCAGCAGAGAGAGGCACAGGATTATTGCAGCCTATTTCTCATAGTGAGGACTCCCCTCAAACAAATGACCATAATTTCCAAACCGTAGGGGCTAGAGCGGTCATTCTTACACCATTTTGTTCAGAAGAGATGGGGGAATCTTCCAGTGTTAACAATTTATCATTAAAATGTGAATTTTTAGAGATATACGACATGGATGACTTGTTGACTTAGAAGCCACGAATTCCCCCAATATGCAAATTTGAATGCCTGAGGCCACATATATGATTGGCTGCCTGGGAAGCTGTGCAGGCCCTGATTTGTGGATTTGAATTCCTCAGCCCTCAGATATAATTGGCTGGCTTAGAAGCCATGAAGGCCCCAATATGCAAATTTGAATGCCTCAGGACACATATATGATTGGCTGGGAAACCATGCAGGCCCTGATTTGAAAATTTGAATGTCTAAGTCCTCACAGAGGATTGGCTGCCTGGGGACCTGGCAGAAATATATAGAAATACTATGATTAAGCATAAATACTACATTTAGTAGAAATACTATGTTTTAGCACAAATACTATAAAAAGCAGAAATACTATAATTTAGCAGAAATACTATATTAAGCACAAATCCTATAATAAGCAGAAATACTATATTAGGCACAAATCCTATAAAAAGCAGAAATAGTATGATTAAGCATAAATACTACATTTAGTAGAAATACTATGTTTTAGCACAAATAGTATAAAAAGCAGAAATATTATAATTTAGCACAAATAGTATAAAAAGCAGAAATATTATAATTTAGCACAAATAGTATAAAAAGCAGAAATACTACATTTAGTAGAAATACTATGTTTTAGCACAAATACTATAAAAAGCAGAAATACTATAATTTAGTAGAAATACTATATTAAGCACAAATCCTATAAAAAGCAGAAATACTATATTAGGCACAAATCCTATAAAAAGCAGAAATACTATATTAGGCACAAATCCTATAAAAAGCAGAAATACTATGTTAGGCACAAATCCTATAAAAAGCAGAAATACTATATTAGGCACAAATCCTATGAAAAGCAGAAATAGTATGATTTAGCAGAATAGTAATAACTTACAAAATTACAAATATGGAGGCATATTGGAACACAAATGCACAGAGGGACACACAAACACAGGCTCTAATCCAGTCAACCAGTCTAACTATATTCAATTTAAATCCTACAATGACATGCTGCCAAATAAGGGCAGGGTCCTCTCTCTCCCACTAAACACACACACACACACACACACACACACACACACACACACACACACACACACACACACACACACACAGAGGGAGAGAGCTGCCGAATTTAAATCCACCAATCAGAGTGGCTGTTTACGTTTTCCCGCCAAAACAGGTGCATCTTTTTACACACGCAGGACAGAGAGGCACAGGATTATTGCAGCCTATTTCTCATAGTGAGGACTCCCCTCAAACAAATGACCATAATTTCCTAACCGTAGGGGCTAGAGCGGTCATTCTTACACCGTTTTGTTCAGAAGAGATGGGGGAATCTTCCAGTGTTAACAATTTATCATTAAAATATGAATTATTAAAGATATTAGACTTCTAATGCACCATAACTGAGCAGAGCGAAGCAAAAACTGCCTTGACTTGCCCTCAAACAACGCTTTCTAACTCTAAATCTATTTGGAGTATCGATATCATTCTTTCACCGTAAGAGACAGCAGGCTTTGGTGAACAGTCATAGAAATTTTCAGGTCTCTGTGGAAATCCAACAAAAAGTTATGACGAGAGAAAAAAGTGGTTCATTTCCACAGTTTGAAATCTGAAGAAATCTGAGCGAAGGACAAATTTCCTACCCTCAAACAAGTCCAACTCATTTCAGAACGGTAATAGGTGAGAAAGAAATTCTTGAATTGTGAGCGTCAGGGGTGTCTCAAGATATTCGGGGACAAGCCTCATGTCTTAACTTTGCTTCGTTAAGGAGATATGACGATTCGAATATGCCTCTCATTACAGAAATCCAGCGGTGATTTTGAACAAGCTCTCCATTGACTTTATATGGAGAGTTTTCTGACATTGTGTTGGTCTGAGGAGATTTGCGAAAATTCTATAAATCCCACAACAATGATAGTGACATTTCCTGAAAGCCAGCACAAATACCTACGTTTTGATGTATAATTTGTGGAAGTTGAGTGAAAATTGAGCAAGTAGCAAACAGTTGTTCGGACATGAAGAGAAGACTGCAAAACCTTCAGTGACACACTGGAAGCCAAGAGCATAGCAACCATAACAACGCATGTATTTTGTGAAAAATCACAATTTTGCAACTCAAAACTTTAAGAGGCATAAAAGTAAAACAGTAAAAGATTTAAAAAAGCTGAATCATACCTGAATAGCCCAATAATTTATGAACATTTTAAAGTTTGAATGGTTGTTCTAGGTGAAAATATGAGGAAGTAGTTAAGTTTCAAAAACAAGCAAATTTTAGCAGAATTGCAGAAGTTTCCCATTCATTTCAATGGGACAAATTAAAGGAAAAAAGCTTAATATTTTAAAAAGTATAATAGTTAAAAATAGCAAAAATCATAGCAAGAAAGAGCAAAAATAGCAGAATAGTTTAAAATTTGAACGGTGAAAATCGGCTAAAAATTGTGGAAGTAGTTAAGTGCCAAAAAGTGTACGGAAGCAACTGGAATAATAATAAAGTATAAAGAATAAAGAGAAACAGGAACTCAATAGTGTGGATGCTTAAAGCATCCACACAATAAAGAATAAAGAGAAACAGGAACTCAATAGTGTGGATGCTTAAAGCATCCACACAACTAGAAAAATTTGCATTTCCTGCGAAAATGCAGTGTGGATGCTTAAAGCTGAAGCTGTATGCAAAAAGTAGCTGAAAAAGCTGAAAAGTTGCAGAAATTGTAAAAACTTTGCAGAAGCAAAAGAAGTTTGCTAAAATGGAATAACTTAGCAGAACTGCAATATCTTAGAGGAAACATAATACTTGGCAGAGATACAATAGCATAGCAGAATTTAGCAGAAATATTGTAACTTACCAGAAACATGATAACTTCTCAAAAATACAAGAATTTAGGAGAAATAGTATAAGATAACAGAAAGAATATATTTAGCCAAAATTACTTAAACATTACAGAAACACTATGATTTAGAAAAATAGTACAACAGAGCAGAAATATTGTGATTTACCAGAGACACTGTGATGAACTATGAATATTGTAATTTTAAATTAAGACTATGTTTTAGCACAAATATTATAATTTGGCAGAAATACTATAATTTAGCAGAAATACTATATTAAGCACAAATCCTATAAAAAGCAGAAATGGTATGATTAAGCATAAATACTACATTTAGTAGAAATACTTTGTTTTAGCACAAATCCCATAAAAAGCAGAAATACTGTACTATGATTTAGTAGAAAAACTATAATTAATCAGAAATACTAAATTTAGCAGAAATACTATATTAAGCACAAATCCTATGAAAAGCAGAAATAATATGATTAAGCATAAATACTACATTTAGCAGAAATACTATATTAAGCACAAATCTTATAAAAAGCAGAAATACTATATTAAGCACAAATCCTATAAAAGCAGAAATAGTATATTAAGCACAAATCTTATAAAATAGCAGAAATAGTATGATTTAGCACAATAGTAATAAGTTAAACAGAAAAATTGGAAAAGCAAAATGGACAGCTGAAAAAATGCTGAACATGCTGAGGGTCCCTCAAATATACTTGTTAAATGACAAAAATCTGAAAAAAAATTTATGACAGCCACACAATTACAAATATGTACACATGAGGAAACACACATGCACAGAGAGACACACACACAAGATCCAATTCAGTCAACCAGTCTAACTATATTCAATTTAAATCCTTCAATGACATGCTGCCAAATAAGGACAGGGTCCTCTCTCTCCCACTAAATACACACACACACACACACACACACACACACACACACACAGAGGGAGAGAGCTGCCGAATTTAAATCCACCAATCAGAGTGGCTGTTTACGTTTTCCCGCCAAAACAGGTGCATCTTTTTACACACGCAGCACAGAGAGGCACAGGATTATTGCAGCCTATTTCTCATAGTGAGGACTCCCCTCAAACAAATGACCATAATTTCCTAACTGTAGGGGCTAGAGCGGTCATTCTTACACCGTTTTGTTCAGAAGTGATTGGGGAATCTTCAAGTGTTGACAATTTATCATTCAAATATGAATTTTTAGAGATATATGACATGGATGACTTGTTGACTTAGAAGCCACGAATTCCCCAATATGCAAATTTGAATGCCTGAGACCACATATGTGATTGGCTGGCTGGGAAGCCGTGCAGGCCCTGATTTGTGGATTTGAATTCCTCAGCCCTCAGATATGATTGGCTGGCTTAGAAGCCACGAAGGCCCCAATATGCAAATTTGAATGCCTCAGGACACTTATTTGATTGGCTGGGAAACTGTGCAGGCCCTGATTTGAAAATTTGAATGTCTCAGTCCTCACAGAGGATTGGCTGCCTGGGGACCTGGCAGAAATATATAGAAATACTATTATTAAGCATAAATACTACATTTAGTAGAAATACTATGTTTTAGCACAAATACTATAAAAAGAAGAAAAACTATAATTTAGCAGAAATACTATATTAAGCACAAATCCTATAAAAAGCAGAAATACTATAATTTAGAACAAATAGTATAAAAAGCAGAAATACTATAATTTAGCAGAAATACTATGTTAGGCACAAATCCTATAAAATAGCAGAAATACTATAATTTAGCAGAAATACTATATTAGGCATAAATCCTATGAAAAGCAGAAATAGTATGATTTAGCAGAAATACTGTATTTAGCACAAGTACCGAAAAGTACCAGAAATACTATGATTTAGCAGAATAGTAATAACTTATTGAAACACAAATGCACAGAGGGACACACAAACACAGGCTCTAATCCAGTCAACCAGTCTAACTATGTTCAATTTAAATCCTACAATGACATGCTGTCAAATAAGGGCAGGGTCCTCTCTCTCCCACTAAACACACACACACACACACACACACACACACACACACACACAGACAGACACAGAGGGAGAGAGCTGCCGAATTTAAATCCACCAATCAGAGTGGCTGTTTACGTTTTCCCGCCAAAACAGGTGCATCTTTTTACACACGCAGGACAGAGAGGCACAGGATTATTGCAGCCTATTTCTCATAGTGAGGACTCCCCTCAAACAAATGACCATAATTTCCTAACCGTACGGGCTAGAGCGGTCATTCTTACACCGTTTTGTTCAGAAGAGATGGGGGAATCTTCCAGTGTTAACAATTTATCATTAAAATATGAATTATTAAAGATATTAGACTTCTAATGCACCATAACTGAGCAGAGCGAAGCAAAAACTGCCTTGACTTGCCCTCAAACAACGCTTTCTAACTCTAAATCTATTTGGAGTATCGATATCATTCTTTCACCGTAAGAGACAGCAGGCTTTGGTGAACAGTCATAGAAATTTTCAGGTCTCTGTGGAAATCCAACAAAAAGTTATGACGAGAGAAAAAAGTGGTTCATTTCCACAGTTTGAAATCTGAAGAAATCTGAGCGAAGGACAAATTTCCTACCCTCAAACAAGTCCAACTCATTTCAGAACGGTAATAGGTGAGAAAGAAATTCTTGAATTGTGAGCGTCAGGGGTGTCTCAAGATATTCGGGGACAAGCCTCATGTCTTAACTTTGCTTCGTTAAGGAGATATGACGATTCGAATATGCCTCTCATTACAGAAATCCAGCGGTGATTTTGAACAAGCTCTCCATTGACTTTATATGGAGAGTTTTCTGACATTGTGTTGGTCTGAGGAGATTTGCGAAAATTCTATAAATCCCACAACAATGATAGTGACATTTCCTGAAAGCCAGCAAAAATACCTACGTTTTGATGTATAATTTGTGGAAGTTGAGTGAAAATTGAGCAAGTAGCAAACAGTTGTTCGGACATGAAGAGAAGACTGCAAAACCTTCAGTGACACACTGGAAGCCAAGAGCATAGCAACCATAACAACGCATGTATTTTGTGAAAAATCACAATTTTGCAACTCAAAACTTTAAGAGGCATAAAAGTAAAACAGTAAAAGATTTAAAAAAGCTGAATCATACCTGAATAGCCGAATAATTTATGAACATTTTAAAGTTTGAATGGTTGTTCTAGGTGAAAATATGAGGAAGTAGTTAAGTTTCAAAAACAAGCAAATTTTAGCAGAATTGCAGAAGTTTCCCATTCATTTCAATGGGACAAATTAAAGGAAAAAAGTGGAATATTTTAAAAAGTATAATAGTTAAAAATAGCAAAAATCATAGCAAGAAAGAGCAAAAATAGCAGAATAGTTTAAAATTTGAACGGTGAAAATCGGCTGAAAATTGTGGAAGTAGTTAAGTGCCAAAAAGCGTACGGAAGCAACTGGAATAATAATAAAGTATAAAGAATAAAGAGAAACAGGAACTCAATAGTGTGGATGCTTAAAGCATCCACACAACTAGAACTAGAAAAATTTGCATTTCCTGCGAAAATGCAGTGTGGATGCTTAAAGCTGAAGCTGTATGCAAAAAGTAGCTGAAAAAGCTGAAAAGTTGCAGAAATTGTAAAAACTTTGCAGAAGCAAAAGAAGTTTGCTAAAATGGAATAACTTAGCAGAACTGCAATATCTTAGAGGAAACATAATACTTGGCAGAAATACAATAGCATAGCAGAATTTAGCAGAAATATTGTAACTTACCAGAAACATGATAACTTCTCAAAAATACAAGAATTTAGGAGAAATAGTATAAGATAACAGAAAGAATATATTTAGCCAAAAATACTTAAACATTACAGAAACACTATGATTTAGAAAAATAGTACAACAGAGCAGAAATATTGTGATTTACCAGAGACACTGTGATGAACTATGAATATTGTAATTTTAAATTAAGACTATGTTTTAGCACAAATATTATAATTTGGCAGAAATACTATAATTTAGCACAAATACTATAAAAAGCAGAAATACTATAATTTAGCAGAAATACTATATTAAGCACAAACCCTATAAAAAGCAGAAATACTGTACTATGATTTGGTAGAAAAAACTATAATTAATCAGAAATACTATATTTGGCAGAAATACGGTATTTGGCACAAATCTTATAAAATAGCAGAAATAGTATGATTTAGCACAATAGTAATAACTTAAACAGAAAAATTGGAAAAGCAAAAATGGACAGCTGAAAAAATGATGAACATGCTGAACGTCCCTCAACTATACTTGTTAAATGAAAAAAATCAGCAAAAAACTCTATAACAGCCACACAATCACAAATATGTACACATAAGAAAACACACATGCACAGAGAGACACACACACAAGATCCAATTCAGTCAACCAGTCTAAATATATTGAATTTGAATCTTAGAATGAGATCATCCCATTAAAAGCCTTTCTCTCTCTCTCTCTCTCTCTCTCTCTGTCACACACACACACACACACACACACACACACACACACACACACACACACACAGGGAGAGAAAAGTGAGTTTCTAGGTCAGCCTGGGAGCTGCTGAATTTGAATCCACCAATCAGAGAGCCTGTGCACTCTTTCCCTCCAAAACAGGTGCATCCTTTTTACACACGCAACACAGAGAGACACAGGATCATTGCAGTCTATTTCTCATAATGACGACTCCCCTCAAACAAATGACCATAATTTCCTAACCGTAGGGGCTAGAAGGGTCATTCTTACACCGTTTTGTTCAGAAGAGATGGGGGAATCTTCAAGTGTTGACAATTTATCATTAAAATATGAATTTTTAGAGATATATGACACGGATGACTTGTTGACTTAGAAGCCACGAATTCCCCAATATGCAAATTTGAATACCTGGAGCCCACATACATGATTGGCTGGCTGGGAAGCTGTGCAGGCCCTGATTTGTGGATTTGAATTCCTCAGCCCTCAGATATGATTGGCTGGCTTAGAAGCCATGAAGTCCCCAATATGCAAATTTGAATTCCTCAGGACACATATATGATTGGCTGGGAAACCGTGCAGGACCTGATTTGAAAATTTGAATGTCTAAGTCCTCACAGAGGATTGGCTGCCTGGGGACCAGGCAGAAATATATAGAAATACTATGATTAAGCATAAATACTACATTTAGTAGAAATACTGTTTTAGCACAAATCCTATAAAAAGCAGAAATACTATAATTTAGCAGAAATACTATATTAAGCACAAATCCTATAAAAAGCAGAAATAGTATGATTAAGCATAAATACTACATTTAGTAGAAATACTATGTTTTAGCACAAATCCTATAAAAAGCAGAAATACTATAATTTAGCAGAAATACCATATTAAGCACAAATCATATAAAAAGCAGAAATACTATATTAAGCACAAATTCTATAAAAAGCAGAAATACTATATTAAGCACAAATCCTATTAAAAGCAGAAATACTATATTAAGCACAAATCTTATGAAATAGCAGAAACAGTATGATTTAGCACAATAGTAATAAGTTAAACAGAAAAATTGGAAAAGCAAAATGGACAGCTGAAAAAATGCTGAACATGCTGAGGGTCCCTCAAATATACTTGTTAAATGAAAAAATCAGCATAAAAATGCACAGGGAGAGAGAAGTAAGTTTCTAGGTCAGCCTGGGAGCTGCTGAATTTGAATCCACCAATCAGAGAGCCTGTGTACTTTTTCCCGCCAAAACAGGTGCATCTTTTTACACACGCAGCACAGAGAGGCACAGGATTATTGCAGCCTATTTCTCATAGTGAGGACTCCCCTCAAACAAATGACCATAATTTCCAAACCGTAGGGGCTAGAGCGGTCATTCTTACACCGTTTTGTTCAGAAGAGATGGGGGAATCTTCCAGTGTTAACAATTTATCATTAAAATGTGAATTTTTAGAGATATACGACATGGATGACTTGTTGACTTAGAAGCCACGAATTCCCCCAATATGCAAATTTGAATGCCTGAGGCCACATATATGATTGGCTGCCTGGGAAGCCGTGCAGGCCCTGATTTGTGGATTTGAATTCCTCAGCCCTCAGATATGATTGGCTGGCTTAGAAGCCATGAAGGCCCCAATATGCAAATTTGAATGCCTCAGGACACATATATGATTGGCTGGGAAACCGTGCAGGCCCTGATTTGAAAATTTGAATGTCTAAGTCCTCACAGAGGATTGGCTGCCTGGGGACCTGGCAGAAATATATAGAAATACTATGATTAAGCATAAATACTACATTTAGTAGAAATACTATGTTTTAGCACAAATACTATAAAAAGCAGAAATACTATATTAAGCACAAATTCTATAAAAAGCAGAAATACTATATTAAGCACAAATTCTATAAAAAGCAGAAATACTATATTAAGCACAAATCTTATAAAATAGCAGAAACAGTATGATTTAGCACAATAGTAATAAGTTAAACAGAAAAATTGGAAAAGCAAAATGGACAGCTGAAAAAATGCTGAACATGCTGAGGGTCCCTCAAATATACTTGTTAAATGAAAAAATCAGCAAAAAAATGCACAGGGAGAGAGAAGTAAGTTTCTAGGTCAGCCTGGGAGCTGCTGAATTTGAATCCACCAATCAGAGAGCCTGTGTACTTTTTCCCGCCAAAACATGTGCCTCTTTTTACACACGCAGCACAGAGAGGCACAGGATTATTGCAGCCTATTTCTCATAGTGAGGACTCCCCTCAAACAAATGACCATAATTTCCAAACCGTAGGGGCTAGAGCGGTCATTCTTACACCGTTTTGTTCAGAAGAGATGGGGGAATCTTCCAGTGTTTACAATTTATCATTAAAATATGAATTATTAAAGATATTTGACTTCTAATGCACCATAACTGAGTAGAGCGAAGCAAAAACTGCCTTGACTTGCCCTCAAACAACGCTTTCTAACTCGAAATCTATTTGGAGTATCGATATCATTCTTTCACCGTAAGAGACAGCAGGCTTTGGTGAACAATCATGGAAATTTTCAGGTCTCTGTGGAAATCCAACAAAAAGTTATGACGAGAGAAAAAAGTGGTTCATTTCCACAGTTTGAAATCTGAAGAAATCTGAGCGAAGGACAAATTTCCTACCCTCAAACAAGTCCAACTCATTTCAGAACGGTAATAGGTGAGAAAGAAATTCTTGAATTGTGAGCGTCACGAGTGTCTGAAGATATACCGGGACAAGCCTCATGTCTTAACTTTGCTTCGTTAAGGAGATATGACGATTCGAATATGCCTCTCATTACAGAAATGCAGCGGTGATTTTGAACAAACTCTCCATTGACTTTATATGGAGAGTTTTCTGACCTTGTGTTAGTCTGAGGAGATTTGCCAAAATTCTATAAATCCCACAACAATGATGGTGACATTTTCTGAAAGCCAGCAAAAATACCTACGTTTTGATGTATAATTTGTGGAAGTTGAGTGAAAATTGAGCAAGTAGCAAGAAGTTGTTCGGACATGAAGTGAAAATTGCAAAACCTTCAGTGGCACACTGGAAGCCAAGAGCATAGCAACCATAACAACGCATGTATTTTGTGAAAAATCACAATTGTGCAACTCAAAACTTTAAGAGGCATAAAAGTAAAATGGTAAAAGATTTGAAAAAGCTGAATCATACATGAATAGCCCAATAATTTGTGAACATTTTAAAGTTTGAATGGTTGTTCTAGGTGAAAGTATGAGGAAGTAGTTAAGTTTCAAAAACAAGCAAAATTTAGCAGAATTTTGGAAGTTTCCCATTCATTTCAATGGGACAAATTAAAGGAAAAAAGTGGAATATTTTAAAAAGTATAATAGCAAAAAATAGCAAAAGTCATAGCGATCATTAGCAGAAATAGCAGAATAGTTTAAAATTTGAACGGTGAAAATCGGCTGAAAATTGTGGAAGTAGTTAAGTGCCAAAAAGTGTACGGAAGCAACTGGAATAATAAAGTAGAACTAGAAAAATTTGCATTTCCTGCGAAAATGCAGTGTGGATGCTTAAAGCTGAAGCTGTATGCAAAAAGTAGCTGAAAAAGCTGAAAAGTTGCAGAAATTGTAAAAACTTTGCAGAAGCAAAAGAAGTTTGCTAAAATGGAATAACTTAGCAGAACTGCAATATCTTAGAGGAAACATAATACTTGGCAGAAATACAATAGCATAGCAGAATTTAGCAGAAATATTGTAACTTACCAGAAACATGATAACTTCTCAAAAATACAAGAATTTAGGAGAAATAGTATAAGATAACAGAAAGATTATATTTAGCCAAAAATACTTAAACATTACAGAAACACTATGATTTAGAAAAATAGTACAACAGAGCAGAAATATTGTGATTTACCAGAGACACTGTGATGAACTATGAATATTGTAATTTTAAATTGAGACTATGTTTTAGCACAAATATTATAATTTGGCAGAAATACTATAATTTAGCAGAAATACTATATTAAGCACAAATCCTATAAAAAGCAGAAATGGTATGATTAAGCACAAATACTACATTTAGTAGAAATACTTTGTTTTAGCACAAATCCCATAAAAAGCAGAAATACTGTACTATGATTTAGTAGAAAAACTATAATTAATCAGAAATACTAAATTTAGCAGAAATACTATATTAAGCACAAATACTATAAAAAGCAGAAATAGTATGATTAAGCATAAATACTACATTTAGCAGAAATACTATATTAAGCACAAATCCTATAAAAGCAGAAATAGTATATTAAGCACAAATCTTATAAAATAGCAGAAATAGTATGATTTAGCACAATAGTAATAAGTTAAACAGAAAAATTGGAAAAGCAAAATGGACAGCTGAAAAAATGCTGAACATGCTGAGGGTCCCTCAAATATACTTGTTAAATGACAAAAATCTGCAAAGAAATTTATTACAGCCACACAATCACAAATATGTACACATGAGGAAACACACATGCACAGAGAGACCCACACACAAGATCCAATTCAGTCAACCAGTCTAAATATATTGAATTTAAATCTTAGAATGAGATCATCCCATTAAAAGCCTTTCTCTCTCTCTCTCTCTCTCTCTGTCACACACACACACACACACACACACACACACACACACACACACACACACACACACACAGGGAGAGAGAAGTAAGTTTCTAGGTCAGCCTGGGAGCTGGTGAATTTGAATCCACCAATCAGAGAGGCTGTGCACTTTTCCCCACCAAAACAGGTGCATCTGTTTACACACGCAGCAGCACAGAGAGACACAGGATTTTTGCAGTCTATTTCTCATAGTGACGACTCCCCTCAAACAAATGACCGTAATTTCCTAACCGTAGGGGCTAGAAGGGTCATTCTTACACCGTTTTGTTCAGAAGAGATGGGGGAATCTTCAAGTGTTGACAATTTAATATTAAAATATGAATTTTTAGAGATATATGACATGGATGACTTGTTGACTTAGAAGCCACGAATTCCCCAATATGCAAATTTGAATGCCTGAGACCACATATGTGATTGGCTGGCTGGGAAGCCGTGCAGGCCCTGATTTGTGGATTTGAATTCCTCAGCCCTCAGATATGATTGGCTGGCTTAGAAGCCACGAAGGCCCCAATATGCAAATTTGAATGCCTCAGGACACTTATTTAATTGGCTGGGAAACTGTGCAGGCCCTGATTTGAAAATTTGAATGTCTCAGTCCTCACAGAGGATTGGCTGCCTGGGGACCTGGCAGAAATATATAGAAATACTATTATTAAGCATAAATACTACATTTAGTAGAAATACTATGTTTTAGCACAAATATTATAAAAAGAAGAAAAACTATAATTTAGCAGAAATACTATATTAAGCACAAATCCTATAAAAAGCAGAAATACTATAATTTAGAACAAATAGTATAAAAAGCAGAAATACTATAATTTAGCAGAAATACTATGTTAAGCACAAATCCTATAAAAAGCAGAAATACTATAATTTAGCAGAAATACTATGTTAGGCACAAATCCTATAAAAAGCAGAAATACTATAATTTAGCAGAAATACTATATTAGGCATAAATCCTATGAAAAGCAGAAATAGTATGATTTAGCAGAAATACTGTATTTAGCACAAGTACCGAAAAGTACCAGAAATACTATGATTTAGCAGAATAGTAATAACTTATTGAAACACAAATGCACAGAGGGACACACAAACACAGGCTCTAATCCAGTCAACCAGTCTAACTATGTTCAATTTAAATCCTACAATGACATGCTGCCAAATAAGGGCAGGGTCCTCTCTCTCCCACTAAACACACACACACACACACACACACACACACACACACACACACACACACACAGGGAGAGAGGACTAAGTTTCTAGGTCAGCCTGGGAGCTGCTGAATTTGAATCCACCAATCAGAGAGGCTGTTTACGTTTTCCCGCCAAAACAGGTGCATCTTTTTACACACGCAGCACAGAGACATAGACCTGCTTCTTTCAGTTTATTTCACATAGTGAGGATTCCCCTCAAACAAATGACCATAATTTCCTAACCATAGGGGCTAGAGCGGTCATTCTTACACCGTTTTGTTCAGAAGAGATGGGGGAATCTTCAAGTGTTGACAATTTATCATTAAAATATGAATTTTTAGAGATATATGACATGGATGACTTGTTGACTTAGAAGCCACGAATTCCCCAATATGCAAATTTGAATACCTGGAGCCCACATACATGATTGGCTGGCTGGGAAGCTGTGCAGGCCCTGATTTGTGGATTTGAATTCCTCAGCCCTCAGATATGATTGGCTGGCTTAGAAGCCATGAAGTCCCCAATATGCAAATTTGAATGCCTCAGGACACATATATGATTGGCTGGGAAACCGTGCAGGCCCTGATTTGAAAATTTGAATGTCTAAGTCCTCACAGAGGATTGGCTGCCTGGGGACCTGGCAGAAATATATAGAAATACTATGATTAAGCATAAATACTACATTTAGTAGAAATACTATGTTTTAGCACAAATACTATAAAAAGCAGAAATACTATAATTTAGCAGAAATACTATATTAAGCACAAATCCTATAAAAAGCAGAAATACTATATTAGGCACAAATCCTATAAAAAGCAGAAATAGTATGATTAAGCATAAATACTACATTTAGTAGAAATATTATGTTTTAGCACAAATCCTATAAAAAGCAGAAATACTGTACTGTGATTTAGTAGAAAAACTATAATTAATCAGAAATACTATATTTTGCACAAATCTTATAAAATAGCAGAAATACTATGATTTAGCAGAATAGTAATAACTTACAAAATTACAAATATGGAGGCATATTGAAACAAATGCACAGAGGGACACACAAACACAGGCTCTAATTCAGTCAACCAGTCTAACTATATTCAATTTAAATCCTACAATGACATGCTGCCAAATAAGGGCAGGGTCCTCTCTCTCCCACTAAACACACACACACACACACACACACACACACACACACACACACACACACACAGAGGGAGAGAGCTGCCGAATTTAAATCCACCAATCAGAGTGGCTGTTTACGTTTTCCCGCCAAAACAGGTGCATCCTTTTTACACACGCAGCACAGAGAGGCACAGGATTATTGCAGCCTATTTCTCATAGTGACGACTCCCCTCAAACAAATGACCATAATTTCCTAACCGTAGGGGCTAGAGCG
The DNA here is from genome assembly GCF_057382275.1 of Copadichromis virginalis. Classification (NCBI taxonomy): domain Eukaryota; kingdom Metazoa; phylum Chordata; class Actinopteri; order Cichliformes; family Cichlidae; genus Copadichromis; species Copadichromis virginalis. The sequence goes on along the minus strand of NC_140635.1, from coordinate 2,204,468 downwards.
GTCATTCTTACACCGTTTTGTTCAGAAGAGATGGGGGAATCTTCCAGTGTTAACAATTTATCATTAAAATATGAATTATTAAAGATATTTGACTTGTAATGCACCATAACTGAGTAGAGCGAAGCAAAAACTGCCTTGACTTGCCCTCAAACAACGCATTCTAACTCGAAATCTATTTGGAGTATCGATATCATTCTTTCACCGTAAGAGACAGCAGGCTTTGGTGAACAATCATGGAAATTTTCAGGTCTCTGTGGAAATCCAACAAAAAGTTATGACGAGAGAAAAAAGTGGTTCATTTCCACAGTTTGAAATCTGAAGAAATCTGAGCGAGGGACAAATTTCCTACCCTCAAACAAACGTAATTCATGGCCAAATGGTAATAGGTGAGAAAACAATTCTTGAATTGTGAGCGTCAGGAGTGTCTGAAGATATACCAGGACAAGCCTCATGTCTTAACTTTGCTTCGTTAAGGAGATATGACGATTCGAATATGCCTCTCATTACAGAAATCCAGCGGTGATTTCTAACAAACTCTCCATTGACTTTGTATGGAGAGGTTTGAGACCTTGTGTTGGTCTGAGGAGATTTGCCAAAATTCTATAAATCCCACAACAATGACAGTGACATTTTCTGAAAGCCAGCAAAAATACCTACGTTTTGATGTATAATTTGTGGAAGTTGAGTGAAAATTGAGCAAGTAGCAAGAAGTTGTTCGGACATGAAGTGAAAATTGCAAAACCTTCAGTGACACACTGGAAGCCAAGAGCATAGCAACCATAACAACGCATGTATTTTGTGAAAAATCACAATTGTGCAACTGAAAACTTTAAGAGGCATAAAAGTAAAATGGTAAAAGATTTGAAAAAGCTGAATCATACATGAATAGCCCAATAATTTGTGAACATTTTAAAGTTTGAATGGTTGTTCTAGGTGAAAGTATGAGGAAGTAGTTAAGTTTCAAAAACAAGCAAAATTTAGCAGAATTTTGGAAGTTTCCCATTCATTTCAATGGGACAAATTAAAGGAAAAAAGTGGAATATTTTAAAAAGTATAATAGCAAAAAATAGCAAAAGTCATAGCAATCATTAGCAGAAATAGCAGAATAGTTTAAAATTTGAACGGTGAAAATCGGCTGAAAATTGTGGAAGTAGTTAAGTGCCAAAAAGTGTACGGAAGCAACTGGAATAATAAAGTAGAATAAAGAATAAAGAGAAACAGGAACTCAATAGTGTGGATGCTTAAAGCATCCACACAACTAGAAAAATTTGCATTTCCTGCGAAAATGCAGTGTGGATGCTTTAAAGCTGAAGCTGTATGCAAAAAGTAGCTGAAAAAGCTGAAAAGTTGCAGAAATTGTAAAAACTTTGCAGAAGCAAAAGAAGTTTGCTAAAATGGAATAACTTAGCAGAACTGCAATATCTTAAGGAAACATAATACTTGGCAGAGATACAATAGCATAGCAGAATTTAGCAGAAATATTGTAACTTACCAGAAACATGATAACTTCTCAAAAATACAAGAATTTAGGAGAAATAGTATAAGATAACAGAAAGAATATATTTAGCCAAAAATACTTAAACATTACAGAAACACTATGATTTAGAAAAATAGTACAACAGAGCAGAAATATTGTGATTTACCAGAGACACTGTGATGAACTATGAATATTGTAATTTTAAATTAAGACTATGTTTTAGCACAAATATTATAATTTGGCAGAAATACTATAATTTAGCAGAAATACTATATTAAGCACAAATCCTATAAAAAGCAGAAATGGTATGATTAAGCATAAATACTACATTTAGTAGAAATACTTTGTTTTAGCACAAATCCCATAAAAAGCAGAAATACTGTACTATGATTTAGTAGAAAAACTATAATTAATCAGAAATACTAAATTTAGCAGAAATACTATATTAAGCACAAATCCTATGAAAAGCAGAAATAATATGATTAAGCATAAATACTACATTTAGCAGAAATACTATATTAAGCACAAATCTTATAAAAAGCAGAAATACTATATTAAGCACAAATCCTATAAAAGCAGAAATAGTATATTAAGCACAAATCTTATAAAATAGCAGAAATAGTATGATTTAGCACAATAGTAATAAGTTAAACAGAAAAATTGGAAAAGCAAAATGGACAGCTGAAAAAACTGCTGAACATGCTGAGGGTCCCTCAAATATACTTGTTAAATGACAAAAATCTGAAAAAAAATTTATGACAGCCACACAATTACAAATATGTACACATGAGGAAACACACATGCACAGAGAGACACACACACAAGATCCAATTCAGTCAACCAGTCTAACTATATTCAATTTAAATCCTACAATGACATGCTGCCAAATAAGGGCAGGGTCCTCTCTCTCCCACTAAACACACACACACACACACACACACACACACACACACACACACACACACACACACACAGAGGGAGAGAGCTGCCGAATTTAAATCCACCAATCAGAGTGGCTGTTTACGTTTTCCCGCCAAAACAGGTGCATCTTTTTACACACGCAGCACAGAGAGGCACAGGATTATTGCAGCCTATTTCTCATAGTGAGGACTCCCCACAAACAAATGACCATAATTTCCTAACCGTAGGGGCTAGAGCGGTCATTCTTACACCGTTTTGTTCAGAAGAGATGGGGGAATCTTCCAGTGTTTACAATTTATCATTAAAATATGAATTATTAAAGATATTTGACTTCTAATGCACCATAACTGAGTAGAGCGAAGCAAAAACTGCCTTGACTTGCCCTCAAACAACGCTTTGTAACTCGAAATCTATTTGGAGTATCGATATCATTCTTTCACCGTAAGAGACAGCAGGCTTTGGTGAACAGTCATGGAAATTTTCAGGTCTCTGTGGAAATCCAAAAAAAAGTTATGACGAGAGAAAAAAGTGGTTCATTTCCAGAGATTGAAATCTGAAGAAATCTGAGCGAAGGACGAATTTCCTACCCTCAAACAAGTCCAACTCATTTCAGAACGGTAATAGGTGAGAAAGAAATTCTTGAATTGTGAGCGTCAGGGGTGTCTGAAGATATTCGGGGACAAGCCTCATGTCTTAAAGTCGCTTCGTTAAGGAGATATGACGATTCGAATATGCCTCTCATTACAGAAATCCAGCGATGATTTTGAACAAGCTCTCCATTGACTTTATATGGAGAGTTTTGAGACCTTGTGTTGGTCTGAGGAGATTTGCAAAAATTCTATAAATCCCACAACAATGATAGTGACATTTTCTGAAAGCCAGCAAAAATACCTACGTTTTGATGTATAATTTGTGGAAGTTGAGTGAAAATTGAGCAAGTAGCAAGAAGTTGTTCGGACATGAAGTGAAAATTGCAAAACCTTCAGTGGCACACTGGAAGCCAAGAGCATAGCAACCATAACAACGCATGTATTTTGTGAAAAATCACAATTTTGCAACTCAAAACTTTAAGAGGCATAAAAGTAAAACAGTAAAAGATTTCAAAAAGCTGAATCATACCTGAATAGCCCAATAATTTATGAACATTTTAAAGTTTGAATGGTTGTTCTAGGTGAAAATATGAGGAAGTAGTTAAGTTTCAAAAACAAGCAAATTTTAGCAGAATTGCAGAAGTTTCCCATTCATTTCAATGGGACAAATTAAAGGAAAAAAGTGGAATATTTTAAAAAGTATAATAGTTAAAAATAGCAAAAATCGTAGCAAGAAAGAGCAAAAATAGCAGAATAGTTTAAAATTTGAACGGTGAAAATCGGCTGAAAATTGTGGAAGTAGTTAAGTGCCAAAAAGTGTACGGAAGCAACTAGAATAATAATAATAATAATAATAATAATAAAGAATAAAGAGAAACAGGAACTCAATAGTGTGGATGCTTAAAGCATCCACACAATAAAGAATAAAGAGAAACAGGAACTCAATAGTGTGGATGCTTAAAGCATCCACACAACTAGAAAAATTTGCATTTCCTGCGAAAATGCAGTGTGGATGCTTAAAGCTGAAGCTGTATGCAAAAAGTAGCTGAAAAAGCTGAAAAGTTGCAGAAATTGTAAAAACTTTGCAGAAGCAAAAGAAGTTTGCTAAAATGGAATAACTTAGCAGAACTGCAATATCTTAGAGGAAACATAATACTTGGCAGAAATACAATAGCATAGCAGAATTTAGCAGAAATATTGTAACTTACCAGAAACATGATAACTTCTCAAAAATACAAGAATTTAGGAGAAATAGTATAAGATAACAGAAAGAATATATTTAGCCAAAAATACTTAAACATTACAGAAACACTATGATTTAGAAAAATAGTACAACAGAGCAGAAATATTGTGATTTACCAGAGACACTGTGATGAACTATGAATATTGTAATTTTAAATTGAGACTATGTTTTAGCACAAATATTATAATTTGGCAGAAATACTATAATTTAGCAGAAATACTATATTAAGCACAAATCCTATAAAAAGCAGAAATGGTATGATTAAGCACAAATACTACATTTAGTAGAAATACTTTGTTTTAGCACAAATCCCATAAAAAGCAGAAATACTGTACTATGATTTAGTAGAAAAACTATAATTAATCAGAAATACTAAATTTAGCAGAAATACTATATTAAGCACAAATACTATGAAAAGCAGAAATAGTATGATTAAGCATAAATACTACATTTAGCAGAAATACTATATTAAGCACAAATCCTATAAAAGCAGAAATAGTATATTAAGCACAAATCTTATAAAATAGCAGAAACAGTATGATTTAGCACAATAGTAATAAGTTAAACAGAAAAATTGGAAAAGCAAAATGGACAGCTGAAAAAATGCTGAACATGCTGAGGGTCCCTCAAATATACTTGTTAAATGACAAAAATCTGCAAAAAAATTTATTACAGCCACACAATCACAAATATGTACACATGAGGAAACACACATGCACAGAGAGACCCACACACAAGATCCAATTCAGTCAACCAGTCTAGATATATTGAATTTAAATCTTAGAATGAGATCATCCCATTAAAAGCCTTTCTCTCTCTCTCTCTCTCTCTCTCTCTCTCTCTCTGTCACACACACACACACACACACACACACACACACACACACACACACACACACACAGGGAGAGAGAAGTAAGTTTCTAGGTCAGCCTGGGAGCTGGTGAATTTGAATCCACCAATCAGAGAGGCTGTGCACTTTTCCCCACCAAAACAGGTGCATCTGTTTACACACGCAGCAGCACAGAGAGGCACAGGATTTTTGCAGTCTATTTCTCATAGTGACGACTCCCCTCAAACAAATGACCGTAATTTCCTAACCGTAGGGGCTAGAACGGTCATTCTTACACCGTTTTGTTCAGAAGAGATGGGGGAATCTTCAAGTGTTGACAATTTAATATTAAAATATGAATTTTTAGAGATATATGACATGGATGACTTGTTGACTTAGAAGCCACGAATTCCCCAATATGCAAATTTGAATGCCTGAGACCACATATGTGATTGGCTGGCTGGGAAGCCGTGCAGGCCCTGATTTGTGGATTTGAATTCCTCAGCCCTCAGATATGATTGGCTGGCTTAGAAGCCACGAAGGCCCCAATATGCAAATTTGAATGCCTCAGGACACTTATTTGATTGGCTGGGAAACTGTGCAGGCCCTGATTTGAAAATTTGAATGTCTCAGTCCTCACAGAGGATTGGCTGCCTGGGGACCTGGCAGAAATATATAGAAATACTATTATTAAGCATAAATACTACATTTAGTAGAAATACTATGTTTTAGCACAAATATTATAAAAAGAAGAAAAACTATAATTTAGCAGAAATACTATATTAAGCACAAATACTATAAAAAGCAGAAATACTATAATTTAGAACAAATAGTATAAAAAGCAGAAATACTATAATTTAGCAGAAATACTATGTTAGGCACAAATCCTATAAAAAGCAGAAATACTATAATTTAGCAGAAATACTATGTTAGGCACAAATCCTATAAAAAGCAGAAATACTATAATTTAGCAGAAATACTATATTAGGCATAAATCCTATGAAAAGCAGAAATAGTATGATTTAGCAGAAATACTGTATTTAGCACAAGTACCGAAAAGTACCAGAAATACTATGATTTAGCAGAATAGTAATAACTTATTGAAACACAAATGCACAGAGGGACACACAAACACAGGCTCTAATCCAGTCAACCAGTCTAACTATGTTCAATTTAAATCCTACAATGACATGCTGTCAAATAAGGGCAGGGTCCTCTCTCTCCCACTAAACACACACACACACACACACACACACACACACACACACACACACACAGGGAGAGAGGACTAAGTTTCTAGGTCAGCCTGGGAGCTGCTGAATTTGAATCCACCAATCAGAGAGGCTGTTTACGTTTTCCCGCCAAAACAGGTGCATCTTTTTCCACACGCAGCACAGAGACATAGACCCGCTTCTTTCAGTTTATTTCACATAGTGAGGATTCCCCTCAAACAAATGACCATAATTTCCTAACCATAGGGGCTAGAGCGGTCATTCTTACACCGTTTTGTTCAGAGGAGATGGGGGAATCTTCAAGTGTTGACAATTTATCATTAAAATATGAATTTTTAGAGATATATGACATGGATGACTTGTTGACTTAGAAGCCACGAATTCCCCAATATGCAAATTTGAATACCTGGAGCCCACATACATGATTGGCTGGCTGGGAAGCTGTGCAGGCCCTGATTTGTGGATTTGAATTCCTCAGCCCTCAGATATGATTGGCTGGCTTAGAAGCCATGAAGGCCCCAATATGCAAATTTGAATGCCTCAGGACACATATATGATTGGCTGGGAAACCGTGCAGGCCCTGATTTGAAAATTTGAATGTCTAAGTCCTCACAGAGGATTGGCTGCCTGGGGACCTGGCAGAAATATATAGAAATACTATGATTAAGCATAAACACTACATTTAGTAGAAATACTATGTTTTAGCACAAATACTATAAAAAGCAGAAATACTATAATTTAGCAGAAATACTATATTAAGCACAAATCCTATAAAAAGCAGAAATACTATATTAAGCACAAATTCTATAAAAAGCAGAAATACTATATTAAGCACAAATCTTATGAAATAGCAGAAACAGTATGATTTAGCACAATAGTAATAAGTTAAGCAAAATGGACAGCTGAAAAAATGCTGAACATGCTGAGGGTCCCTCAAATATACTTGTTAAATGAAAAAATCAGCAAAAAAATGCACAGGGAGAGAGAAGTAAGTTTCTAGGTCAGCCTGGGAGCTGCTGAATTTGAATCCACCAATCAGAGAGCCTGTGTACTTTTTCCCGCCAAAACATGTGCCTCTTTTTACACACGCAGCACAGAGAGGCACAGGATTATTGCAGCCTATTTCTCATAGTGAGGACTCCCCTCAAACAAATGACCATAATTTCCAAACCGTAGGGGCTAGAGCGGTCATTCTTACACCGTTTTGTTCAGAAGAGATGGGGGAATCTTCCAGTGTTTACAATTTATCATTAAAATATGAATTATTAAAGATATTAGACTTCTAATGCAGCATAACTGAGCAGAGCGAAGCAAAAACTGCCTTGACTTGCCCTCAAACAACGCTTTGTAACTCGAAATCTATTTGGAGTATCGATATCATTCTTTCACCGTAAGAGACAGCAGGCTTTGGTGAACAGTCATAGAAATTTTCAGGTCTCTGTGGAAATCCAACAAAAAGTTATGACGAGAGAAAAAAGTGGTTCATTTCCACAGTTTGAAATCTGAAGAAATCTGAGCGACGGACGAATTTCCTACCCTCAAACAAGTCCAACTCATTTCAGAACGGTAATAGGTGAGAAAGAAATTCTTGAATTGTGAGCGTCAGGAGTGTCTGAAGATATACCGGGACAAGCCTCATGTCTTAAAGTCGCTTCGTTAAGGAGATATGACGATTCGAATATGCCTCTCATTACAGAAATGCAGCGGTGATTTTGAACAAGCTCTCCATTGACTTTATATGGAGAGTTTTGAGACCTTGTGTTGGTCTGAGTAGATTTGCCAAAATTCTATAAATCCCACAACAATGATAGTGACATGTTCTGAAAGCCAGCAAAAATACCTACGTTTTGATGTATAATTTGTGGAAGTTGAGTGAAAATTGAGCAAGTAGCAAGAAGTTGTTCGGACATGAAGAGAAGACTGCAAAAGCTTCAGTGTCACACTGGAAGCCAAGAGCATAGCAACCATAACAACGCATGTATTTTGTGAAAAATCACAATTTTGCAACTGAAAACTTTAAGAGGCATAAAAGTAAAACGGTAAAAGATTTGAAAAAGCTGAATCATACATGAATAGCCCAATAATTTGTGAACATTTTAAAGTTTGAATGGTTTTTCTAGGCGAAAGTATGAGGAAGTAGTTAAGTTTCAAAAACAAGCAAAATTTAGCAGAATTTTGGAAGTTTTCCATTCATTTCAATGGGACAAATTAAAGGAAAAAAGTGGAATATTTTAAAAAGTATAATAGCAAAAAATAGCAAAAATCATAGCGCAAATTAGCAGAAATAGCAGAATAGTATAAAATTTGAACGGTGAAAATAGCACAAAAATTGTGGAAGTAGTTAAAGGACGAAAAACGAGCAACTTGAAGAATAATAATAACTAGAAAGATTTGCATTTCCTGCGAAAATGCAGTGTGGATGCTTTAAAGCTGAAGCTGTATGCAAAAACTAGCTGAAAAAGCTGAAAAGTTGCAGAAATTGTAAAAACTTTGCAGAAGCAAAGGAACTTTGCTAAAATGGAATAACTTAGCAGAACTGCAATATCTTAGAGGAAACATAATACTTGGCAGAAATACAATAGCATAGCAGAACTTAGCAGAAATATTGTAACTTACCAGAAACATGATAACTTCTCAAAAATACAAGAATTTAGGAGAAATAGTATAAGATAACAGAAAGAATATATTTAGCCAAAAATACTTAAGCATTACAGAAACACTATGATTTAGAAAAATAGTACAACAGAGCAGAAATACTGTGATTTACCAGAGACACTGTGATGAACTATGAATATTGTAATTTTAAATCAATACTATGTTTTAGCACAAATACTATAATTTGACAGAAATACTATATTTAGCACAAATCTTATAAAATAGCAGAAATAGTATGATTTAGCACAATAGTAATAACTTAAACAGAAAAATTGGAAAAGCAAAATGGACAGCTGAAAAAATGCTGAACATGCTAAGGGTCCCTCAAATATACTTGTTAAATGAAAAAAATTGGCAAAAAAAAAATATAACAGCCACACAATCACAAATATGGACACATATGGAAACACACATGCACAGAGAGAGACACACACAAGATCCAATTCAGTCAACCAGTCTAAATATATTGAATTTGAATCTTACAATGAGATCATCCCATAAAAAGGCTTCCTCTCTCTCTCTCTCTCTCTCTCTCTCTCTCTCTCTCACACTCACACACACACACACACACACACACACACACACACACACACACACACACACACACACACAGAGAGAGAAGTAAGTTTCTAGCTCAGTCAAGCAGCCTTGGAGCTGCTGAATTTGAATCCACCAATCAGAGAGCCTGTGCACTTTTTCCCGCCAAAACAGGTGCACGCAGCACAGAGAGACACAGGATTTTTGCAGTCTATTTCTCATAATGACGACTCCCCTCAAACAAATGACCATAATTTCCTAACTGTAGGGGCTAGAACGGTCATTCTTACACCGTTTTGTTCAGAAGAGATGGGGGGATCTTAAAGTGTTGACAATTTATCATTAAAATATGAATTATTAAAGATAATTGACTTCTAATGCACCATAACTGAGTAGAGCAAAGCAAAAACTGCCTTGACTTGCCCTCAAACAACGCTTTCTAACTCTAAATCTATTTGGAGTATCAATATCATTCTTTCACCGTAAGAGACAGCAGGCTTTGGTGAACAATCATGGAAATTTTCAGGTCTCTGTGGAAATCCATTAAAAAGATATGACGAGAGAAAAAAGTGGTTCATTTCCAGAGTTTGAAATCTGAAGAAATCTGAGCGAAGGACGAATTTCCTACCCTCAAACAAGTCTAACTCATTTCAGAACGGTAATAGGTGAGAAAATAATTCTTGAATTGTGAGCGTCAGGAGTGTCTGAAGATATACTGGGACAAGCCTTATGTCTTAACTTTGCTTCGTTAAGGAGATATGACGATTCGAATATGCCTCTCATTACAGAAATCAAGCGGTGATTTTGAACAAGCTCTCCATTGACTTTCTATGGAGAGTTTTGCGACTTTGTGTTGGTCTGAGGAGATTTGCCAACATTCTATAAATCCCACAACAATGATAGTGACATTTTCGGAAACCCAGCAAAAATACCTACGTTTTGATGTATAATTTGTGGAAGTTGAGTGAAGATTGAGCAAGTAGCAAGAAGTTGTTCGGACATGAAGAGAAGACTGCAAAACCTTCAGTGGCACACTGGAAGCCAAGTGCATAGCAACCATAACAACGCATGTATTTTGTGAAAAATCACAATTTTGCAACTGAAAACTTTAAGAGGCATAAAGGTAAAACGGTAAAAGATTTGAAAAAGCTGAATCATACCTGAATAGCCCAATAATTTGAGAACATTTTAAAGTTTGAATGGTTGTTCTACGTGAAAATATGAGGAAGTAGTTAAGTTTCAGAAACAAGCAAATTTTAGCAGAATTGCAGAAGTTTCCCATTCATTTCAATGGGACAAATTAAGCTTAATATTTTAAAAAGTATAATAGTGAAAAATACCAAAAGACATAGCAGGAATTAGCAGAAATAGCAGAATATTTTAAAATTTGAACGGTGAAAATCGGCTGAAAATTGCGGAAGTAGTTAAGTGCCAAAAAGTGTACGGAAGTCCCAAGAGGAACTCAATAGTGTGGATGCTTAAAGCATCCACACAATAACTAGAAAAATTTGCATTTCCTGCGAAAATGCAGTGTGGATGCTTAAAGCTGAAGCTGCATGCAAAAACCAGCTGAAAAAGCTGAAAAGTTGCAGAAATTGTAAAAGCTTTTCAGAAGCAAAAGAACTTTGCTAAAATGGAATAACTTAGCAGAACTGCAATATCTTAGAGGAAACATAATACTTGGCAGAAATACAATTATATAGCAGAAATGCTATATTTAGAAAGAAAAATATAATATAGTAGAAATAGTATGATTTAGCAGAAATACTGTATTTAGCACAAGTACCAAAAAGTAGCAGAAATACTATGATTTAGCAGAAATACTATGATTGAGCAGAAGTACTAAGATGTAGTAAAAGTACTTTGATTTAACAGAATTACAATTATGGAGGAGTAATACTTTAAAATGGGAGAAATAGCCTAAAGGGAAGAGTATTTGTGCCATGGAGTGTTAACAAGAATGTGAGGTCCATATTAGAAAAGCTGGTAAAATCATAAAAGTTTGCAGAATTGTAATAAATGATGAATATGAATTACTGGTCTGTGACAGTGTATTAATTTGTAGGGAAAAAAACATGTTGACCAAGGTGGAATCGAACCCACGATCTTTGGCTTGCAGACCCGTGTCATTACCAACTGCGCCACTGGGAAAGAAAGGAGCCGCTTTGAAAAACAGGGTGATGAGGAGTCAGAATTAGATCGCGGTGAGAGGCGAAAAACGCCGTTTTTTGGAGTTACAAAACGTTGTGTAACTCAAAAACTAGGTGGACTAGAAGCATAATTCTTGTACTGGGTGAATCAGCACACAAGATCCAATTCAGTCAACCAGTCTAAATATATTGAATTTGAAGCTTAGAATGAGGTCATCCCATTAAAAGCCTTTCTCTCTCTCTCTCTCTCTGTCACACACACACACACACACACACACACACACACACACACACACACACACACACGGAGAGAGAAGTAAGTTTCTAGCTCAGTCAAGCAGCCTTGGAGCTGCTGAATTTGAATCCACCAATCAGAGAGCCTGTGCACTTTTTCCCGCCAAAACAGGTGCACGCAGCACAGAGAGACACAGGATTTTTGCAGTCTATTTCTCATAATGACAACTCCCCTCAAACAAATGACCATAATTTCCTAACCGTAGGGGCTAGAACGGTCATTCTTACACCGTTTTGTTCAGAAGAGATGGGGGAATCTTAAAGTGTTGACAATTTATCATTAAAATATGAATTATTAAAGATAATTGACTTCTAATGCACCATAACTGAGTAGAGCAAAGCAAAAACTGCCTTGACTTGCCCTCAAACAACGCTTTCTAACTCTAAATCTATTTGGAGTATCAATATCATTCTTTCACCGTAAGAGACAGCAGGCTTTGGTGAACAATCATGGAAATTTTCAGGTCTCTGTGGAAATCCATTAAAAAGATATGACAAGAGAAAAAAGTGGTTCATTTCCAGAGTTTGAAATCTGAAGAAATCTGAGCGAAGGACGAATTTCCTACCCTCACCTATTACCGTTCTGAAATGAGTTAGACACTCATTTCAGAACGGTAATAGGTGAGAAAATAATTCTTGAATTGTGAGCGTCAGGAGTGTCTGAAGATATACTGGGACAAGCCTTATGTCTTAACTTTGCTTCGTTAAGGAGATATGACGATTCGAATATGCCTCTCATTACAGAAATCAAGCGGTGATTTTGAACAAGCTCTCCAATGACTTTCTATGGAGAGTTTTGCGACTTTGTGTTGGTCTGAGGAGATTTGCCAAAATTCTATAAATCCCACAACAATGATAGTGACATTTTCGGAAACCCAGCAAAAATACCTACGTTTTGATGTATAATTTGTGGAAGTTGAGTGAAAATTGAGCAAGTAGCAAGAAGTTGTTCGGACATGAAGAGAAGACTGCAAAACCTTCAGTGGCACACTGGAAGCCAAGTGCATAGCAACCATAACAACGCATGTATTTTGTGAAAAATCACAATTTTGCAACTGAAAACTTTAAGAGGCATAAAAGTAAAACGGTAAAAGATTTGAAAAAGCTGAATCATACCTGAATAGCCCAATAATTTGAGAACATTTTAAAGTTTGAATGGTTGTTCTACGTGAAAATATGAGGAAGTAGTTAAGTTTCAGAAACAAGCAAATTTTAGCAGAATTGCAGAAGTTTCCCATTCATTTCAATGGGACAAATTAAGCTTAATATTTTAAAAAGTATAATAGTGAAAAATACCAAAAGACATAGCAGGAATTAGCAGAAATAGCAGAATATTTTAAAATTTGAACGGTGAAAATCGGCTGAAAATTGCGGAAGTAGTTAAGTGCCAAAAAGTGTACGGAAGTCCCAAGAGGAACTCAATAGTGTGGATGCTTAAAGCATCCACACAATAAAGAATAAAGAGAAACAGGAACTCAATAGTGTGGATGCTTAATGCATCCACACAACTAGAAAAATTTGCATTTCCTCCGAAAATGCAGTGTGGATGCTTAAAGCTGAAGCTGTATGCAAAAAGTAGCTGAAAAAGCTGAAAAGTTGCAGAAATTGTAAAAACTTTGCAGAAGCAAAGGAACATTGCTAAAATGTAATAATTTAGCAGAACTGCAATATCTTAGAGGAAACATAATACTTGGCAGAAATACAATAGCATAGCAGAACTTAGCAGAAATATTGTAACTTACCAGAAACATAACTTCTCAAAAATACAAGAATTTAGGAGAAATAGTATAAGATAACAGAAAGAATAAAGGCACAAATCCTATAAAAAGCAGAAATACTATATTAGGCACAAATCCTATAAAAAGAATAAATACTATAATTTAGCAGAAATACTATGTTAGGCACAAATCCTATAAAAAGAATAAATACTATAATTTAGCAGAAATACTATATTAGGCACAAATCTTATGAAAAGCAGAAATAGTATGATTTAGCAGAAATACTGTATTTAGCACAAGTACCGAAAAGTACCAGAAATACTATGATTTAGCAGAATAGTAATAACTTACAAAATTACAAATATGGAGGCATATTGAAACAGAAATGCAGAGAGGGACACACAAGCACAGGCTCTAATCCAGTCAACCAGTCTAACTATATTCAATTTAAATCCTACAATGACATGCTGCCAAATAAGGGTAGGGTTCTCTCTCTCCCACTAAACACACACACACACACACACACACACACACACACACACACACACACACACAGAGGGAGAGAGCTGCCGAATTTAAATCCACCAATCAGAGTGGCTGTTTACGTTTTCCCGCCAAAAAAGGTGCATCTTTTTACACACGCAGCACAGAGAGGCACAGGATTATTGCAGTCTATTTCTCATAGTGACAACTCCCCTCAAACAAATGACCATAATTTCCTAACCGTAGGGGCTAGAGCGGTCATTCTTACACCGTTTTGTTCAGAAGAGATGGGGGAATCTTCCAGTGTTTACAATTTATCATTAAAATGTGAATTTTTAGAGATATATGACATGGATGAATTGTTGACTTAGAAGCCACGAATTCCCCAATATGCAAATTTGAATGCCTGAGACCACATATATGATTGGCTGGCTGGGAAGCCGTGCAGGCCCTGATTTGTGGATTTGAATTCCTCAGCCCTCAGATATGATTGGCTGGCTTAGAAGCCATGAAGGCCCCAATATGCAAATTTGAATGCCTCAGGACACATATATGATTGGCTGGGAAGCCGTGCAGGCCCTGATTTGAAAATTTGAATGTCTCAGTCCCCAAAAAAGGATTGGCTGCCTGGGTACCTGGCAGAAATATATAGAAATAGTATGATTAAGCATAAATACTACATTTAGTAGAAATACTATGTTTTAGCACAAATAGTATAAAAAGCAGAAATATTATAATTTAGCACAAATAGTATAAAAAGCAGAAATATTATAATTTAGCACAAATAGTATAAAAAGCAGAAATACTACATTTAGTAGAAATACTATCTTTTAGCACAAATAGTATAATAAAGCAGAAATACTATAATTTAGCAGAAATACTGTATTTACCACAAGTACCGAAAAGTACCAGAAATACTATGATTTAGCAGAATAGCAATAACTTACAAAATTACAAATATGGAGGCATATTGAAACAGAAATGCAGAGAGGGACACACAAACACAAGCTCTAATCCAGTCAACCAGTCTAACTATATTCAATTTAAATCCTACAATGACATGCTGCCAAATAAGGGTAGGGTTCTCTCTCTCCCACTAAACACACACACACACACACACACACACACACACACACACACACACACACACACACAGAGGGAGAGAGCTGCCGAATTTAAATCCACCAATCAGAGTGGCTGTTTACGTTTTCCCGCCAAAAAAGGTGCATCTTTTTACACACGCAGCACAGAGAGGCACAGGATTATTGCAGTCTATTTCTCATAGTGACGACTCCCCTCAAACAAATGACCATAATTTCCTAACCGTAGGGGCTAGAGCGGTCATTCTTACACCGTTTTGTTCAGAAGAGATGGGGGAATCTTCCAGTGTTTACAATTTATCATTAAAATATGAATTATTAAAGATATTTGACTTCTAATGCACCATAACTGAGTAGAGCGAAGCAAAAACTGCCTTGACTTGCCCTCAAACAACGCTTTGTAACTTGAAATCTGTTTGGAGTATCGATATCATTCTTTCACCGTAAGAGACAGCAGGCTTTGGTGAACAGTCATGGAAATTTTCAGGTCTCTCTGGAAATCCAAAAAAAAAGTTATGACGAGAGAAAAAAGTGGTTCATTTCCAGGGTTTGAAATCTGAAGAAATCTGAGCGAGGGACGAATTTCCTACCCTCAAACAAGTCCAACTCATTTCAGAACGGTAATAGGTGAGAAAGAAATTCTTGAATTGTGAGCGTCACGAGTGTCTGAAGATATGCCGGGACAAGCCTCATGTCTTAACTTTGCTTCGTTAAGGAGATATGACGATTCGAATATGCCTCTCATTACAGAAATCCAGCGGTGATTTTGAACAAACTCTCCATTGACTTTATATGGAGAGTTTTCCGACATTGTGTTGGTCTGAGGAGATTTGCGAAAGTTCTATGAATACCACAACAATGATAGTGACATTTTCGGAAACCCAGCAAAAATACCTATGTTTTGATGTATAATTTGTGGAAGTTGAGTGAAGATTGAGCAAGTAGCAAACAGTTGTTCGGACATGAAGAGAAGACTGCAAAACCTTCAGTGGCACACTGGAAGCCAAGTGCATAGCAACCATAACAACGCATGTATTTTGTGAAAAATCACAATTTTGCAACTCAAAACTTTAAGAGGCATAAAAGTAAAACGGTAAAAGATTTGAAAAAGCTGAATCATACCTGAATAGCCCAATAATTTGAGAACATTTTAAAGTTTGAATGGTTGTTCTACGTGAAAATATGAGGAAGTAGTTAAGTTTCAGAAACAAGCAAATTTTAGCAGAATTGCAGAAGTTTCCCATTCATTTCAATGGGACAAATTAAGCTTAATATTTTAAAAAGTATAATAGTGAAAAATACCAAAAGACATAGCAGGAATTAGCAGAAACAGCAGAATATTTTAAAATTTGAACGGTGAAAATCGGCTGAAAATTGTGGAAGTAGTTAAGTGCCAAAAAGTGTACGGAAGTCCCAAGAGGAACTCAATAGTGTGGATGCTTAAAGCATCCACACAATAATAAAGAATAAAGAGAAACAGGAACTCAATAGTGTGGATGCTTAAAGCATCCACACAATAAAGAGAAACAGGAACTCAATAGTGTGGATGCTTAAAGCATCCACACAATTACTGGGAGAATAATGAGTGATGCTCACAGTGAGTCAAAAGTAAACTGAGTGCATTTTTGGACAGTGTGACGGAGTCACCCCGTCCCGAGCCGCCGACAGCTGATCTGGGAGCATACACGCACCACCACCATTAGTTTTTACAATTACCGGGGCTGAGCGGCTTTTCGGCGACCGGGCAGATAAACAAAAAGGGGTGAGAGGTATAGTTTGAGCAGCGCAGAAGGTGGCCAACGTATTTTCCCACTTACCTTCCATAAAGCCGGTCGCGGAGACTCGCTATGATCGCCGAATTATCCGGGGGTTATGCAAGTCGATGGTATGGGGTTCCGGGGTTTAAATAGTGGGTTCGCGCGCGCTTGAAGAGTCACGTGAACTGCATTATTTTTTTGGTTTGTTTGGTGTTATTGTGAAACACTGTAGGCTGCCGGGAAGTGGCCATAAATGTCTGTATATACATATATGTATTGTAGGACTACAGCAGGAAATAAGCTGAGGGGGAAAGACGGTTTGATAATAATAAAGAGATGACTATTACGCCTAGTGGGAGGGGCTATGGGGTATAAGAGAAGGCGGTCAGGGCCCACCTGTTGCTTTTGCTTTTTTTTCCAGTGAGCTGTTACAGAGAGGGTAACATGCAGACTGTGTTTTGTATATAGATATTTGTTTGTGCTGACTTAAGTCAGTTCTATTTCTTTGTAAATAACTTTTTGTGCACCTGGGAGGCCGGCAAAATAAATAAATTATCCACACTGAATGCTTTCCGACTACGCCTGTATTTGTTCGGGAGAAGTTTAGGAGAGGACCCCGCGACAGACAGAGATTCACTTTTCATGTGTGTGTATAATAGGTACATAATAGGTACACGGGTACATAAAAATAACTGCAAAAACAGAAGAATCCTTGAAATCTACGAATGTACAAAATAATGATAAAAGAATTATAGAAATGGAGGAACCTCTGCCTTTGGTACAATCTCTACAATGTATGAAAAGATCTTTACTGCAGATTCTACTATGGCTCTGCACAGTTTTTATTTTATTTTAACCAATGTGACTTTTCATTTTAGAAACAGATTGCAATTTTGTGTTGTAAGATTTATGAGTTTCATGCTTTCATAGTGCTACTTGGAAGAGCTTGACATTTTCTCAGTCACTGTGAAAAGTGTGAGAAACACTGATAAGTGTATGTGTGCTTTTGGAAAACATTTAAAGCTGCTGCACAGAATCTTTGAAACAAGCTTAAAACATTTTTAGAAACAGAGCATCTGCTTCTCTTTACAGCTCCTCACTCCACCAGGGCTGTTTGGCACTTGGACCATCCCAGCCTTGCTGTATTGGTCTATTTGATTTGCCTTTGCTTTTATTGTTTATTTTATTTTATTTTCACTTGCTACACACGGGACAGACTTGACTGGGGAAAAGAAAAGGGAGAAAGAAAGAGGGAAAGAAAAACAGTGGGGAAGAGGAACAAAACAAAAAATACAAATATCAATCACCTGGATCAGTAATACAATAAACAACATCACGATGATATATGGGAATATAACAGTAAATACTAAATGTTAAACATTATTGTGCAGCACATAAGATCAACAGAACACAGTGTGCTTTGAGGTAGGAGCCAAAAAGGGTGTAGTTTGTGTGTGTGATCACCTGTGAGCATGAGTGCACTTGTGTTTAACAGGTTCCTTCATGTAATGATCTGCTAGAGAAGACCTTCCCAAAGTGTGGGGCCCGCCCCCTAGGGGGGACGCAGAGCCATTGTAGGTGGGGAGCGGAATGAAAAGAGGGGGGGGGGGGGGGGACAAAACGCTTGAACACTGCTAGCACGGGGCGCCCACAGAAACGCAAAGCAGGAGATGAAACATCGTTGAATATGTTTCCAAACCAACTTCATTCTAAGCCAAAGACCAGAAAATATGGTGAAGCAAATCTTCCCTTTGGTTTCACCTGCACAAGAGCCGAGGTAGGTCTTATTAAAACCAGATCCTTTTGTCCCCGTGATAAAACAGAGAAAACCCGACTCATAGTGGTCAAAACATTTATATTTCATTTTATTCAATCATCTTCCGGAAGAGAGAGACAGAGAGAGAGCCCTGCACAGCCCCAAAGCCAGTTGCAGAAACTCTAACATTAGAATTTAAAAACGTCTCGCATATAGGTGTTATTTTGGTACTTTACACGTCACACAGTTTCGATACAAACACTCCTTATATGGTACAAGTTCCTCTTTTCTGTCTGGCTTCCTGTATTTATTAATATACTTGTATAGCTCTACACTAACTTCCTGTTTCTCAGTCTGGCTGAGCACTTAGTTTATGAGTCTAAAGGGGCCTTGCTGTACAAACCTTCATTATTAAAGTTCATAAAACAATATAATAGAAAATAAGTCTTAAAATATATATTTAAATCTCAACATCATATAACCAAAAGGCTTTGAATAAATAATAGTAGATAGTAGGGGTGCAACAATTGTCACAGGCTGGGTCTCTGACCCAGCACTCTGAGTTCTCTTTGTATTTTTCTCATTTTTTGATATGTTATTAGTTTTTGTGTTATTTCCTATTTTGCCTTTAGTTTGGGCAGTTATTGGTTATTGTTCCTGGGGTTTTTATGTTTGGGGTTTTGTATTCATTCATCACGTATTAGGTCTGTCTTATTGTGTTGTCATGTTTAGTTTTCAGTGTTTCCTGTTTTATTCTGACAGTGTCATGTGTTCTTTGTTTATTGTATTTAGCTTTCCTCTCCTGGTCCTGTCATTAGGTTTATGTCAGTCAGCTGTTCCCCCATGTGTCTCCACCTCCCCTGATCACCTCTTGTATGTATTTAAGCCCTTTGTTTTCTGCATGCCATTGTCGGGTCGTCTGTTATTTTGACCTTAGCCTTAGTTTTCGGCTTTGCCTGTTTATGTTCTCCACAGTTATAGTTATAGTTTTTGGTCTTAGTACCTCTTAGTGTTTTGTTTCGTAGTGTTTTGACAGTTTGCTTTGGTTTCCTGGTTTTCCCTGCCGTCTTCTCAATAAAGGATCACTTTTCTGTTTAAACTTACTACTCCTCGTCATCATCTGCTTTTGGGTCCTGTTTCCATACACATCGGCGCACCCCGCCGTGACAACAATAAACAAAATTCACGGTTCGGTTCGGTTCGATATTTTTTCGATACAAAAATAATTGTTCATACTTTTTTAATTTGTCATTTATTAAAATTACAAATATGTATTTTAACTCAAAAGTACAGTTTTTAAATTTAATGTTGCTGAAACAACAAAGTAATAAAAAAAATTAATCCATCTGATGGAGAAATCCCTCATCTTTGGAAAAGAGAGTTTATTACAGAGAAATGTCTCTTTCCAAAATAAAAGCTATACTATACGCTTCTTCTGGGCTATATTCTCAGCAGCATATTAAACATATCAGGTCCCCATAAGGAGAATCCTGTGCTAACAGCTGTCTAAATGACTCGGGTAAAGTTTGTAGCATGGTGCTTGTTGTTTTTGTCTGCTTCCACTTGTCTTTGCACTAGGATGCTGTCGGAGTAAATGTGCAGTCATATTCGTTGTGTTCCCACTAGTGCTGTCAGCGTTAATCTGAAATGACGTTAACGCCACAACACGGCAAATCTCCGTTAACGAGCTACCGCGGATCGCCCCGTGCATGGGGCTGGACGGCAACACGTTAACGAGCTAACTGCGCTAACACACTAGTTCCCACCCATGTAATTCAGCATTGCGTTTTTAGATAGATCTTCAAATTAGAGAAACAAGTGTCCACAGTTGTCGAAATCAGTTTGTATCAGTTATGTGAAATTGCCAAAGCGAAGCCTCATCTTCCTCCTAAAGACCTAGTAAAACATTTATGACTTCATCACCTCTAGACTGGACTACTGCAATTCTCTCTACTTTGGTCTTTAACACTCATCTCTCCATCACTTGCAGTTCGCCCAAAATGCTGCTGCATGTCTTCCAACAGGTGTTAGAAAGTCTGAACTCATCACTCCAGTTTTAGCAAATTTACACTGGCTCCCTGTAAAATATTGTATTGATTTTAAGATGCTTTTACTTACTTTCGAAGTTTTAAATGATCTGGCGAGCAGTTACTTAAGCAAATTCCTCAACATATATAACCGCAATAGAGCACTGAGATCTTAGTACAGCCCAATAAAGGAGATGGGGCCTTCACAGCTGCAGCGCCTAGACTCTGGAACATCTGCCACTCAATATTTGTACTTAAGAGTCTATACAGCGTTTCAAATCACGTTTAAAACTCACTTTTTATGCTGGCTTTTGATTCAAGTTTGAGTTCCATCAGGTTTGTTTTATGTTCGTTTTGTTTTTATGTTAAATATGTTGTCATTGAAGAAACTGTTTTTACCAGAGACCAGACTGCATCAAATTTATTGTTCTGAATATTTCCAGTTTTGTTTTTGGAGGAACTAAATCTGCAGGTTTCACCAGAGAAGCTTCTGTAACTGGTCATTAACAGCTCTGTGGGAGTCACGGTGGTGGAACGATATCGCAGACGTTCAATTTCAGAATTGTTACGAACCAACAGGATACACATGCAGCCCATGCAATAATGTTACTTTAAAATGTTTCCACCTCAAAGGGCCGAGAGAAGCTCAATAGGTGAAATTTTATATGAATCATTTTCTGAAGCAGTTGAAACATAGTAAGAACTGAAATATATTTAAGAACTAATTCAACAATACTTTATAAGTACATACTTCACACATATAATTTAATTGGTGTTCCTTAAATACAGTCTTAGTAACATGAATAACCTCAACTTGCTCTCACAGATTTATTTGTGTCCATCGTTGTTAGTGCACGTCCATGTTTTCTAACATGTGGAAGGTCCTGAGTGTGAAACCAGCTGCTCTGTTTGTAAATTTCTTTTCTCTGGTTTTCCCTCCTGGTTAAAGCTGCAGCATAAAGCTCAGACCATTTCTGAGAAATCAGAGTTCTTCCTGACCTTCCCAAAGGAACAATAGCTGGTGGAGTGTGTTCCTGTCAGGGACTTCATTCTGCTGTGAGTATGTGGTTTGACTTGTTTTGTTTGTTTTAGATCTTCCTGATTCCTCATTGCTAAGATTTTTTTTTAATATTTTTGTTGTGAGTCACAAGGCATTTTCAGGTTATTTCCTGTTCAGACATTTTTTTAATATAATTTGCATATTACGTTCGTACCACAAAACTATATCAGCCAAATGAACTCCGAGCTGCTGTTTTATAAAAGAAATGTCCATCAGCTGTAGAGACGCTGTAGCTTAAACTGCCTGTTGTCATTCTTACAGTTTCAAATACTGTCTCTCTCAATCTCGGTGTGGCTGTAACTCAGGAGGTCACCGACTAATCCGCAGGTCTGCATGCCAAATATTCTTGGGCAACATCAAGTTGCTCTCCAATGCATCCACTGGAGTATGAATGTTAGATAGAAAATACTTGCATAGAAAAAAAGTGCTTGTGCGAGCAGGTGAATGAGACAAGTTGTGCAAAGCACTTTCAGTGCTCAGAATACAAAGTGCTGTATAAGAACCAGTCAGTTGGCAACCTTGTGGTTTAGAAGAATCAGAATCAGAAAGGGTTTTATTGCCAAATGTTGAGCAGGTTTACAACATTAGGAAATTGCTGCGGTGCTTCAGTGCAAACATACTGTCATAAATTACGTTTAAATAGACATGAAAATAAAAATAAGAATAAGAATTAAAAGTGCTAAGTAGATAGATATATACATGATATATACATGAGTGCAGGTGGTGATCAGTGCCAAACATGGAATGATGCAGTGAACACAGCGTAGGGTCATGTGTTAGTGGTGGGAACAGTCATACGGTTATTGTTCATGTGTCCGACAGCAGAGGGGAAGAAACTGTTCTTATGGCGAGAGGTTCTGGTGCAAATGGACCGGAGCCTCCTGCCTGAGGGGAGCAGGTCAAACAGACTGTGTCCAGGGTGAGAAGGGTCAGCTGAGATCCGAGCTGCACGCCGCAATGTCCTGGAGGTGTACAGGTCCTGCAGAGATGGGAGTCTGCAGCCAATCACCTTCTCAGCAGAGCGCACAACACGCTGCAGTCTCTGTTTGTCCCTGATAGTGGCTCCAGCGTACCACACGGTGATGGAGGAGGTGAGGATGGACTCGATGATTGCGGTGTAGAACTGCATCATCGTCCGTGTTGGCAGGTTGAATTTCTTCAGCTGCCTCAGGAAGTACATCCTCTGCTGGGCTTTCTTAATGACGGAGGTGATGGTGGGCTCCCACTTCAGGTCCTGGGTGATGGTGGTACCCAGGAAGCGGAATGAGTCCACAGAGGTGATGGGGGTGTCAGTCAGGATGATGGGGGGGAGTGGGGCTGTGTGCTTCCTGAAGTCCACAATAATCTCCACTGTCTTCTGGGCATTCAGCACCAGGTTGTTGTGGCTGCACCAGGACACCAGACGTTCAACCTCCCTCCTGTAGGCAGACTCGTCCCCGTCAGAGATGAGCCCAATAACGGTGGTGTCATCTGCAAACTTGATTAGCTTGACAGACTGGTGGGTGGAGGTGCAGCAGTTGGTGTACAGGGAGAAGAGCAGAGGAGAAAGAACACAGCCCTGAGGGGAGCTGATGGTCCGGGAGTCCGAGACATTCTTTCCCATCCTCACATGCTGCTTCCTGTCCGTCAGGAAGTCAGTGATCCACCGGCAGATGAATCACTGACTTAGACCACTGAAGCTTCAGCTTTCTGTCTTCTCACCAATGAGAGGAGCAGTGTGAGCGAGAGTGACTCACACTCTCCTTTGATTACATTTACTGGACTATTGTTATATTATTGTGTATGATATGTTCGCATCAGTGTTGAAAAGATATGCACATTATATATTTGTTTTTATTATATAGGTTTTTATTTGTTTAAATACTAATGACAATGAAGTGACCAGTGCTGTCAGCGTTGATCTCATCAAAATGACGTTAACCCCATAACCACATTAACGCGGCAAATCTCCGGTAGCTCGTAAACGCGTGAGCACCATGCAGCCCTACGCATGGGGCGATCCACGTCAACTTGCTTACGGATATTTGCCGCGTTAATGCGGTTATGGGGTTAACGTCATTTTGACGAGATCAACGCTGACAGCAATAGTTTATACACCAGATGGTCTGATTGTTGGGTTTTCTCTGTATTATTCTGGTCTTTACTGTACAATGTAAAGCACTTTGAAGTAACTGTTGTTGTGATTTCGTGCTATATAAAATAAACTCGATTTCATTAAAAAATATTTAGATTAACAGTTTTCTGGAAATGACCTACTGCCAACGTACGATACTCGTGAAGAAAAACTATACAAAATGTGTTTAGAAGCATTTCAAATGAAGCTTTGCAGTAGCTGTGGATCAATAAAGAGTTTTAATGCCTGAACCTGCAGCTGTTTGCTTTCCAGTGGATCCACAGCTGTGCAGGATCACCATCTACTGATGTAATAAGGTTTTATCTTAATATTGTCGTGGTTTTAGGCAAGGATTCAAGCGACACCTTGTAGAGCACTCAAACTCCGACCTTTATTGTCTACTTCCTGTTTCAGAACCCCCTTTCACAATAAAACAGGTTATACTCAAACAGATTACACCACATCCTCCTTTCGCTGAAAACATCAAACTTACAAGAACATTTACAGCATATATGAAAACTGTACTCTCTTTTTTTTTTTCTTAGAACCTTTCATAGAAACTTTTCTTTCTCTTCAACCTTTTTTCCTTTACTTTTAAACCCATGTTTTTCTTTTTTGTTTTGTTTATTTTCACAAGTCCAGTCTTTGTGGTTTTTTGACAACCCTGCCAGCCCTAGTTCTGACAGGACCTGGGTCTTCTGTCTTAGGAGTCAGAGTTGTAGTCGCCGATAGGTTTGAAGCAGGCAGGGCGTTCTCTGTTGGACTGAGAGGCGTAATTGGGGTTTGTAACTTTGGTGTGGCATCTGGCAATGGCTGGAGGTGATGCCTATTTCTCCTGATGGCTCCTGAAGGGGTCTCGACAATGTATGAGCGGGGTGTGGAGTGAGAGGAGATGACAGTCCCTTCACGCCTAGTGTCTGTAATCCACACTGGTTGTCCCGGTGAGAGTGGAGGAAGTTCTGTCACACGATGTCTCCTGTTGTACGCAACACTGTCCTTCATCACTCTCTCTCTCACTTTTGTCAACACTGTAGCCTTGTTGGGCAGGCTGGGATTGAGCAAAGAAGGAAGCTGGGGAACTGACGTGCGCAGTCTTTGTCCCATTAGTAGTTGCGCAGGGCTATATCCATTAGCCAATGGGGTTGCTCTGTAAGCTAGAAGTGCAAGATATAGATCTTTTGTTTTCTTTAGCAGACTTTTCACAGTTTGGACATGACACTCAGCCTCACCATTGCTTTGTGCAAATCTTGGACTGCTTGTTACATGTCTGAACCCATAAGCTGCTCCAAAGTCTTTGAACTGTTGGCTTGAAAACTGAGGTCCATTGTCACTGTAGAGAAACTCTGGAATCCCATGTCTGGAAAAGATTGATTTTAGATGCACTATAACATCCTCCGATCTTGTGGGAGTAAGTTTGGCTATTTCCACAAATTTAGAGTAGTAGTCCACCAGAAGCACATAGTTGCTGTTGTTAAACGTAAAAAGGTCTGCTCCAACTTTTTGCCATGGTCTCTCAGGGAGTTGGCTTGGCATTAAGGGTTGCAGGAAGCATCTGCAGACAGTTTTAACTCTTTGTTTGGGTCATAGAGTGCAAGAATGGGAGTTGACGTCAGATCGCCTTTCAGCTGATTGAACGCTTTTTGCTGTGCGCAGCTCCAAACCCACTGATTTTTCTTCGAGAGCAGGTCTCTTAGGGGCTTGTCTTTTTCGGCCAGTCCTGGGATGAATTTGCCTAATTGGTTAAGCATCCCGAGAAAGCTGCGCACTTCACTGGCGTTTGACGGCTCTTTCATTGCTGTGATCGCTCTAATTTTGTCTGGGTCTGGCTGTACTCCCTCCGCAGACAAAACGTGTCCGAGGAACTTCACTTCCTGTTTGCTAAGGTCACATTTCTCCAGGTTTAGCGTGACACCGGCCTCTTGGAGTTTATTGAGCACTATGTGCAGCCTGGCGTTGTGCTCCTGCTGATCCTGTCCCCAAATGAGGATGTCATCCATGTGACAAACCACACCTGGCAGCCCATTAAGGATCACTGACATTCTACGCTGAAAATGTTCTGGGGCTGACGCTATTCCAAAGGGAAGTCTGTTAAAGTGGAAGCGCCCAAAGGGTGTAATGAATGTTGTGTAGTGTGCTGACTCTGGTGACAATGGAACCTGCCAGAAGCCTCTGTTTGCATCTAACTTACTGAAGACTTTTGCTCCCGCCAGGGATCCAAGTGTCTGTTCAACCGAAGGCAGGATGTACTTTTCTCTGCACACTGCTTCATTGAGGTGGGTGAGGTCAACACAAATACGCACAGAGTCGTTTTTTGTTGGCACTGGGACCATACCTGCACACCATTCTGTTGGTTCTTCAACTCTGCTGATTACTCCCATGAACTCCATTCTTTCCAGTTCCCGTTTCACCTTTCCTAACAAAGGGATGGGGACCCGTCTTGGTGCGGCCAGGGAAGAAGGCACAGCATTGGGTTTCAACTTAATCGTATAAGGTTGTTGCATTAAACCTAATCCCTGACACAGCTTTGGGTAGTTCTCATTCAACACATTCATGTCAATACTGTCAGCTCTACACACAAGGTTCAGCTTGACACTTGTTGGCCTGCTTAACAGTGCTATGTGCAAATCTTTGATAATGTAGACATTTTCCTGTATTTCCTGTTCACCTTTGCAAATTGTTTCTCTGCTCATACCCAACACATCAAGTGGAGTACCACCTGGACCAAACAATGGTCTATCTGGTTTACATAACTCTGTCTCATTTTGGTTTATGCAGTAATACATCTGGGCTGGGATAACAGAGACGTCAGCTCCTGTGTCCATCTTAAATCTAACTTTGTGGTTTCTGATAGTAAGGTCTGCATACCAAGGATCTGAACCTGCGTCTACAGAACCAAGAAACACGGGTGTACCATCACTTTTCTCTGTTTCTGTCACATGCACAGATTTAACAGATTTACACACTTTACTGAAGTGTCCTCTTTTACCACATGAGTGACATGTTGCATCTTTTGCTGGGCATTGTCCTTTACCATGCGCAGGGGTTTTCCCACACCTGTAGCATGATCTCCCATTTGGTGTTTTGTCCTTTGTTGTGCATTTACGTTCTCTTCGGGGTTTGAATGTTGAATGCCTTTGTTCCCTGTGCTTCGCTGTCACAGCATCTATTTCCATCTTATTTTCCCCTCTGATGTCTGTCTGTTGTTTTTTGATGACTTCAGACTGCCGGGCCTGATTAACCGCTTTCTCCAATGTCAAATCTCTGTCGATTTGAAGTCTCTCCGCTAAGCTGATGTCCCTCAGACCCACGACGAGGCGATCTCTTATTAACTCATCGTGCAGTGCACCATAACTGCAGTTTTCAGCTAAAGCATAAAGTGCGGTGACAAACGAGTCAACAGTCTCATTAGCTTGCTGTGTTCTTTGATTAAAGCGAGCTCTCTCATAGATAATGTTTTTCCTGGGAACAAAGTACGTATCCAAAGTGTCTCTTACAAAGGCAGCAGTACAAAGCAGTATGTCCGATAAAGGTTGCCCTCGGAGGATATCATCTGCTTCATCCCCCATGCAGTAGATGAGTGTGTTCACCTGGTTAGCCTCTGAGCTAAGGTGCAGGTTGCTTGCAAGTCGAAATCTTTCAAACCTCCTTATCCACTTTTCCCATTGCTGTGGCTTTGAGAAATCAAACAGCTCGGGAGGCTGGATGGTGAATGTGGCATTCGGGGGTAAGTTGGCGTTAGCATTATAGCTGCCGTTAGCTTGCTGGTGGGGCGGTGACGTGCGAGGCTGTGTAGCTGTTGCGCTAGCTCCCGTGCAGCATTTTACAACCTACTACACTGTCACTGTCTCACCCAGGAGGTGCCAGGTGGAACTATTCCAGATGTTGTCAGTTATAGTAATGGGTATAAAAACAAACAGCTGGACAGCAGAAGAACCAGAAAAACATCCTCAAAATTTTTCTGTGTTTTCCAGGTTAGACTGAAGAATGGACGGTACATCAGGTGAGATGGAGGTGGCAGCGCTCGGTCGGCCTTTCAGCGTCGGGATGTTGTACGACTGTCGCAGTGACTCGCTCGTCACTGGTAAGAATTCACATGTAAAAATTCTTTATGCATCACAAACTTTCGTTTTTTAAAGCCAGTCGACTGTAGAATAATATATATATAAGTCTGGCCTAAGTCTTCTGTTGATGACGGCAGCAGTCCAGGACTTGAGTTAATTTTCTTTAAGTTCCACAGAAGAATTGGTTACATCAGAGCTTGCCAGGCTTAATCCAAATGCAGTGCAGCCATACGTGAACTTACAGTTGTAGAAGATACGGTATATGTGACTAGGAGCATGGTTTTCTGGAAACAGAAACAGGCAATTCTGTAATCAGTAGAGTCAAAAGTAACTAAGAAACAATCACAACACATCATCTACTCAACACAGAGGTATTTAACAATGTCCACAAGGGGTCACTGTAGACCATAAAGACCATCAGCTGAAGCAGCAGATGTGAGCCCAAACAGGTTCCCATCACTCCAGCCTTTCTGCCAGTAAAAGTAGCCACGCCCCTAACTCCAGTATCAGATACGTGTTATAAAATAATTCACCCGTGGCTACTTTTACTACGGACAATACCTACAACCACGATTACCGACACTAACAAGCTGATCTACAATACAATACTAATAACCAATAAAACAAAGTAATAACAAACCAACAAACACGAAAACACCAGACATTATGATACAGACTTATAGTTTGTTTTTCCTCGGTGCGCCTGCTCGCTGCTGAAGTCAAAGTAAACTTTATTGTCATCTCCGCTACATACAGTCCAGTAGATAGAGAGACGAGACGACGAGGCTCCAGTTACAGCAGTGCAAGTAAACAAACAATATATATAAGAAGAGTAAGAAAATAAATATACACTTTAGGACTCGGGGTAAAGGGATCAATAACAATTTAAAATGTATAATTTATAGTTTGATGATTTAAAGTCTCACACACAACCCGTGGAAAGGGGAGGGGGCCCTGCTGCTTCCAAATAGAGCACATTTCATTCATACTGTTGTAAATCCAAGCTCATTATGGATTAATGATTTGAATCCTGGGTTCAAAGCCATCAGGTGCTCAGTTTAGAAAAAAGAGAAAAGAAGAGGAGGAGAAACGAGCAAAAGATGCAGGTAAGCAGATGTGTGATTGGATAATGGCAGCTCATCCTGAAACAATCAGAATCAGAATACTTTATTAATCCCTAAGCAAATTATGTGAGTTACAGTTGCTCCAAGAAGATATGGTAAAAATAGCAACAGTAACAGACTAAGCTCCAAACAATACATTATGTTACAGATTTTAATATTAATTAGTCATTGTCAGTTGTTGATTTGTCCTGTTCTCATTGTGTGACGAGTTATGATGGCTGTCTGGTAGCTGTTTGCATACTGTAACATTCACAAGAACCAGACGGTTGGGTCTCAGTTTGTCCGTTTATTAGGCACATAAGCAAGCGGGTTGCTAACTCAGGGGAGAGCGCCCTCGTGCTACACCTCTCTTCAGCCTGGCACACACACATAACACCGAACAACCAGGTCCCCCCTCCCCTTCCTCTACACCACCCTCCCTACTTCCTGCAGCACAACCAAACATGAATCTTAAAGGAACAACAACAGTGTGCAGAGATAACCAACATGTCACTGTACAATAACACTTAACCATCATTACACTGCCCCCCCAGCAATAAGTTCCTCATCCCCGAGGGAACGACACAGTCTCTGAGGCGGGGTGGTAGCCTACGTTCCCTCCTTGACCTCCTGAGCCCCTGAGGTGGACGCGGAGCTTCGGGGCTTTGGGGTGAAGAGTCCGAGGGAGGGGAACGCAGCCCCGGTCGGGGGCCCCTCTGAGCAGGGTCATGGACGCTCTGTACACGTCCCTCTGGAAAGGAGGGGAGGGACTGCCCTCTGTAGGGGGCCATCCGGTCTCTGTGCAGCGCTACTATCCTCCCCCTAGGAGGCAACTGCACCCTGTAAACAACTTCCCCCACTCGCTCTAGGACGCTGCAAGGCCCCACCCAGCTGCTATCCAGTTTAGGACACCGTCCCTTCCTCCTCTTTGGGCTGTAGACCCACACCAGCTCCCCAGCACAGAAGTGCCTCCCCTTAGTGGTGATGTCGTAATTCCTCTTTTGGCGCAGGCCTGCCTTCGCCAGCTGCTCTCGGGCGTAGGAATGTGCAGAATCCAGCCGGTCCTGCAGCTTCATTGCGTAGTCCCGGCCCGGTGGTGCCTCTGGCGCGTCCGGGGGCTTCCCAAAAGCCAACTCTGCAGGAGTTCTCAGCTCTCTCCCTAACATGAGCAGGGCAGGCGTACATTGGGTGGAGTCCTGCACTGCCGACCTGTAGGCCATGAGGGTAAGGGGAAGATGGTAATCCCAGTCCCGTTGGTGTTCTGAGGTAAGGATGGCTAGCTGCTGGGCCAGCGTCCTGTTAAACCTTTCCACCAGCCCATCGCTTTGGGGGTGAAGTGGGGTGGTGCGGGTCTTCTTAATCCCAAGGCGTTCGCACATGGCAGCAAAAACCTTGGACTCAAAGTTACGCCCCTGGTCACTGTGGAGGATCTCTGCTGTTCCAAAGCGGCTGAACATCCCCTCCACTAATACATCAGCGACAGTCTCAGCCTCCTGATCTGGGACGGCGTATGCTTCCGGCCACTTGGTAAAATAGTCCATGGCCACAAGAACATAGCGGTTTCCTCTGTCTGTGCGAGGAAATGGGCCCATGACGTCCACAGCTACTCGCTCCATTGGGGCTCCTGCTGGTTGCTGCTGAAGCTGAGCCCGGGACTGGTCCTGTGGCCCTTTGTGTGAGGAACATGCATCACAGCTGCGGCAAAAGTCCTCCACATCCCTCCGCTGTTGACCCCAGTAATAGCTCTGGCGGAGGCGGCGGAGAGTCTTGGAGACCCCAAAGTGGCCGGAGCCAGTGCTCCCATGGCAGGCTTCCAGCACAGCTGACCTCAGCGACCTTGGCACCACAACCTGCCACCTCTCCTCCCCCGTGGCAGGATCCTTCCAGGTACACTCCAACACCCCCTCCTTCAACCTGAGAGCTGCAAACTTGGCCCATAGCCCCCTGGTACAGATGGAAAACCCAGTGACCTCATCCCAAAGGGGTTGCTCCCCCTTCTCCAGCCACTGCAGGACCGGCAGCAGGTCCGTGTCTTGTTCCTGCCATGCCCTCCACTCCGCTGCATCCACCACCAGAAGAGCCCTGCAGGCGAGCTGTGCTGCTCCGTCTATTGTCGTGAGTTCCCGCTTTATTTCCTCTCGCTTCTCACAGTAACGGCAGCCAGCTGCAGCACATGGGCGGCAAGAGAGGGCGTCTACGTTAGAATGGTGCGTCCCTGCTCTGTGCTCCACGGTGAAATTGAAGGCTTGGAGCTCCTCCAGCCAGCGAGCCACCTGTCCCTCTGGCTCCCTGAAAGACATCAGCCACTGAAGGGCAGCATGATCAGTTCTGATAACAAATGCTGTGCCGCACAGGTAGTACTTAAAGTGTCTCACCCCCGCCACCACAGCCAACAGCTCTCGTTGTGTGACACAGTAGCGCCGCTCACTCCTGTTCAGGACCCGGCTGAAGTACGCCACCACCTTCTCCCCTTTCGGCCCAACCTGCGACAACACCGCTCCCAGCCCCACATTACTTGCGTCAGTGTCCAGGACAAAAGGCAGGGTGGGGTCAGGGGGGGCAAGGACTGGGGACTCTGTCAGCGATCTGCGGAGGGTGTCGAACGCCTGCTGACAGTCCTGTGTCCAGATGAAGTCACGGTCCTTCTGCAGCAGGTGGAAGAGTGGTGCGGTTATGGAGGAAAAGCCCTTCACAAACCTCCTGTAATAAGACGCCAGTCCTAGGAAGCTTTTGAGCTGTTTCTGGTCTGCTGGTGTGGGCCACTCAGTAATGGTGTGAATTTTTTCCTCCAAAGTGCTGATGCCCTCACGACCCAGCTTGTGGCCCAGAAACTCCACCTCCCTCCTCATGAAGTGGCACTTGTCGGGATGCAGCTTCAGGCCTGCAGCCGCCACCCTCTCCAACACTTGTCTCAGGGCATCCAGGGCAGCATCAAAGGAGCCCCCGTGCACTAGAAGATCATCCAGGTAAACCAGACACCATTGCCGTGGGACGCCAGCCAGCACACTGTCCATAAGCCTCTCGAAGGTCGCAGGAGCGTTGCAAAGACCAAAGCTCAGGACTTTGAACTGCCATAGTCCCCTGTTAGTGCAGAAGGCTGTCTTCGGTCTGGATTCCGGGGACAGTGGCACCTGCCAGTAGCCACTCCGCAGGTCCAGGGTGGAGAACCAGGAGGACCCGGCTACTAAGTTGAGAGACTCATCAATCCTGGGAAGGGGGTAAGAGTCCTTCTTCGTCACTTTGTTGAGTGGTCTGTAGTCCACACAGAAACGCATCCTAGGACTTTTTTTCTTAGGCACCATCACCACCGCGGAGGCCCACGGGCTATCAGATGGCTCTATGATGCCCGCCTTCATCATTTCACACAACTCTCTGTCTGCAGCCTCCTGATGAGCCAGGGGCAGGCGGCGGGGGCGCACTTTAATAGGCTGGGCATCCCCGGTCTCAATGACGTGCTCTACCAAGTGTGTCAAGCCAACACCACTTTCTTTCAGGGCAAAAATGTCACTAAACTCTTTTAGTACCTGCCATAGACTCTCTTCCTGCTGTGGAGTCAGCCCCTCACAGTTCTTTGACCAGATACTCCTCACTGCTGAGAGCCTCTCCTCCTCCTCCGCCCGCTGTTCTGCTGGCGGGTCTGTAGGGGTCTCTGCGGTGGAGGTGGACGCCGCGGCAGATGCTGTGCAGACCGGGGGAGGAATAAGCGGCACCTTCTTCCCATCAGGGAGTACGAGGAATCCTTTGCCTAAGTCCAGTACACCACCAATGGCTCGTAAAAAATCCAGCCCAAGGATGCAGGCGTCCTGCACGTCAGCCACCCAGGCAGCATAAGACACACCGAGGTCCCCCACCTTGAACTGGAACACTCCCCTCCCTCTCATTGGGGCCAGATCACCGGTCACAGTCTTAAGTTGCACATTAGTCGGTTGCACAGCAGCTCCGGTTGGGACAACATCGGGTCGGACCAGCGTTGCATTGGACCCCGTGTCCAGCAGGGCCGTACAGGACACCCCCGCAATCGTCACTGGAACATGGCAAAAGCCGTCAACCTGGGTCCAGCCCACAGCGATGGCCGCACCGGGTGGAGGTGGTGTGGGGATGTCGTTCTCCCAGGCCCGTGTACTTCCACCTACACGGGCCCGTGGGCGTTTCCCTGAACCGCTGCAAGCTTGGGGCACTGCCTGATGAGGTGTCCGACTTGTCCACATCCCCAACTGCACAGGCCCGCTGGCATCTCCATCTGTTCCACAGGTGCTGACACAGCCCTCACCACGTGTGCATCATCAGCGCCCCCAGAGGATCCTGCAAGCATCTCCTTCTCCAACGCTAGCTCCAGGGCTGCACTGAGTGTGGCCGGCTGAGCAAGCTGAGTTTGCATACGGAGCTCTTTAGGGCTCAGGGCCTGCAGGAACTGGTCCCGAGCTAACTCCGCCTGCACTGATGGTGGCATGCTGTCATACGCCCTCTGGCAAAGGCACTCGACTTCATGGGCCAAAATGCGGAGGGGCTCACCTGGCAATCTGCGTCTGTTGTGGAACTCCGACCTCAGCAGCACTGGTTGGTTATACTGCCCGAAGCGCCTCTGAAGTGCTCCGACCAGAGCATTATAATCTCCCCTCTGCTCCTTGGTCAGCAGCAGCAGGCATGCAGCTGCATCCTCACACGGCACAAAGCTAATTGGAGAGCTTTATGTTCCTCAGACCAGCCAGCTGCAACAGCTAACAGCTCGAACTGTGCGATAAACACTTCCCATGGCGTCTTGCCGCTGAACTTAGGCGTTTTTATATTCGCTGCAGCTTGCTGGGCGCCGCCATGTTTGTTTACATCACGTGACGGCGCGCCAAGCGAGGTCGACTCCTTCCCGCTGGAATCGCGGCCGCTGTGCGAACAGTTCCCGAGCCTAGTCAAACCTGGAGAAAATCCAGCCTCGGCAGACAGCCGCAGCGCCGTTTCCCTCACTCCATGGGCGGGCGCGCGCGGACGAACCTCCCTCTCCTCCCTCTCCTCCGTCTCCTTCTTAATCCTGCCCGGCAACATCCTCGTCTCGTAACGGCAAGCGTCGCCAGCAACAGGGTGTCGGGCGTTCTGGGGTTCTTTTTTCTTTCTTCACTTCTGACACCAATGTAACATTCACAAGAACCAGACGGTTGGGTCTCAGTTTGTCCGTTTATTCGGCACATAAGCAAGCGGGTTGCTAACTCAGGGGAGAGCGCCCTCGTGCTACACCTCTCTTCAGCCTGGCACACACACATAACACCGAACAACCAGGTCCCCCCTCCCCTTCCTCTACACCACCCTCCCTACTTCCTGCAGCACAACCAAACATGAATCTTAAAGGAACAACAACAGTGTGCAGAGATAACCAACATGTCACTGTACAATAACACTTAACCATCGTTACAATACAATGCATACTCTCTCTCTCTTCATATGTGTGTGTGTGTTTCTCTGGTGAAATTCAGTATGGTTCCGACAAAAGTTCTATGTTAACCCTCTGGGGTCCATGGTATAATTGGCTGTTTTTGACTACTTTTGATTTTACCTCTATATTTCACCTTTAAAATATGTTTTTCTTGCCTTGTTTGGTATCATTGTTTTCAGCACAACCTCAAATATCTGAAATTTGAGTTATTTTTTCATTTTAGTATACTATATTAGCACAGTTGATCTAAACTCAGACAGGAAATTCTAAATCCGAGTAAAAAAAAGTTATATTTTTTACTGTAAAACCCACAAACATGTTTAACGAATCATTTTCATAGCTTGAAATGCAAATAGAAATTGTACATTTCTAAAAAATTATGCACAAGTTTTGCAAACAACAAAGTTATATGGTACTATTTACCTAAAAATGCAGCCAAGACCTCAGGCGTTTTTTATATAACCATTTAAATCTATTTACAGAACAATCAGGTGTGCTGCATCAAAGAAGAAGGCACACAAATTATT
Organism: Copadichromis virginalis; assembly: GCF_057382275.1. NCBI lineage: Eukaryota > Metazoa > Chordata > Actinopteri > Cichliformes > Cichlidae > Copadichromis > Copadichromis virginalis. The sequence continues at coordinate 2,169,413 of NC_140635.1, read as the reverse complement.
TGTGCCAGTCCAAAAAATGTAGTTTGTGTTCAGTATAAGACAGAGGAGAACAGCACAGGCCTAAACCCTGCAGGTCTGACAGCAGGAGGTGCATCAGTCCAGTTTTCCATGTGGGAACAGCGTTTACACTGGAATCTGCCTTTGACGGCTTTTTTAGAGCAAATATGAAATTCAGCAGTCTAACTGACACACAATACAAAACAATAACTACACAACACACTAACTACAGCCTCCAAACACGCTAAACATCACTAATGTCTCACATAGTGATACCCGCTTTCCGTTGTGGGTGTCACTCCTAAAAACTTCCCCTTCTCCCTAAACAACCAACTGGCGCGCCAGAGGGAGTCTTCGCCCAGGGCGCCAAACAGGCTAGAACCGTCACTGTCTGTTGGGACTAACTCCCTTTTGGAGCCTTGTGGCACCCAGAGGAACTGTAGTGTTTAACATTTCCAAGTTTCAGCTCCACAGGTTGCCTCGTGGTTTTAACTGCACCCAGTTGTGTTAAAGTGATCCGGACTGTTCCTTTGTCCTGCTAATTTTTTATTTTTATAATTCTCAAAGAAGGTTCAAACTGAGCCTTCAAACAGAATTAAAACCTGCTGCTTGCTCAAAGTTGTTGGATTCTAGCAGATTAGTGTTTGAAGTCCTGTGGAAACAGCCAAGGTTTTATTATTCCTGCTTCTGACTTCTATTTATGCCTTTTTGTAAAAGAAAAAACAAAACAAAAACAAGCTCTAACTAGCTCCTGTAATCAATGTGCAACTGACAGGGCCTAAAGATAACATAAAGATAAGAACATCTTCCCTGATCCTCATGAGTAAAGTCAGTCACTATTAAAACAAGTTGGCAGCCATGATGCAACACCTGGAAATCCGCTCCAACTCTTAGAGCGCTTTTCCATTTGGAGCTACTCAGGTTGGCTTGAGTCAACTCAGTCTTTACGATTTCATCATTAGCTGGTAATACCTGGTACCAGATACTTTTTTTGTACCAACTGCATGTCACTGATTGGCTGATCAGTGACATGTAGTCTTTTGACAGTGGCGTCACTAAATTAGTTATTAGAACGTTTCCCTCAAGGAAATCCAAACTGCCATTTTTGACATTATTACTGTCATTATCTTAAATACTGAAAACTCAGATGCAGAGCCTGAACTCTTCATCTGGAAGAACTCAGTTAATCTGGTTCATCCAGACAAACAAAAGATTTGTGCTTCATTTACTATTTTTATTTCATTTTGGTGAATATCACAAAAAGAGATGAAAAAACACAACAAGGAAAGTCGTGAAAAAATCAACAGCAAAAGTTTGACAAGTTTGCTCATAGAAACACACCACTCTGTTTGTTTATTTTAAAATTCACATTTTTTAAAATCATTTTTTAACATTTATTTTAGAATGTGATTTAATTGATGGAGTCCTGGTAGTACTTTTGTTGCTTCTTCTTTTGCAGGAATGACTCTGTGGGATCGTGATGACCTGATGAAAGATGTTGGAGAAAGACCGCAGGCCTCTAATGATTTTGAAATTGTTGCATCTGAATCAATTTCAGACAAATCTTCAGCTCTGAATGTTGAAGCTTCACTGAAGGCAAGTTTCCTGGGTGGACTGGTTCAGGTTGATGGATCTGCCAAATATCTGAATGATAGTAAATCTTCCAGAAATCAGGCCAGAGTAACACTGAAGTACAAGGCAACCACAAAGTTCCAGGAGCTGTCCATGAAACATCTTGGAAGAGGAAACGTGAAGCATCCATATGTTTTTGATCAAGGCTTAGCAACACATGTAGTCACAGCTATTCTTTATGGAGCACAAGCTTTCTTTGTGTTTGACCGTGAAGTTTCTGAACAGGAAAATCATCAAGATGTTCAGGGCAACTTGAAGGTGATCATCAAGAAGATTCCCTTACTTTCTGTAGAGGGTGAAGGTTCCCTGAAGATGGAAGACAAGGACAAAGAAAGTGTTCATAAATTCTCCTGCAGGTTTTATGGAGACTTCTGTCTTCCAAAACCACCAACAACCTTTCAAGGTGCAGTAGAAGTCTACCAAAGCCTGCCAGGATTACTGGGAGACAAAGCTGTACCAGTGAAGGTCTGGCTGCTGCCACTGACAGCTTTAGATTCTTCTGCTGCTCAACTCGTCCGTCAGATCAGTATAGGATTAGTTCAAGAAGCACAGACAGTCCTGGAGGACTTCAGTGAGCTGGAAATGAGGTCCAATGATGTACTGGGAACCAGCACTGCACAGCAGTTCCCACAGATTGGTAAAAAAATTAAAAGTTTCAAAGAAATGTGCTCTGAGTTCAAGCTGGAATTCCAACAAACTTTGGCCAAGAAGCTTCCATCAATCCGAGGAGGAGGAGAAGAGGAAGCTGAGCTTGCAGAGATCCTGAAGAAGAGACATTCTTCACCTTTCAGCAGCAAAAGCCTGAACGAGTGGATGGACTGTAAAGAGAGAGAAATCTACACTTTAATGTCTTTTACCAGGATGATGAAAAACACCAAAATCATCTCGTCTCAAAATGATCTGTACAAGGAAAGTCTGAGTGCAGAGCATGTTGTGTGTTTTGTTTTCACCTCTCTGGGAAAGGATGAACCGTACCTCTCAGCTTTATCAAGATACTTAAGAGGAAAAACCAAGCCAGACCTTCAAGATCCTCACACTCATGATGTAGAGAAGGAACAATGGTACGCCTCAAAAGAAGTAACAGATGAAATGAGGAGAAAAGCAAAACTCTTCAGTGATTTTGCAGAGGCCAACAAGGAGAACAAGAACATGAAGTTCCTGACAGTGGGGTTAACTAATGAGACCCAGGAAGGTTCCAGCATCTACCTTTATGAAGGTGGATTTACTGTCAGTGAGAACTTTGAGCCTCCTTCAAAGCCTGAAACTGTGACAGCAGCTGACATAAACCACAACAGTGTGACACTGAAGATTTCTCCACCCAGATTTGGAGCAGAGAACATCACCTCCTACTCTGTTGAGTACTGTGTCAGTGGAGAGGATGGATGGCAGCAGAAGACAGAAGCAAAGGCTGAAGAAGTCACAGTGAGAGATCTGAAGCCAAACACAGAGTATGTGTTCAGATGCAGAGCAGTGACCTCAGCAGGTGTCGGACCAGCTAATGTAATCAGTGATGCCATTAAAACTTTACCCTGCAGCCCTCCTGGAAAACCTCAAGCTCAGCCATATTCAAGTGAGATATCAGTGAGCTGGGAGAAACCTGCTGAGCTTGGAGAGGATGTGCAGATATTGAGTTACATGGTGGAGTATTCAAAAACAGATGAAAATGAGGAAGCTCTGCAGTGGAACCAAACACAGTCAGCAGGTGAAAATGTGATCCTTTCAGGTCTTCAGACAGAGACAGAATATGCAGTCAGGGTCAGATGTGATTGTGGTTCAACTGGAAGAAGCAAAGAAAGCATCACTGTTAAAGTCTGCACAACATTTAACCGCCTCGCAGAACTTCTCAGGATTAAAAGTAAAAAGATCAAATCTGATTCCCCCTCAGTTTACAAACTGCCTCTGACAGAAGAACACATGAACATAGATGGATGCAGGAAGTTTAACTTTGGAGAAGAAAGCACGAGGCAGAATCGTACAATAATGCTTTTTGGAGCGACTGGATCAGGAAAGTCCACTCTGATCGATGGGATGATCAACTACATTGTTGGTGTCGAGTGGGAGGACAGTTTCAGGTTTAAATTCATTAATGAGGATCAGTCAACATCACAAGCTCACAGTCAGACCTCTGAAGTCACTGTGTACAAAATCAACCACCAGGAGGGATTTAAAATCCCGTTCTCTCTGACCATTGTGGACACTCCAGGCTTTGGAGATACAAGAGGCATAGAAAGAGACAGAGAGATCACAGAGCAGCTACGTAATCTCTTCACTTCCTCACATGGTGTCACTGAAATCGATGCTGTGTGTTTTGTAGCTCAGGCTGCTTTAGCACGACTCACACCAACACAAAAATATGCGTTTGATTCAGTGCTCTCAATCTTTGGCAAAGATGTGGCAGAAAACATCAGGATCCTGGTGACATTTGCAGACGATCAGAGACCTCCAGTTCTAGAGGCGATCAATGCTGCAGGAGTCCCATGTCCTAAAACAAAAGACGGACTGCCGGCTCACTTCAAATTCAATAATTCAGCCTTGTTTGCAGAAAATAAATCATTTGAAAGAGTCAGCAGGAGTGATGTTGGTAAAGGAGGACGTTTTGATCAGATGTTTTGGGAGATGGGGGCAGAGAGCATAAAGAGCTTTTTTGCTGCTCTGAATCTCATACAAACTAAAAGCTTGACACTGACAAAGGAAGTCCTCAGAGAAAGAAAGCAGCTCCAGATTTCAGTTGAGAATCTGCAGGAGCAGGTGAAACTTGGGTTAGCCAAGCTTGAGGAGATAAAAGAGACGAGGGAAAAACTTAAAGAATATGAAGCAGAGATCGGCAGAAATGAGAACTTTGAATTTGAAATTCCTGTCATAAAGTGTGTTCAGGAGGACATTTCTGGCTCTGGAAACTACATCACCAACTGTCAGCAGTGTCATTATACCTGTCACTACCCTTGTCCCATACCAAATGATGCAGATAAAATGATCTGTGTAGCAATTGGATCAAATGGATATTGTACTCAATGTCCAGGAAAATGTATTTGGAAAATACACTTTAACCAGAAGTACAGATGGCGCTATGAACATTTTAAAAAAAAAGTAACAAGAAAAGATCTGCAAGAAAAATATCTCAAAGCCACAGGAGAGAAGATGACTGTCCAGAAAGTGATTGATAAACTGAATGCTGAGTATAAAAGTTTGCAGGCTGACGTAGTGAAACTGGTGGAGGAATCTTCCAAGTGTCTGAACAGACTCAAAGAGATAGCACTGAAGCCAAACCCTCTGTCCACTCCAGAGTACATCGACATGCTTATTGAAGGAGAGAAATCTGAGGGCAAAGAAGGCTGGAAGCAACGAGTTGAGTCTCTGATGGAGATGAAGGAAAAAGCAGAGCTCATGGCTAAAATAGAGCAAGGAGAGAAACTCCGTCACTGAACGTTCATGTGATCACAAAGAAGAACAAAGAAAAGGTCGAGACCAGTTTGAACTGAGACGATAAAGATCTGAACTCAGTCGATGAAGACAAACGACACGTGTAAAAAACCTCATATTTACTGTTTGCTTCCTGATAAGATCTCATTTTAAACTGATTTATCTTTAACATAGAAGTGTGATTATATTTTATTGGACTTTACAATGTTCAACTTTTTACTTTTTACTTTCAGCTTCTTTATATTCTTTAACTTTGATCTAATATTAAGTTTATTTTCTCAGTGACTCCTGATGTTGATGTTTATGGAGTTTTTATTGTGTTGATTTTTATGCTTTTATTTAAAAAGTGTAATTTTACTTTTTGTTTACTTTCCTGTAATTTTTCTGTAATTTAGTTGCTTCATAAAACACAGTAAATGTTTATCAGCTATCAGGGCGCTGCTAGGATCAGAGCTTTGAGGGTGCTGAGCACCCAGAGAGCTGACCAGCCAGGCAACAAACTTTACTCGGAGGAGTTTGAGACTTCGTCCCAGTCTCTGTCAGTCCCTGCATCCTTAAGTGTCTCCAGTTGTCCTGAGTTCCCTCTGTCTGTCTCCTTGGTGCATTTAAACCCCTGTTCCTCCCTGTCCTCGTCGTCTGTTGTCTTCGTCTCCGTTATCAGTCATCATAATTTTACCATCTCTGTGCAAGTCTGCAAATTTCTTTATTAAATCATAAGATTCTTAAATTCATCAAGTCTCTCTGTGCCTCGGTCCTCGTCACAAAACATGACATCACTGTTTTGTACATTTTAACACAATTTAATCCCACATTTTGAAAAGTCTGTAACAAAACCATCAAATCTGATAAAGGTTATTTAAATGCTGCAAAAGAAGAATGGATTGGAATAAAAAATATACAAATCCTAACCTTAACTAGAAAAATTTGCATTTCCTGCGAAAATGCAGTGTGGATGCTTAAAGCTGAAGCTGTATGCAAAAAGTAGCTGAAAAAGCTGAAAAGTTGCAGAAATTGTAAAAACTTTGCAAAAGCAAAAGAAGTTTGCTAAAATGGAATAACTTAGCAGAACTGCAATATCTTAGAGGAAACATAATACTTGGCAGAAATAGCATAGCAGAATTTAGCAGAAATATTGTAACTTACCAGAAACATGATAACTTCTCAAAAATACAAGAATTTAGGAGAAATAGTATAAGATAACAGAAAGAATATATTTAGCCAAAAATACTTAAACATTACAGAAACACTATGATTTAGAAAAATAGTACAACAGAGCAGAAATATTGTGATTTACCAGAGACACTGTGATGAACTATGAATATTGTAATTTTAAATTGAGACTATGTTTTAGCACAAATATTATAATTTGGCAGAAATACTATAATTTAGCAGAAATACTATATTAAGCACAAATCCTATAAAAAGCAGAAATGGTATGATTAAGCACAAATACTACATTTAGTAGAAATACTTTGTTTTAGCACAAATCCCATAAAAAGCAGAAATACTGTACTATGATTTAGTAGAAAAACTATAATTAATCAGAAATACTAAATTTAGCAGAAATACTATATTAAGCACAAATACTATGAAAAGCAGAAATAGTATGATTAAGCATAAATACTACATTTAGCAGAAATACTATATTAAGCACAAATCCTATAAAAGCAGAAATAGTATATTAAGCACAAATCTTATAAAATAGCAGAAATAGTGTGATTTAGCACAATAGTAATAAGTTAAACAGAAAAATTGGAAAAGCAAAATGGACAGCTGAAAAAATGCTGAACATGCTGAGGGTCCCTCAAATATACTTGTTAAATGACAAAAATCTGCAAAAAAAATTATTACAGCCACACAATCACAAATATGTACACATGAGGAAACACACATGCACAGAGAGACCCACACACAAGATCCAATTCAGTCAACCAGTCTAAATATATTGAATTTAAATCTTAGAATGAGATCATCCCATTAAAAGCCTCTCTCTCTCTCTCTCTCTCTCTCTCTCTCTCTCTCTCTCTCTCTCTCTCTGTCACACACACACACACACACACACACACACACACACACACACACACACACACACACACACACAGGGAGAGAGAAGTAAGTTTCTAGGTCAGCCTGGGAGCTGCTGAATTTGAATCCACCAATCAGAGAGCCTGTTTACGTTTTCCCGCCAAAACAGGTGCATCTTTTTACACACGCAGCACAGAGACATAGACCTGCTTCTTTCAGTTTATTTCACATAGTGAGGATTCCCCTCAAACAAATGACCATAATTTCCTAACCATAGGGGCTAGAGCGGTCATTCTTACACCGTTTTGTTCAGAAGAGATGGGGGAATCTTCAAGTGTTGACAATTTATTATTAAAATATGAATTTTTAGAGATATATGACATGGATGACTTGTTGACTTAGAAGCCACGAATTCCCCAATATGCAAATTTGAATACCTGGAGCCCACATACATGATTGGCTGGCTGGGAAGCTGTGCAGGCCCTGATTTGTGGATTTGAATTCCTCAGCCCTCAGATATGATTGGCTGGCTTAGAAGCCATGAAGGCCCCAATATGCAAATTTGAATGCCTCAGGACACATATATGATTGGCTGGGAAGCCGTGCAGGCCCTGATTTGAAAATTTGAATGTCTGAGTCCTCACAGAGGATTGGCTGCCTGGGGACCTGGCAGAAATATATAGAAATACTATGATTAAGCATAAATACTACAATAGTAGAAATACTATGTTTTAGCACAAATACTATAAAAAGCAGAAATACTATAATTTAGCAGAAATACTATATTAAGCACAAATCCTATAAAAAGCAGAAATACTATATTAAGCACAAATCCTATAAAAAGCAGAAATACTATATTAAGCACAAATTCTATAAAAAGCAGAAATACTATATTAAGCACAAATCCTATTAAAAGCAGAAAGACTATATTAAGCACAAATCTTATGAAATAGCAGAAACAGTATGATTTAGCACAATAGTAATAAGTTAAACAGAAAAATTGGAAAAGCAAAATGGACAGCTGAAAAAATGCTGAACATGCTGAGGGTCCCTCAAATATACTTGTTAAATGAAAAAATCAGCAAAAAAATGCACAGGGAGAGAGAATTAAGTTTCTAGGTCAGCCTGGGAGCTGCTGAATTTGAATCCACCAATCAGAGAGCCTGTGTACTTTTTCCCGCCAAAACAGGTGCATCTTTTTACACACGCAGCAGAGAGAGGCACAGGATTATTGCAGCCTATTTCTCATAGTGAGGACTCCCCTCAAACAAATGACCATAATTTCCAAACCGTAGGGGCTAGAGCGGTCATTCTTACACCGTTTTGTTCAGAAGAGATGGGGGAATCTTCCAGTGTTAACAATTTATCATTAAAATGTGAATTTTTAGAGATATACGACATGGATGACTTGTTGACTTAGAAGCCACGAATTCCCCCAATATGCAAATTTGAATGCCTGAGGCCACATATATGATTGGCTGGCTTAGAAGCCATGAAGGCCCCAATATGCAAATTTGAATGCCTCAGGACACATATATGATTGGCTGGGAAACTGTGCAGGCCCTGATTTGAAAATTTGAATGTCTAAGTCCTCACAGAGGATTGGCTGCCTGGGGACCTGGCAGAAATATATAGAAATACTATGATTAAGCATAAATACTACATTTAGTAGAAATACTATGTTTTAGCACAAATACTATAAAAAGCAGAAATACTATAATTTAGCAGAAATGCTATATTAAGCACAAATCCTATAAAAAGCAGAAATACTATATTAGGCACAAATCCTATAAAAAGCAGAAATAGTATGATTAAGCATAAATACTACATTTAGTAGAAATACTATGTCTTAGCACAAATAGTATAAAAAGCAGAAATATTATAATTTAGCACAAATAGTATAAAAAGCAGAAATATTATAATTTAGCACAAATAGTATAAAAAGCAGAAATATTATAATTTAGCACAAATAGTATAAAAAGCAGAAATACTACATTTAGTAGAAATACTGTTTTAGCACAAATAGTATAAAAAGCAGAAATATTATAATTTAGCACAAATAGTATAAAAAGCAGAAATATTATAATTTAGCACAAATAGTATAAAAAGCAGAAATATTATAATTTAGCACAAATAGTATAAAAAGCAGAAATACTACATTTAGTAGAAATACTATGTTTTAGCACAAATAGTATAATAAAGCAGAAATACTATAATTTAGCAGAAATACTGTATTTAGCACAAGTACCAAAAAGTACCAGAAATACTATGATTTAGCAGAATAGCAATAACTTACAAAATTACAAATATGGAGGCATATTGAAACAGAAATGCAGAGAGGGACACACAGACACAGGCTCTAATCCAGTCAATCAGTCTAACTATATTCAATTTAAATCCTACAATGACATGCTGCCAAATAAGGGCAGGGTTCTCTCTCTCCCACTAAACACACACACACACACACACACACACACACACACACACACACACACACAGACAGACACAGAGGGAGAGAGCTGCCGAATTTAAATCCACCAATCAGAGTGGCTGTTTACGTTTTCCCGCCAAAAAAGGTGCATCTTTTTACACACGCAGCAGAGAGAGGCACAGGATTATTGCAGTCTATTTCTCATAGTGACGACTCCCCTCAAACAAATGACCATAATTTCCTAACCGTAGGGGCTAGAACGGTCATTCTTACACCGTTTTGTTCAGAAGACATGGGGGAATCTTCCAGTGTTTACAATTTATCATTAAAATATGAATTATTAAAGATATTTGACTTCTAATGCACCATAACTGAGTAGAGCGAAGCAAAAACTGCCTTGACTTGCCCTCAAACAACGCTTTGTAACTTGAAATCTATTTGGAGTATCGATATCATTCTTTCACCGTAAGAGACAGCAGGCTTTGGTGAACAGTCATGGAAATTTTCAGGTCTCTGTGGAAATCCAAAAAAAAGTTATGACGAGAGAAAAAAGTGGTTCATTTCCACAGTTTTAAATCTGAAGAAATCTGAGCGAAGGACGAATTTCCTACCCTCAAACAAGTCCAACTCATTTCAGAACGGTAATAGGTGAGAAAGAAATTCTTGAATTGTGAGCGTCAGGGGTGTCTGAAGCTATTCGGGGACAAGCCTCATGTCTTAAAGTCGCTTCGTTAAGGAGATATGACGATTCGAATATGCCTCTCATTACAGAAATCCAGCGATGATTTTGAACAAGCTCTCCATTGACTTTATATGGAGAGTTTTGAGACCTTGTGTTGGTCTGAGGAGATTTGCAAAAATTCTATAAATCCCACAACAATGATAGTGACATTTTCTGAAAGCCAGCAAAAATACCTACGTTTTGATGTATAATTTGTGGAAGTTGAGTGAAAATTGAGCAAGTAGCAGGAAGTTGTTCGGACATGAAGTGAAAATTGCAAAACCTTCAGTGGCACACTGGAAGCCAAGAGCATAGCAACCATAACAACACATGTATTTTGTGAAAAATCAAAAAAATGAAACTCAAAACTTTAAGAGGCATAAAAGTAAAACGGTATAAGATTTGAAAAAGCTGAATAATACATGAATAGCCCAATAATTTGTGAACATTTTAAAGTTTGAATGGTTGTTCTAGGTGAAAATTTGAGGAAGTAGTTAAGTTTCAAAAACAAGCAAAATTTAGCAGAATTGCAGAAGTTTCCCATTCATTTCAATGGGACAAATTAAAGGAAAAAAGTGGAATATTTTAAAAAGTATAATAGTTAAAAATAGCAAAAGTCATAGCCGGAAAGAGCAAAAATAGCTGAATAGTTTAAAATTTGAACGGTGAAAATCGGCTGAAAATTGTGGAAGTAGTTTAACGGCGAAAAGTGTACGGAAGTCCTAAGAATAATAATAACTAGAAAAATTTGCATTTCCTGCGAAAATGCAGTGTGGATGCTTAAAGCTGAAGCTGTATGCAAAAAGTAGCTGAAAAAGCTGAAAAGTTGCAGAAATTGTAAAAACTTTGCAGAAGCAAAAGAAGTTTGCTAAAATGGAATAACTTAGCAGAACTGCAATATCTTAGAGGAAACATAATACTTGGCAGAAATACAATAGCATAGCAGAATTTAGCAGAAATATTGTAACTTACCAGAAACATGATAACTTCTCAAAAATACAAGAATTTAGGAGAAATAGTATAAGATAACAGAAAGAATATATTTAGCCAAAAATACTTAAACATTACAGAAACACTATGATTTAGAAAAATAGTACAACAGAGCAGAAATATTGTGATTTACCAGAGACACTGTGATGAACTATGAATATTGTAATTTTAAATTGAGACTATGTTTTAGCACAAATATTATAATTTGGCAGAAATACTATAATTTAGCAGAAATACTATATTAAGCACAAATCCTATAAAAAGCAGAAATGGTATGATTAAGCACAAATACTACATTTAGTAGAAATACTTTGTTTTAGCACAAATCCCATAAAAAGCAGAAATACTGTACTATGATTTAGTAGAAAAACTATAATTAATCAGAAATACTAAATTTAGCAGAAATACTATATTAAGCACAAATACTATGAAAAGCAGAAATAGTATGATTAAGCATAAATACTACATTTAGCAGAAATACTATATTAAGCACAAATCCTATAAAAGCAGAAATAGTATATTAAGCACAAATCTTATAAAATAGCAGAAATAGTATGATTTAGCACAATAGTAATAAGTTAAACAGAAAAATTGGAAAAGCAAAATGGACAGCTGAAAAAATGCTGAACATGCTGAGGGTCCCTCAAATATACTTGTTAAATGACAAAAATCTGCAAAAAAATTTATTACAGCCACACAATCACAAATATGTACACATGAGGAAACACACATGCACAGAGAGACCCACACACAAGATCCAATTCAGTCAACCAGTCTAAATATATTGAATTTAAATCTTAGAATGAGATCATCCCATTAAAAGCCTTTCTCTCTCTCTCTCTCTCTGTCACACACACACACACACACACACACACACACACACACACACACACACAGGGAGAGAGAAGTAAGTTTCTAGGTCAGCCTGGGAGCTGGTGAATTTGAATCCACCAATCAGAGAGGCTGTGCACTTTTCCCCACCAAAACAGGTGCATCTGTTTACACACGCAGCAGCACAGAGAGACACAGGATTTTTGCAGTCTATTTCTCATAGTGACGACTCCCCTCAAACAAATGACCGTAATTTCCTAACCGTAGGGGCTAGAACGGTCATTCTTACACCGTTTTGTTCAGAAGAGATGGGGGAATCTTCAAGTGTTGACAATTTAATATTAAAATATGAATTTTTAGAGATATATGACATGGATGACTTGTTGACTTAGAAGCCACGAATTCCCCAATATGCAAATTTGAATGCCTGAGACCACATATGTGATTGGCTGGCTGGGAAGCCGTGCAGGCCCTGATTTGTGGATTTGAATTCCTCAGCCCTCAGATATGATTGGCTGGCTTAGAAGCCACGAAGGCCCCAATATGCAAATTTGAATGCCTCAGGACACTTATTTGATTGGCTGGGAAACTGTGCAGGCCCTGATTTGAAAATTTGAATGTCTCAGTCCTCACAGAGGATTGGCTGCCTGGGGACCTGGCAGAAATATATAGAAATACTATTATTAAGCATAAATACTACATTTAGTAGAAATACTATGTTTTAGCACAAATATTATAAAAAGAAGAAAAACTATAATTTAGCAGAAATACTATATTAAGCACAAATCCTATAAAAAGCAGAAATACTATAATTTAGCAGAAATACTATGTTAGGCACAAATCCTATAAAAAGCAGAAATACTATAATTTAGCAGAAATACTATGTTAGGCACAAATCCTATAAAAAGCAGAAATACTATAATTTAGCAGAAATACTATATTAGGCATAAATCCTATGAAAAGCAGAAATAGTATGATTTAGCAGAAATACTGTATTTAGCACAAGTACCGAAAAGTACCAGAAATACTATGATTTAGCAGAATAGTAATAACTTATTGAAACACAAATGCACAGAGGGACACACAAACACAGGCTCTAATCCAGTCAACCAGTCTAACTATGTTCAATTTAAATCCTACAATGACATGCTGTCAAATAAGGGCAGGGTCCTCTCTCTCCCACTAAACACACACACACACACACACACACACACACACACACACAGGGAGAGAGGACTAAGTTTCTAGGTCAGCCTGGGAGCTGCTGAATTTGAATCCACCAATCAGAGAGGCTGTTTACGTTTTCCCGCCAAAACAGGTGCATCTTTTTACACACGCAGCACAGAGACATAGACCTGCTTCTTTCAGTTTATTTCACATAGTGAGGATTCCCCTCAAACAAATGACCATAATTTCCTAACCATAGCGGCTAGAGCGGTCATTCTTACAACGTTTTGTTCAGAAGAGATGGGGGAATCTTCAAGTGTTGACAATTTATCATTAAAATATGAATTTTTAGAGATATATGACATGGATGACTTGTTGACTTAGAAGCCACGAATTCCCCAATATGCAAATTTGAATACCTGGAGCCCACATACATGATTGGCTGGCTGGGAAGCTATGCAGGCCCTGATTTGTGGATTTGAATTCCTCAGCCCTCAGATATGATTGGCTGGCTTAGAAGCCATGAAGGCCCCAATATGCAAATTTGAATGCCTCAGGACACATATATGATTGGCTGGGAAGCCGTGCAGGCCCTGATTTGAAAATTTGAATTTCTCAGTCCTCACAGAGGATTGGCTGCCTGGGGACCTGGCAGAAATATATAGAAATACTATGATTAAGCATAAATACTACATTTAGTAGAAATACTATGTTTTAGCACAAATACTATAAAAAGCAGAAATACTATAATTTAGCAGAAATACTATATTAAGCACAAATCCTATAAAAAGCAGAAATAGGATGATTAAGCATAAACACTACATTTAGTAGAAATACTATGTTTGAGCAAAAATCCTATAAAAAGCAGAAATACTATATTAGGCACAAATCCCATAAAAAGCAGAAATAGTATGATTAAGCATAAATACTACATTTAGTAGAAATACTATGTTTTAGCACAAATAGTATAAAAAGCAGAAATATTGTAATTTAGCAGAAATACTATATTAGGCACAAATCTTATAAAATAGCAGAAATAGTATTATTTAGCACAATAGTAATAAGTTAAACAGAAAAATTGGAAAAGCAAAATGGACAGCTGAAAAAATGCTGAACATGCTGAGGGTCCCTCAAATATACTTGTTAAATGAAAAAAATCAGCAATAAAATGCACAGGGAGAGAGAAGTAAGTTTCTAGGTCAGCCTGGGAGCTGCTGAATTTGAATCCACCAATCAGAGAGCCTGTGTACTTTTTCCCGCCAAAACATGTGCCTCTTTTTACACACGCAGCACAGAGAGGCACAGGATTATTGCAGCCTATTTCTCATAGTGAGGACTCCCCTCAAACAAATGACCATAATTTCCAAACCGTAGGGGCTAGAGCGGTCATTCTTACACCGTTTTGTTCAGAAGAGATGGGGGAATCTTCCAGTGTTTACAATTTATCATTAAAATATGAATTATTAAAGATATTTGACTTGTAATGCACCATAACTGAGTAGAGCGAAGCAAAAACTGCCTTGACTTGCCCTCAAACAACGCTTTCTAACTCGAAATCTATTTGGAGTATCGATATCATTCTTTCACCGTAAGAGACAGCAGGCTTTGGTGAACAATCATGGAAATTTTCAGGTCTCTGTGGAAATCCAACAAAAAGTTATGACGAGAGAAAAAAGTGGTTCATTTCCACAGTTTGAAATCTGAAGAAATCTGAGCGAAGGACGAATTTCCTACCCTCAAACAAGTCCAACTCATTTCAGAACGGTAATAGGTGAGAAAGAAATTCTTGAATTGTGAGCGTCAGGGGTGTCTGAAGATATTCGGGGACAAGCCTCATGTCTTAACTTTGCTTCGTTAAGGAGATATGACGATTCGAATATGCCTCTCATTACAGAAATCCAGCAGTGATTTTGAACAAGCTCTCCATTCACTTTATATGGAGAGTTTTCTGACCTTGTGTTAGTCTGAGGAGATTTGCAAAAATTCTATAAATCCCACAACAATGATAGTGACATTTTCTGAAAGCCAGCAAAAATACCTACGTTTTGATGTATAATTTGTGGAAGTTGAGTGAAAATTGAGCAAGTAGCAAGAAGTTGTTCGGACATGAAGAGAAGACTGCAAAACCTTCAGTGACACACTGGAAGCCAAGAGCATAGCAACCATAACAACGCATGTATTTTGTGAAAAATCACAATTTTGCAACTCAAAACTTTAAGAGGCATAAAAGTAAAACAGTAGAAGATTTGAAAAAGCTGAATCATACCTGAATAGCCCAATAATTTGTGAACATTTTAAAATTTGAATGGTTGTTCTAGGTGAAAATATGAGGAAGTAGTTAAGTTTCAAAAACAAGCAAAATTTAGCAGAATTGCAGAAGTTTCCCATTCATTTCAATGGGACAAATTAAAGGAAAAAAGTGGAATATTTTAAAAAGTATAATAGTTAAAAATAGCAAAAGATATAGCCGGAAAGAGCAAAAATAGCTGAATAGTTTAAAATTTGAACGGTGAAAATCGGCTGAAAATTGTGGAAGTAGTTCTACGGCGAAAAGTGTACGGAAGCAACTAGAATAAAGTATAAAGAATAAAGAGAAACAGGAACTCAATAGTGTGGATGCTTAAAGCATCCACACAATAAAGAATAAAGAGAAACAGGAACTCAATAGTGTGGATGCTTAAAGCATCCACACAATAATAATAATAATAAAGAACTAGAAAAATTTGCATTTCCTGCGAAAATGCAGTGTGGATGCTTAAAGCTGAAGCTGTATGCAAAAAGTAGCTGAAAAAGCTGAAAAGTTGCAGAAATTGTAAAAACTTTGCAGAAGCAAAAGAACTTTGCTAAAATGGAATAACTTAGCAGAACTGCAATATCTTAGAGGAAACATAATACTTGGCAGAAATACAATAGCATAGCAGAATTTAGCAGAAATATTGTAACTTACCAGAAACATGATAACTTCTCAAAAATACAAGAATTTAGGAGAAATAGTATAAGATAACAGAAAGAATATATTTAGCCAAAAATACTTAAACATTACAGAAACACTATGATTTAGAAAAATAGTACAACAGAGCAGAAATATTGTGATTTACCAGAGACACTGTGATGAACTATGAATATTGTAATTTTAAATTAAGACTATGTTTTAGCACAAATATTATAATTTGGCAGAAATACTATAATTTAGCAGAAATACTATATTAAGCACAAATCCTATAAAAAGCAGAAATGGCATGATTAAGCACAAATACTACATTTAGTAGAAATACTTTGTTTTAGCACAAATCCCATAAAAAGCAGAAATACTGTACTATGATTTAGTAGAAAAACTATAATTAATCAGAAATACTAAATTTAGCAGAAATACTATATTAAGCACAAATACTATGAAAAGCAGAAATAGTATATTAAGCACAAATCTTATAAAATAGCAGAAATGCTATGATTTAGCACAATAGTAATAAGTTAAACAGAAAAATTGGAAAAGCAAAATGGACAGCTGAAAAAATGCTGAACATGCTGAGGGTCCCTCAAATATACTTGTTAAATGACAAAAATCTGCAAAAAAATTTATTACAGCCACACAATCACAAATATGTACACATGAGGAAACACACATGCACATAGAGACCCACACACAAGATCCAATTCAGTCAACCAGTCTAAATATATTGAATTTAAATCTTAGAATGAGATCATCCCATTAAAAGCCTCTCTCTCTCTCTCTCTCTCTCTCTCTCTCTCTCTCTCTGTCACAGACACACACACACACACACACACACACACACACACACACACACACACACACACACACAGGGAGAGAGGACTAAGTTTCTAGGTCAGCCTGGGAACTGCTGAATTTGAATCCACCAATCAGAGAGCCTGTGCACTTTTCCCCACCAAAACAGGTGCATCTGTTTACACACGCAGCAGCACAGAGAGACACAGGATTTTTGCAGTCTATTTCTCATAGTGACGACTCCCTCAAACAAATGACCGTAATTTCCTAACCGTAGGGGCTAGAACGGTCATTCTTACACCGTTTTGTTCAGAAGAGGTGGGGGAATCTTCAAGTGTTGACAATTTAATATTAAAATATGAATTTTTAGAGATATATGACATGGATGACTTGTTGACTTAGAAGCCATGAATTCCCCAATATGCAAATTTGAATGCCTGAGACCACATATGTGATTGGCTGGCTGGGAAGCCGTGCAGGCCCTGATTTGTGGATTTGAATTCCTCAGCCCTCAGATATGATTGGCTGGCTTAGAAGCCATGAAGTCCCCAATATGCAAATTTGAATGCCTCAGGACACATATATGATTGGCTGGGAAACCGTGCAGGACCTGATTTGAAAATTTGAATGTCTAAGTCCTCACAGAGGATTGGCTGCCTGGGGACCAGGCAGAAATATATAGAAATACTATGATTAAGCATAAATACTACATTTAGTAGAAATACTATGTTTTAGCACAAATCCTATAAAAAGCAGAAATACTATAATTTAGCAGAAATACTATATTAAGCACAAATCATATAAAAAGCAGAAATACTATATTAAGCACAAATCCTATAAAAAGCAGAAATACTATATTAAGCACAAATTCTATAAAAAGCAGAAATACTATATTAAGCACAAATTCTATAAAAAGCAGAAATACTATATTAAGCACAAATCCTATTAAAAGCAGAAATACTATATTAAGCACAAATCTTATAAAATAGCAGAAACAGTATGATTTAGCACAATAGTAATAAGTTAAACAGAAAAATTGGAAAAGCAAAATGGACAGCTGAAAAAATGCTGAACATGCTGAGGGTCCCTCAAATATACTTGTTAAATGAAAAAATCAGCAAAAAAATGCACAGGGAGAGAGAAGTGAGTTTCTAGGTCAGCCTGGGAGCTGCCGAATTTGAATCCACCAATCAGAGAGCCTGTGTACTTTTTCCCGCCAAAACATGTGCCTCTTTTTACACATGCAGCACAGAGAGGCACAGGATTATTGCAGCCTATTTCTCATAGTGAGGACTCCCCTCAAACAAATGACCATAATTTCCTAACCATAGGGGCTAGAGCGGTCATTCTTACACCGTTTTGTTCAGAAGAGATGGGGGAATCTTCAAGTGTTGACAATTTATCATTAAAATATGAATTTTTAGAGATATATGACATGGATGACTTGTTGACTTAGAAGCCACGAATTCCCCAATATGCAAATTTGAATACCTGGAGCCCACATACATGATTGGCTGGCTGGGAAGCTGTGCAGGCCCTGATTTGTGGATTTGAATTCCTCAGCCCTCAGATATGATTGGCTGGCTTAGAAGCCATGAAGGCCCCAATATGCAAATTTGAATGCCTCAGGACACATATATGATTGGCTGGGAAACCGTGCAGGCCCTGATTTGAAAATTTGAATGTCTAAGTCCTCACAGAGGATTGGCTGCCTGGGGACCTGGCAGAAATATATAGAAATACTATGATTAAGCATAAATACTACATCTAGTAGAAATACTATGTTTTAGCACAAATACTATAAAAAGCAGAAATACTATAATTTAGCAGAAATACTATATTAAGCACAAATCCTATAAAAAGCAGAAATACTATATTAGGTACAAATCCTATAAAAAGCAGAAATACTATATTAGGCACAAATAGTATAAAAAGCAGAAATACTATAATTTAACAGAAATACTATGTTTGGCACAAATCCTATAAAAATAATAAATACTATAATTTAGCAGAAATACTATATTAGGCACAAATCTTATGAAAAGCAGAAATAGTATCATTTAGCAGAATAGTAATAACTTACAAAATTACAAATATGAAGGCATATTGAAACACAAATGCACAGAGGGACACACAGACACAGGCTCTAATCCAGTCAACCAGTCTAACTATATTCAATTTAAATCCTACAATGACATGCTGCCAAATAAGGGCAGGGTCCTCTCTCTCCCACTAAACACACACACACACACACACACACACACACACACACACACACACACACACACAGACAGACACAGAGGGAGAGAGCTGCCGAATTTAAATCCACCAATCAGAGTGGCTGTTTACGTTTTCCCGCCAAAACAGGTGCATCTTTTTACACACGCAGGACAGAGAGGCACAGGATTATTGCAGCCTATTTCTCATAGTGAGGACTTCCCTCAAACAAATGACCATAATTTCCTAACCGTAGGGGCTAGAGCGGTCATTCTTACACCGTTTTGTTCAGAAGAGATGGGGGAATCTTCCAGTGTTAACAATCTATCATTAAAATATGAATTATTAAAGATATTAGACTTCTAATGCACCATAACTGAGCAGAGCGAAGCAAAAACTGCCTTGACTTGCCCTCAAACAACGCTTTCTAACTCTAAATCTATTTGGAGTATCGATATCATTCTTTCACCGTAAGAGACAGCAGGCTTTGGTGAACAGTCAGAGAAATTTTCAGGTCTCTGTGGAAATCCAACAAAAAGTTATGACGAGAGAAAAAAGTGGTTCATTTCCAGAGTTTGAAATCTGAAGAAATCTGAGCGAAGGACAAATTTCCTACCCTCAAACAAGTCCAACTCATTTCAGAACGGTAATAGGTGAGAAAGAAATTCTTGAATTGTGAGCGTCAGGAGTGTCT
This sequence comes from Copadichromis virginalis, assembly GCF_057382275.1. Classification (NCBI taxonomy): domain Eukaryota; kingdom Metazoa; phylum Chordata; class Actinopteri; order Cichliformes; family Cichlidae; genus Copadichromis; species Copadichromis virginalis. The sequence goes on along the minus strand of NC_140635.1, from coordinate 2,149,543 downwards.
GAAGATATACCGGGACAAGCCTCATGTCTTAACTTTGCTTCGTTAAGGAGATATGACGATTCGAATATGCCTCTCATTACAAAAATGCAGCGATGATTTTGAACAAGCTCTCCATTCACTTTATATGGAGAGTTTTCTGACATTGTGTTAGTCTGAGGAGATTTGCAAAAATTCTATAAATCCCACAACAATGATAGTGACATTTTCTGAAAGCCAGCAAAAATACCTACGTTTTGATGTATAATTTGTGGAAGTTGAGTGAAAATTGAGCAAGTAGCAAGAAGTTGTTCGGACATGAAGTGAAAATTGCAAAACCTTCAGTGACACACTGGAAGCCAAGAGCATAGCAACCATAACAACGCATGTATTTTGTGAAAAATCACAATTTTGCAACTCAAAACTTTAAGAGGCATAAAAGTAAAACGGTAAAAGATTTGAAAAAGCTGAATCATACATGAATAGCCCAATAATTTGTGAACATTTTAAAGTTTGAATGGTTTTTCTAGGCGAAAGTATGAGGAAGTAGTTAAGTTTCAAAAACAAGCAAAATTTAGCAGAATTGCAGAAGTTTTCCATTCATTTCAATGGGACAAATTAAAGGAAAAAAGCTTAATATTTTAAAAAGTATAATAGCAAAAAATAGCAAAAATCATAGCGCAAATTAGCAGAAATAGCAGAATAGTTTAAAGTTTGAACGGTGAAAATAGCACAAAAATTGTGGAAGTAGTTAAAGGACGAAAAATGAGCAACTTGAAGAATAATAATAACTAGAAAAATTTGCATTTCCTGCGAAAATGCAGTGTGGATGCTTAAAGCTGAAGCTGTATGCAAAAAGTAGCTGAAAAAGCTGAAAAGTTGCAGAAATTGTAAAAACTTTGCAGAAGCAAAAGAAGTTTGCTAAAATGGAATAACTTAGCAGAACTGCAATATCTTAGAGGAAACATAATACTTGGCAGAAATACAATAGCATAGCAGAATTTAGCAGAAATATTGTAACTTACCAGAAACATGATAACTTCTCAAAAATACAAGAATTTAGGAGAAATAGTATAAGATAACAGAAAGAATATATTTAGCCAAAAATACTTAAACATTACAGAAACACTATGATTTAGAAAAATAGTACAACAGAGCAGAAATATTGTGATTTACCAGAGACACTGTGATGAACTATGAATATTGTAATTTTAAATTGAGACTATGTTTTAGCACAAATATTATAATTTGGCAGAAATACTATAATTTAGCAGAAATACTATATTAAGCACAAATCCTATAAAAAGCAGAAATGGTATGATTAAGCACAAATACTACATTTAGTAGAAATACTTTGTTTTAGCACAAATCCCATAAAAAGCAGAAATACTGTACTATGATTTAGTAGAAAAACTATAATTAATCAGAAATACTAAATTTAGCAGAAATACTATATTAAGCACAAATACTATGAAAAGCAGAAATAGTATGATTAAGCATAAATACTACATTTAGCAGAAATACTATATTAAGCACAAATCCTATAAAAGCAGAAATAGTATATTAAGCACAAATCTTATAAAATAGCAGAAACAGTATGATTTAGCACAATAGTAATAAGTTAAACAGAAAAATTGGAAAAGCAAAATGGACAGCTGAAAAAATGCTGAACATGCTGAGGGTCCCTCAAATATACTTGTTAAATGACAAAAATCTGCAAAAAAATTTATTACAGCCACACAATCACAAATATGTACACATGAGGAAACACACATGCACAGAGAGACCCACACACAAGATCCAATTCAGTCAACCAGTCTAGATATATTGAATTTAAATCTTAGAATGAGATCATCCCATTAAAAGCCTTTCTCTCTCTCTCTCTCTCTCTCTCTCTCTCTCTCTCTCTGTCACACACACACACACACACACACACACACACACACACACACACACACAGGGAGAGAGAAGTAAGTTTCTAGGTCAGCCTGGGAGCTGGTGAATTTGAATCCACCAATCAGAGAGGCTGTGCACTTTTCCCCACCAAAACAGGTGCATCTGTTTACACACGCAGCAGCACAGAGAGGCACAGGATTTTTGCAGTCTATTTCTCATAGTGACGACTCCCCTCAAACAAATGACCGTAATTTCCTAACCGTAGGGGCTAGAACGGTCATTCTTACACCGTTTTGTTCAGAAGAGATGGGGGAATCTTCAAGTGTTGACAATTTAATATTAAAATATGAATTTTTAGAGATATATGACATGGATGACTTGTTGACTTAGAAGCCACGAATTCCCCAATATGCAAATTTGAATGCCTGAGACCACATATGTGATTGGCTGGCTGGGAAGCCGTGCAGGCCCTGATTTGTGGATTTGAATTCCTCAGCCCTCAGATATGATTGGCTGGCTTAGAAGCCACGAAGGCCCCAATATGCAAATTTGAATGCCTCAGGACACTTATTTGATTGGCTGGGAAACTGTGCAGGCCCTGATTTGAAAATTTGAATGTCTCAGTCCTCACAGAGGATTGGCTGCCTGGGGACCTGGCAGAAATATATAGAAATACTATTATTAAGCATAAATACTACATTTAGTAGAAATACTATGTTTTAGCACAAATATTATAAAAAGAAGAAAAACTATAATTTAGCAGAAATACTATATTAAGCACAAATACTTTAAAAAGCAGAAATACTATAATTTAGAACAAATAGTATAAAAAGCAGAAATACTATAATTTAGCAGAAATACTATGTTAGGCACAAATCCTATAAAAAGCAGAAATACTATAATTTAGCAGAAATACTATGTTAGGCACAAATCCTATAAAAAGCAGAAATACTATAATTTAGCAGAAATACTATATTAGGCATAAATCCTATGAAAAGCAGAAATAGTATGATTTAGCAGAAATACTGTATTTAGCACAAGTACCGAAAAGTACCAGAAATACTATGATTTAGCAGAATAGTAATAACTTATTGAAACACAAATGCACAGAGGGACACACAAACACAGGCTCTAATCCAGTCAACCAGTCTAACTATGTTCAATTTAAATCCTACAATGACATGCTGTCAAATAAGGGCAGGGTCCTCTCTCTCCCACTAAACACACACACACACACACACACACACACACACACACACAGGGAGAGAGGACTAAGTTTCTAGGTCAGCCTGGGAGCTGCTGAATTTGAATCCACCAATCAGAGAGGCTGTTTACGTTTTCCCGCCAAAACAGGTGCATCTTTTTCCACACGCAGCACAGAGACATAGACCTGCTTCTTTCAGTTTATTTCACATAGTGAGGATTCCCCTCAAACAAATGACCATAATTTCCTAACCATAGGGGCTAGAGCGGTCATTCTTACACCGTTTTGTTCAGAGGAGATGGGGGAATCTTCAAGTGTTGACAATTTATCATTAAAATATGAATTTTTAGAGATATATGACATGGATGACTTGTTGACTTAGAAGCCACGAATTCCCCAATATGCAAATTTGAATACCTGGAGCCCACATACATGATTGGCTGGCTGGGAAGCTGTGCAGGCCCTGATTTGTGGATTTGAATTCCTCAGCCCTCAGATATGATTGGCTGGCTTAGAAGCCATGAAGGCCCCAATATGCAAATTTGAATGCCTCAGGACACATATATGATTGGCTGGGAAACCGTGCAGGCCCTGATTTGAAAATTTGAATGTCTAAGTCCTCACAGAGGATTGGCTGCCTGGGGACCTGGCAGAAATATATAGAAATACTATGATTAAGCATAAACACTACATTTAGTAGAAATACTATGTTTTAGCACAAATACTATAAAAAGCAGAAATACTATAATTTAGCAGAAATACTATATTAAGCACAAATCCTATAAAAAGCAGAAATACTATATTAAGCACAAATTCTATAAAAAGCAGAAATACTATATTAAGCACAAATCTTATGAAATAGCAGAAACAGTATGATTTAGCACAATAGTAATAAGTTAAGCAAAATGGACAGCTGAAAAAATGCTGAACATGCTGAGGGTCCCTCAAATATACTTGTTAAATGAAAAAATCAGCAAAAAAATGCACAGGGAGAGAGAAGTAAGTTTCTAGGTCAGCCTGGGAGCTGCTGAATTTGAATCCACCAATCAGAGAGCCTGTGTACTTTTTCCCGCCAAAACATGTGCCTCTTTTTACACACGCAGCACAGAGAGGCACAGGATTATTGCAGCCTATTTCTCATAGTGAGGACTCCCCTCAAACAAATGACCATAATTTCCAAACCGTAGGGGCTAGAGCGGTCATTCTTACACCGTTTTGTTCAGAAGAGATGGGGGAATCTTCCAGTGTTTACAATTTATCATTAAAATATGAATTATTAAAGATATTAGACTTCTAATGCAGCATAACTGAGCAGAGCGAAGCAAAAACTGCCTTGACTTGCCCTCAAACAACGCTTTGTAACTCGAAATCTATTTGGAGTATCGATATCATTCTTTCACCGTAAGAGACAGCAGGCTTTGGTGAACAGTCATAGAAATTTTCAGGTCTCTGTGGAAATCCAACAAAAAGTTATGACGAGAGAAAAAAGTGGTTCATTTCCACAGTTTGAAATCTGAAGAAATCTGAGCGACGGACGAATTTCCTACCCTCAAACAAGTCCAACTCATTTCAGAACGGTAATAGGTGAGAAAGAAATTCTTGAATTGTGAGCGTCAGGAGTGTCTGAAGATATACCGGGACAAGCCTCATGTCTTAAAGTCGCTTCGTTAAGGAGATATGACGATTCGAATATGCCTCTCATTACAGAAATGCAGCGGTGATTTTGAACAAGCTCTCCATTGACTTTATATGGAGAGTTTTGAGACCTTGTGTTGGTCTGAGTAGATTTGCCAAAATTCTATAAATCCCACAACAATGATAGTGACATGTTCTGAAAGCCAGCAAAAATACCTACGTTTTGATGTATAATTTGTGGAAGTTGAGTGAAAATTGAGCAAGTAGCAAGAAGTTGTTCGGACATGAAGAGAAGACTGCAAAAGCTTCAGTGTCACACTGGAAGCCAAGAGCATAGCAACCATAACAACGCATGTATTTTGTGAAAAATCACAATTTTGCAACTGAAAACTTTAAGAGGCATAAAAGTAAAACGGTAAAAGATTTGAAAAAGCTGAATCATACATGAATAGCCCAATAATTTGTGAACATTTTAAAGTTTGAATGGTTTTTCTAGGCGAAAGTATGAGGAAGTAGTTAAGTTTCAAAAACAAGCAAAATTTAGCAGAATTTTGGAAGTTTTCCATTCATTTCAATGGGACAAATTAAAGGAAAAAAGTGGAATATTTTAAAAAGTATAATAGCAAAAAATAGCAAAAATCATAGCGCAAATTAGCAGAAATAGCAGAATAGTATAAAATTTGAACGGTGAAAATAGCACAAAAATTGTGGAAGTAGTTAAAGGACGAAAAACGAGCAACTTGAAGAATAATAATAATAACTAGAAAAATTTGCATTTCCTGCGAAAATGCAGTGTGGATGCTTAAAGCTGAAGCTGCATGCAAAAACCAGCTGAAAAAGCTGAAAAGTTGCAGAAATTGTAAAAGCTTTTCAGAAGCAAAAGAACTTTGCTAAAATGGAATAACTTAGCAGAACTGCAATATCTTAGAGGAAACATAATACTTGGCAGAAATACAATTATATAGCAGAAATGCTATATTTAGAAAGAAAAATATAATATAGTAGAAATAGTATGATTTAGCAGAAATACTGTATTTAGCACAAGTACCAAAAAGTAGCAGAAATACTATGATTTAGCAGAAATACTATGATTGAGCAGAAGTACTAAGATGTAGTAAAAGTACTTTGATTTAACAGAATTACAATTATGGAGGAGTAATACTTTAAAATGGGAGAAATAGCCTAAAGGGAAGAGTATTTGTGCCATGGAGTGTTAACAAGAATGTGAGGTCCATATTAGAAAAGCTGGTAAAATCATAAAAGTTTGCAGAATTGTAATAAATGATGAATATGAATTACTGGTCTGTGACAGTGTATTAATTTGTAGGGAAAAAAACATGTTGACCAAGGTGGAATCGAACCCACGATCTTTGGCTTGCAGACCCGTGTCATTACCAACTGCGCCACTGGGAAAGAAAGGAGCCGCTTTGAAAAACAGGGTGATGAGGAGTCAGAATTAGATCGCGGTGAGAGGCGAAAAACGCCGTTTTTTGGAGTTACAAAACGTTGTGTAACTCAAAAACTAGGTGGACTAGAAGCATAATTCTTGTACTGGGTGAATCAGCACACAAGATCCAATTCAGTCAACCAGTCTAAATATATTGAATTTGAAGCTTAGAATGAGGTCATCCCATTAAAAGCCTTTCTCTCTCTCTCTCTCTCTGTCACACACACACACACACACACACACACACACACACACACACACACACACACGGAGAGAGAAGTAAGTTTCTAGCTCAGTCAAGCAGCCTTGGAGCTGCTGAATTTGAATCCACCAATCAGAGAGCCTGTGCACTTTTTCCCGCCAAAACAGGTGCACGCAGCACAGAGAGACACAGGATTTTTGCAGTCTATTTCTCATAATGACAACTCCCCTCAAACAAATGACCATAATTTCCTAACCGTAGGGGCTAGAACGGTCATTCTTACACCGTTTTGTTCAGAAGAGATGGGGGAATCTTAAAGTGTTGACAATTTATCATTAAAATATGAATTATTAAAGATAATTGACTTCTAATGCACCATAACTGAGTAGAGCAAAGCAAAAACTGCCTTGACTTGCCCTCAAACAACGCTTTCTAACTCTAAATCTATTTGGAGTATCAATATCATTCTTTCACCGTAAGAGACAGCAGGCTTTGGTGAACAATCATGGAAATTTTCAGGTCTCTGTGGAAATCCATTAAAAAGATATGACAAGAGAAAAAAGTGGTTCATTTCCAGAGTTTGAAATCTGAAGAAATCTGAGCGAAGGACGAATTTCCTACCCTCAAACAAGTCTAACTCATTTCAGAACGGTAATAGGTGAGAAAATAATTCTTGAATTGTGAGCGTCAGGAGTGTCTGAAGATATACTGGGACAAGCCTTATGTCTTAACTTTGCTTCGTTAAGGAGATATGACGATTCGAATATGCCTCTCATTACAGAAATCAAGCGGTGATTTTGAACAAGCTCTCCATTGACTTTCTATGGAGAGTTTTGCGACTTTGTGTTGGTCTGAGGAGATTTGCCAAAATTCTATAAATCCCACAACAATGATAGTGACATTTTCGGAAACCCAGCAAAAATACCTACGTTTTGATGTATAATTTGTGGAAGTTGAGTGAAAATTGAGCAAGTAGCAAGAAGTTGTTCGGACATGAAGAGAAGACTGCAAAACCTTCAGTGGCACACTGGAAGCCAAGTGCATAGCAACCATAACAACGCATGTATTTTGTGAAAAATCACAATTTTGCAACTGAAAACTTTAAGAGGCATAAAAGTAAAACGGTAAAAGATTTGAAAAAGCTGAATCATACCTGAATAGCCCAATAATTTGAGAACATTTTAAAGTTTGAATGGTTGTTCTACGTGAAAATATGAGGAAGTAGTTAAGTTTCAGAAACAAGCAAATTTTAGCAGAATTGCAGAAGTTTCCCATTCATTTCAATGGGACAAATTAAGCTTAATATTTTAAAAAGTATAATAGTGAAAAATACCAAAAGACATAGCAGGAATTAGCAGAAATAGCAGAATATTTTAAAATTTGAACGGTGAAAATCGGCTGAAAATTGCGGAAGTAGTTAAGTGCCAAAAAGTGTACGGAAGTCCCAAGAGGAACTCAATAGTGTGGATGCTTAAAGCATCCACACAATAAAGAATAAAGAGAAACAGGAACTCAATAGTGTGGATGCTTAATGCATCCACACAACTAGAAAAATTTGCATTTCCTCCGAAAATGCAGTGTGGATGCTTAAAGCTGAAGCTGTATGCAAAAAGTAGCTGAAAAAGCTGAAAAGTTGCAGAAATTGTAAAAACTTTGCAGAAGCAAAGGAACATTGCTAAAATGTAATAATTTAGCAGAACTGCAATATCTTAGAGGAAACATAATACTTGGCAGAAATACAATAGCATAGCAGAACTTAGCAGAAATATTGTAACTTACCAGAAACATAACTTCTCAAAAATACAAGAATTTAGGAGAAATAGTATAAGATAACAGAAAGAATAAAGGCACAAATCCTATAAAAAGCAGAAATACTATATTAGGCACAAATCCTATAAAAAGAATAAATACTATAATTTAGCAGAAATACTATGTTAGGCACAAATCCTATAAAAAGAATAAATACTATAATTTAGCAGAAATACTATATTAGGCACAAATCTTATGAAAAGCAGAAATAGTATGATTTAGCAGAAATACTGTATTTAGCACAAGTACCGAAAAGTACCAGAAATACTATGATTTAGCAGAATAGTAATAACTTACAAAATTACAAATATGGAGGCATATTGAAACAGAAATGCAGAGAGGGACACACAAACACAGGCTCTAATCCAGTCAACCAGTCTAACTATATTCAATTTAAATCCTACAATGACATGCTGCCAAATAAGGGTAGGGTTCTCTCTCTCCCACTAAACACACACACACACACACACACACACACACACACACACACACACACACACACACACAGAGGGAGAGAGCTGCCGAATTTAAATCCACCAATCAGAGTGGCTGTTTACGTTTTCCCGCCAAAAAAGGTGCATCTTTTTACACACGCAGCACAGAGAGGCACAGGATTATTGCAGTCTATTTCTCATAGTGACAACTCCCCTCAAACAAATGACCATAATTTCCTAACCGTAGGGGCTAGAGCGGTCATTCTTACACCGTTTTGTTCAGAAGAGATGGGGGAATCTTCCAGTGTTTACAATTTATCATTAAAATGTGAATTTTTAGAGATATATGACATGGATGAATTGTTGACTTAGAAGCCACGAATTCCCCAATATGCAAATTTGAATGCCTGAGACCACATATATGATTGGCTGGCTGGGAAGCCGTGCAGGCCCTGATTTGTGGATTTGAATTCCTCAGCCCTCAGATATGATTGGCTGGCTTAGAAGCCATGAAGGCCCCAATATGCAAATTTGAATGCCTCAGGACACATATATGATTGGCTGGGAAGCCGTGCAGGCCCTGATTTGAAAATTTGAATGTCTCAGTCCCCAAAAAAGGATTGGCTGCCTGGGTACCTGGCAGAAATATATAGAAATAGTATGATTAAGCATAAATACTACATTTAGTAGAAATACTATGTTTTAGCACAAATAGTATAAAAAGCAGAAATATTATAATTTAGCACAAATAGTATAAAAAGCAGAAATATTATAATTTAGCACAAATAGTATAAAAAGCAGAAATACTACATTTAGTAGAAATACTATCTTTTAGCACAAATAGTATAATAAAGCAGAAATACTATAATTTAGCAGAAATACTGTATTTACCACAAGTACCGAAAAGTACCAGAAATACTATGATTTAGCAGAATAGCAATAACTTACAAAATTACAAATATGGAGGCATATTGAAACAGAAATGCAGAGAGGGACACACAAACACAGGCTCTAATCCAGTCAACCAGTCTAACTATATTCAATTTAAATCCTACAATGACATGCTGCCAAATAAGGGTAGGGTTCTCTCTCTCCCACTAAACACACACACACACACACACACACACACACACACACACACACACACACACACACAGAGGGAGAGAGCTGCCGAATTTAAATCCACCAATCAGAGTGGCTGTTTACGTTTTCCCGCCAAAAAAGGTGCATCTTTTTACACACGCAGCACAGAGAGGCACAGGATTATTGCAGTCTATTTCTCATAGTGACGACTCCCCTCAAACAAATGACCATAATTTCCTAACCGTAGGGGCTAGAGCGGTCATTCTTACACCGTTTTGTTCAGAAGAGATGGGGGAATCTTCCAGTGTTTACAATTTATCATTAAAATATGAATTATTAAAGATATTTGACTTCTAATGCACCATAACTGAGTAGAGCGAAGCAAAAACTGCCTTGACTTGCCCTCAAACAACGCTTTGTAACTTGAAATCTGTTTGGAGTATCGATATCATTCTTTCACCGTAAGAGACAGCAGGCTTTGGTGAACAGTCATGGAAATTTTCAGGTCTCTCTGGAAATCCAAAAAAAAAGTTATGACGAGAGAAAAAAGTGGTTCATTTCCAGGGTTTGAAATCTGAAGAAATCTGAGCGAGGGACGAATTTCCTACCCTCAAACAAGTCCAACTCATTTCAGAACGGTAATAGGTGAGAAAGAAATTCTTGAATTGTGAGCGTCACGAGTGTCTGAAGATATGCCGGGACAAGCCTCATGTCTTAACTTTGCTTCGTTAAGGAGATATGACGATTCGAATATGCCTCTCATTACAGAAATCCAGCGGTGATTTTGAACAAACTCTCCATTGACTTTATATGGAGAGTTTTCCGACATTGTGTTGGTCTGAGGAGATTTGCGAAAGTTCTATGAATACCACAACAATGATAGTGACATTTTCGGAAACCCAGCAAAAATACCTATGTTTTGATGTATAATTTGTGGAAGTTGAGTGAAGATTGAGCAAGTAGCAAACAGTTGTTCGGACATGAAGAGAAGACTGCAAAACCTTCAGTGGCACACTGGAAGCCAAGTGCATAGCAACCATAACAACGCATGTATTTTGTGAAAAATCACAATTTTGCAACTCAAAACTTTAAGAGGCATAAAAGTAAAACGGTAAAAGATTTGAAAAAGCTGAATCATACCTGAATAGCCCAATAATTTGAGAACATTTTAAAGTTTGAATGGTTGTTCTACGTGAAAATATGAGGAAGTAGTTAAGTTTCAGAAACAAGCAAATTTTAGCAGAATTGCAGAAGTTTCCCATTCATTTCAATGGGACAAATTAAGCTTAATATTTTAAAAAGTATAATAGTGAAAAATACCAAAAGACATAGCAGGAATTAGCAGAAACAGCAGAATATTTTAAAATTTGAACGGTGAAAATCGGCTGAAAATTGTGGAAGTAGTTAAGTGCCAAAAAGTGTACGGAAGTCCCAAGAGGAACTCAATAGTGTGGATGCTTAAAGCATCCACACAATAATAAAGAATAAAGAGAAACAGGAACTCAATAGTGTGGATGCTTAAAGCATCCACACAATAAAGAGAAACAGGAACTCAATAGTGTGGATGCTTAAAGCATCCACACAATTACTGGGAGAATAATGAGTGATGCTCACAGTGAGTCAAAAGTAAACTGAGTGCATTTTTGGACAGTGTGACGGAGTCACCCCGTCCCGAGCCGCCGACAGCTGATCTGGGAGCATACACGCACCACCACCATTAGTTTTTACAATTACCGGGGCTGCGCGGCTTTTCGGCGACCGGGCAGATAAACAAAAAGGGGTGAGAGGTATAGTTTGAGCAGCGCAGAAGGTGGCCAACGTATTTTCCCACTTACCTTCCATAAAGCCGGTCGCGGAGACTCGCTATGATCGCCGAATTATCCGGGGGTTATGCAAGTCGATGGTATGGGGTTCCGGGGTTTAAATAGTGGGTTCGCGCGCGCTTGAAGAGTCACGTGAACTGCATTATTTTTTTGGTTTGTTTGGTGTTATTGTGAAACACTGTAGGCTGCCGGGAAGTGGCCATAAATGTCTGTATATACATATATGTATTGTAGGACTACAGCAGGAAATAAGCTGAGGGGGAAAGACGGTTTGATAATAATAAAGAGATGACTATTACGCCTAGTGGGAGGGGCTATGGGGTATAAGAGAAGGCGGTCAGGGCCCACCTGTTGCTTTTGCTTTTTTTTCCAGTGAGCTGTTACAGAGAGGGTAACATGCAGACTGTGTTTTGTATATAGATATTTGTTTGTGCTGACTTAAGTCAGTTCTATTTCTTTGTAAATAACTTTTTGTGCACCTGGGAGGCCGGCAAAATAAATAAATTATCCACACTGAATGCTTTCCGACTACGCCTGTATTTGTTCGGGAGAAGTTTAGGAGAGGACCCCGCGACAGACAGAGATTCACTTTTCATGTGTGTGTATAATAGGTACATAATAGGTACACGGGTACATAAAAATAACTGCAAAAACAGAAGAATCCTTGAAATCTACGAATGTACAAAATAATGATAAAAGAATTATAGAAATGGAGGAACCTCTGCCTTTGGTACAATCTCTACAATGTATGAAAAGATCTTTACTGCAGATTCTACTATGGCTCTGCACAGTTTTTATTTTATTTTAACCAATGTGACTTTTCATTTTAGAAACAGATTGCAATTTTGTGTTGTAAGATTTATGAGTTTCATGCTTTCATAGTGCTACTTGGAAGAGCTTGACATTTTCTCAGTCACTGTGAAAAGTGTGAGAAACACTGATAAGTGTATGTGTGCTTTTGGAAAACATTTAAAGCTGCTGCACAGAATCTTTGAAACAAGCTTAAAACATTTTTAGAATATAAACAGAGCTTTACTATCGGACATAAAATTGCAGAATAAAATACATATGGCAGATAAACCTATACTACAAATAATGATATCAGCTTGGAAAGAAGTAATAAAAATTGGTGGTTTGGAAAATGCCTCTAAGGTTTTAAGATGGTGTGCATATGATTCAGATTTTACTCCAAATCAATATGATAATAGATTCAAAAACTGGATTTCAAAAGGTTTAACCAATTATTATTCATTTGTCCATAAGGGTGCATTTCAAAGCTTTGAATCTTTAAGGAGCAAACATGACTTGGGATCTGATGCTTTTTTTAGATATCTACAGATCAGAAATTATTTTAATCAAAACTTAAAAGTGAACCTAAACGAATTACAATTTGTAGAAACATTCTTATTACTAACCAAATCGGAAGTGCAAAGTAAAATTATTTCTAAACTATATAACAGCATCCGGCGATGTAAAAATGACAGCACTCTGTATATTAAAGCGAAGTGGGAAAAGGAGGGTAATTTGTCAATTACAGAGAAGTGTTGGGCTCACGCATGCGAGATACAGTGGGCTACCACTGGGTCTAATGTTTGGCGTGAATTTAGCTGGAAAAACATTTTGAGATTTTTCATTACCCCTGCTCAACAAAGATATCGAGGAATTGGTGATAAATGTTGGAGATGTGGGGGAGATGGAGCTAACCATTTCCACATCTTTTGGGACTGTAAAGTTATTCGCCAGTATTGGTCTCTAATCCATGATCATTTACAAAATGTTTTTTCATTTGTTTTTCCTTCAACTTTTGAGACCATGTTTTTGTGCAATGCACCAGTGGATAAACTGAATTCCAACGACAGAAGACTCCTGTATATCCTTCTGGCCGCAAGTAGAAAGCTTCTTACGAGAAGATGGCTTAAGCCTGAACCACCAACGATAGAAGACTGGATACATTCTGTACAAGTGTCATTTTCTCTTAAACTTCAGAGGGATACCGTCTACGGAATATGGTCTAAATGGACAGACTATGTTAAGCATATGAGGTGTGATTTTGCGTATGATGTTACAACCCTGAGTACTATGTAAACCTACCTGCCTCCTAACCCTAGTTTTTTTTGTTTGTTTGTTTGTTTGTTGTTGTTTTTTTTGGGGGGGGGGTTGTTTTTTTCTTCTTTTCTTTTCTCTTCTTTTTTTGTCTTCTTTATTTTTCAATTATAAGTTAAAATGTGACAGCAAAGAAAATGTAAAAAGGTAATAATAAGATAATAATAAAGATAATAATAAAAAAAAAAGAATATAAACAGAGCATCTGCTTCTCTCTACAGCTCCTCACTCCACCAGGGCTGTTTGGCACTTGGACCATCCCAGCCTTGCTGTATTGGTCTATTTGATTTGCCTTTGCTTTTATTGTTTATTTTATTTTATTTTCACTTGCTACACACGGGACAGACTTGACTGGGGAAAAGAAAAGGGAGAAAGAAAGAGGGAAAGAAAAACAGTGGGGAAGAGGAACAAAACAAACAGACAAAAAATATACATATCAATCACCTGGATCAGCTGTTGAGAAAGAAAAAAGAGAAAACAAGCAAAGAAAACGAGAGCAACATAATAAACAACATCACGATGATCTATGGGAATATGACAGTAAATACTAAATATTAAACATTATTGTGCAGCACGTAAGATCGACAGCGAACAGTGTCCTTTGAGGTAGGAGCCAAAAAGGGTGTAGTTTGTGTGTGTGAGCACCTGTGAGCATGAGTGCGCTTGTGTTTAACAGGTTCCTTCATGTAATGATCTGCTAGAGCAGACCTTCCCAAAGTGTGGGGCCCGCCCCCTAGGGGGGGAGCAGAGCCATTGCAGGTGGGGCGCAGAATGAAAAGGGGGGAAAAAACAAAACGCTTGGACACTGCTATCACCGGGCGCCCACAGAAACGCAAAGCAGGAGATGAAACATTGTTGAATATGTTTCCAAACCAACTTCATTCTAAGCCAAAGACTAGAAAATATGGTGAAGCAAATCTTCCCTTTGGTTTCACCTGCACAAGAGCCGAGGTAGGTCTTATTAAAACCCGATCCTTTTGTCCCCGTGATAGAACAGAGAAAACCAACTCATAGTGGTCAAAACATTTATATTTCTTTTTATTCAATCATCTTCCAGAAGAGAGAGACAGAGAGAGAGCCCTGCACAGCCCCAAAGCTAGTTGCAGAAACTCTAACATTAGAATTTAAAAACGTCTCGCATATAGGTGTTATTTTGGTACTTTACACGTCACACAGTTTCGATACAAACACTCCTTTTATGGTACAAGTTCCTCTTTTCTGTCTGGCTTCCTGTATTTATTAATATGCTTGTATAGCTCTACACTAACTTCCTGCTTTTCAGTCTGGCTGAGCACTTAGTTTATGAGTCTAAAGGGGCCTTGCTGTACAAACCTTCATTATTAAAGTACATAAAACAATATAATAAGAAAATAAGCCTTAAAATCTATATTTAAATCTCAACATCATATAACCAAAAGGCTTTAAATAAATAATAGTAGATAGGTCTGGAATGATTTTCACAAAGCCTTCTTAAGAAGAATATTTCTTATATAGGACCAATGTTCCCAATTGCGCACTGCTGGCTCGGTCTCTGCGCACAGAAAATCTGCGTTGCGCACAAAAAGTGAAGCCACGTTAATGACAACGTGCACAACCATTGGAGATGTGAGCAGGACAGACGGAACAACTGACGGACAAAGTGTGGACTTTATACCAGTTTGTAAATTGTGTTGATCGGCCACGTAAAACCAGAGTTATGATAAAATATCTGCAATGTTTGTTTTTCTTCCTGAATACTGTCGTTGTTTATATTTACTGCGGGAAGAAACGGTAAAAACGGCGTTTTATAAGGAAAACGCTCGAAAGCCTGTGAGCAAAAACACCCCCCCCCCCCTCCCATCCTTTCCAATTGGTGGAAAAATGTACCATGTGGACCAATCAAAACAGGATATGGCAACATGGCATTTAGTTGTTTAGGGAGGGGGAAGTTTTAGGAGTGACGGCGTGTTTGAGATGTGAGAGATTTGCAATGTTTAGCACAAATCTTGTGTAGTTAGTGTGTAGTTAGTGTGTAGTTAGTGTGTAGTCAGTGTGTAGTTAGTGTGTAGTTAGTGTGTAGTCAGTGTGTAGTTAGTGTGTAGTTAGTGTGTAGTCAGTGTGTAGTTAGTGTGTAGTTAGTGTGTAGTCAGTGTGTAGTTAGTGTGTAGTTAGTGTGTAGTTAGTGTGTAGTTAGTGTGTAGTGAGTGTGTAGTGTAGTCAGTAGTTTTGTTGTGTGTGTCAGAACAATGAGGCGACTGCTGAGTGTTACAGGTGTTACAGCAGTGACACATCTGCTGCTGTCAGGCCTGCAGGTATCAGGCTGTTGTTCTCCTTCATCTCATAGTGGACAGGAATTATTTTTTGGAGCGGCACAAATAATTTGTGTGGCATCAGATTTGATGCAGAACAGCTGATTGTTCTGTAAATAGTTTGAAATGTTTATTTGAAAAACGCCTTGGCTGCATTTTTAGGTAAACAGCTGCAAAAAACTTTGTTGTTTGCATAACAGGGAAACATTGATTCTCAGCCAGGCCAAGTGTGTTTACTATATTTGTTAAAGACGGGTTGTTTACAACGTTTTGGCAGCAAAGACGGGCAGAGAGGCTCCCAGGTGCATCTTCAGCAGGGTCAGGTTTATTTAACCCTGTGCTTGGACTTGTCACCGTGGCCATAACATGATCAGAGGTTACTTATTGACCCTAACAACTACATTTCAAACAGTACTGATCAACAGGTGCTCATACAACAAGTGGCACAGACTTTATTAATATATTTGTAAATAATATTTGACCTAAATATATGGGTCTTGTGATTTGAAGATTTAGGTTAGATGCGTATCACAGTGGTTCCATTATATAAACACTCCGGTGTAGGTGTATATAGTGTATACGAGTATATATAATTGCATAGTATATATGTGAGTATATGTCCAGTGTATACAGGTATATATGCCATAAAAACATTCCACAACATGAGGATATCACCGGGTAAACTCCAGAAAGTTCTTAATATTTTATTGGTCAAGAGAAAGAAGAATGCAGACTGTGTTTAAATCAACCTCACAAATGTCACAGATCAGTCAGTAGGGCTCCTGAAAAGTCTGTGACACATCTGTGTGAACATCACCAGTTAATTTGGAACACTGGTCCCCTGACACAGAGCAATGTAGTGTACAAACAACCTCTTGCAAAAACAGCTGGCAGAACATAGAAGAGCTCATTGGTCCAGGACTCCACAGTCTATTCACACCTACAGGCTAAAATTCAAGTGTTGCAGCAGCTCAGGATTACAAATAAATCTTTCCTCGTTCAAAATTAAAAAGTTAAAGTTACAAGTCTAAAACAGCAAATACATGTGTGTATATTCATATAAAACTGAACTTTAAATTGAAAAGAGTATGAGAAAGTTTCAAGAATGAGACATGTATATGTATGAACTAAGCATGAATAAATTTAAACTGCAATAACACAGTGTGGGTGCTTAAGCTGTTCTCAAAAGTCTTTTTCTTTCCTTTTTGTAAATCCTGTATAACAAGTGTGACTTGTGGTTCTCCCTGTTTACAGAGGAAGCAGGTCACACATTCCTGAGAAATCAGTCCCTCCTCTCTGTATGTCCTATAAAAGCCAAAGGCGGGCAAAGTTTGTTCCTTTTTTTTTTTTTTTTTTTTTTTTTTTTTTCTTAAATGACATCAGAAACAGCAGTATGCGACATTACGTGATGGCAGAGCTTCAGTTCAGTTTTTTTTTTTAATAAATAGGACAGGGGGAATGAATGAGAGAGAGAGGGGGAGAGAAAGAAAGAAAACCAAAGGGGAGAAGAGACGGTGAGAAGGGGGGGGAAGAGAGACAAAAAAAAAAAAAAAAAGAACTCCTGGGTCACCTGTATGGAGAAAAAAACAAACAAACAAACAAACAAACAAACAGAGGAGACAGCAAACAACAAAGAGCAACATAATAATAGAGAAAACAAAGCACCATCACAATAAACTAGCTAGTCATAGATATCAATATTTACTAAGTAATAAACGATATTGTGCAGCACGCAAGATAGACAGCGCACAGTGTGCTTTGAGGCAGCAGCCAAGAAAGCTTGAATACCCATGTGTGCATACCTGTGTGGATCAGCATGCTTGCATTCCAAAGGTTTCTCCATGTAATGATCTGCTAGGGAGTGTGGGGGGGCCACAGCCCCGTCCTCCAGGGTGTGAAGCGGGTATGGAGGAGATCAAAACTCCAGACATCCAGAGGCCCCCAGAACACAAGAGACCAAGGAAGACCAACAGAGGGGCAGCCGCGCCACTGTTCCAGTAAGAGCTGAGGAGAGTCCCAGATGAGGGCTCGCCCAGCAGCCGCGGAGCAGAAGTCAGGGGGAGTTGCAGTGACGCGCCCGTGAGCTCCGCCGGCCCCCAGCTGCGCCTGAGTGACCGAGCCCCAGGCCGAGAGGCCGGGGGCACCCCACCTCCAAAGGGGCCCGAGCGAGCCCCAGGCCCCAGGCCCCGACAAGCGGCCGCCAAGGAGTGAGCCGGTGTGTACCCGGACGCCCACCCCCAGACACAAAGAACCACCAACACACCGACACCTGAGGGAGTCCGCCACCGGCAGGGGAAGTGGTGGTGGGTGGAGATAGGCCTCCAAACCTTGGAGGGCCTGAGGTGTCCCCAGAGAGGTGGCGTCTGATACCCAACCTGACATATAGACACAGACATACAGGCACACACAGATACAAATATCCATTCCCACCCTCATGCTCTCATATGCACTCACTCCACACTCAACCAACGTGGAGACAGACATAAAGAGACGCTGTACACACAATCACACTCCCCAAGCGTACTCTACAAACCGGGTCTAGGTACCCTTGCCCCTGGAGGGGGGAATTGCACCCAGACCCAGGTGGTGTTACCCTTTTCCCTGCGGTGGGGAGAGGCAGACCGCCCCGACTCCGCAGCAGCAGGGAGGCCCCACACCCCAGACCGCAGTCGGACGGCCAACTCCTCCTACTAGCCCTCCCGCTCCAGCAGGCCGCAGAGAATGGGGGTGGGAGAAGACTCCAAACCTCCCTCCACCCGCTCATTGTAGTGTTGATGCATGTGTGTTCTAAGGTGCAATTAAAACCCAGGAGGGCATGGAGCTACCTGCCAAGGAGCAGCAGGTAAGCGCATAGTCCCTCCTGCTAGCCCTCAATGACTAAGTGTATTTAAAATTGAGAGGTGGGCAACGACGTCAGGGGTGAGGTGTACACCCTGATGGTGATTTGGACTCCGTGATTGTGCCCACCCCCAAGATCCTATATGTATGTGTAATGAGAGTGTGAATAATGTGAATGTCTAAGTTGTGGGATAAAATTGAGGCAGAGGCAGCCAGAAGGGGACAGGGGGGGGGGGGGGGGGGTAGCCTCCTCTGCACCCTGGTGACATACCCCCACTCCAAGGCCCTGCATGTGTGGGTGGTTGTGGAGGAGCGGGAAGAGGGAGGCAGCTGGAGATGGGGAGGGAAGGAAGGGAGGGGCAGGTAACCCCTCCCTGGGGCCAGCTCCCCCGCTGACCCCAGTAGGCACTCCCACCCTCCGCGACCCGCCAGGGAAGGGGGGCCCAGGCCCATCAGACCGGGGCCCAGTGCAGTAGCGCCCCCCGGCTCCACAGAGCCCTGGACAGTCCACCCAACCCCACCACAGAGAAAACTGCACCCACCCCACCAACCACACATCTTCCAGACTACATAAGACGGTAAACGCCCAGGCTGAGATCTTCCTCCACCTCTCCTGTATCTCCCCCTCCTGCAGAGAGTTCCTGAGAGAAGAAAGCTCCTGCCAGATGTGACCATCCCCCCCACCAGTTGAAGAGCCCCCCAGGCAGCTCGATGCACCGGCGGCACCCTGCTCCAGGGCCGGGCCCCCATGCACCCACCCGCCCACAACCCCGGCAAAGTTTGTTCCTTACAGAGACGTCAGAGGCAGAACAACCTGAGAGACCAACTCCTGTGTGCAGTGAGTACTGTGGTTACATATTTTATTTGCTTTCTGACTGTAGTTATCTTTTGAATAAACGCTTAATCAGTATTCATATCAAGTCAGTATTTTTTTTCTTATAACAGAAAACAGTTGAAACCTTTAATTTTCTTGCTAAAAATCATTTACCTTCATCAGCTTTTTCAAATAATCTCACTTTGTCAAATCACAACAACAGTCACGTGACTGTTGTTGTGATTTGACGCTATATAAATAAAATTGAATTGAACCTTCTGTGAATGGTACTCATGGCCACTGAAAACACAACAGAGTCAGCTGTTACTAACTAACTACTACTAACCCAAGTTGCCTACCGATGCATCCATCAGAGCATGAATGTGTGTGTGAATGTTAGTTAAGAAGCACTAGCTAACAGCTTAGGAAAAAGTGCTTGTGCAAATGGGAGTGATTGGATGAATGTACGAGTTCTGTAAAGCGCTTTGAGTGCACATGATAGAGTAGAAAAGCGCTATAAAAGAACCAGTCCATTTTCCATTTATCAAAATCTCATCTTTAAGGTCTCACATTCACAGGCAGAGTTAGACCTGGATCTGCCTTCTAAGTTCTCTGCTGTTTTTCTGCAGTTTGAGCCTGGGAATTTTTCAGTCTTAAAGGAAGCAATCGACCATTTAAGACCTTATAATACTGATGGATGTCTCTGTCCCACTGCAGCCTTTGCTTAACCGGTCTTTAACATCATGTAGAACAGCGGTCTCCAACCTTTTTTGCGCCACGGACCGGTTTATGCCCGACAATATTTTCATGGACCGGCCTTTAAGGTGTCGCGGATAAATACAACAAAATGAAACTAATACCGGTACCGAAAAAAAGAAGATTTATTCATAACACATGTGAAAAGACCCAGGAAAACCGAGTTAACGATAAAAACGATAACAAAATAATGCTGAAAACCGATAAAAACCCTGAAAACTATACATTTCACACCTTAGTCTCAACTCTCGCGGCCCGGTACCAAATGACTCACGGACCGGTACTGGTCCGAGGCCCGGGGGTTGGGGACCGCTGATGTAGACAGTTAACAGACCTTTCTCAGCCTAAACGAAAATAAGACTGAAGTTATTGTTTGTGGAAGTGATGCCCCTTTGGATAAGTTAACTGATACGCTCGGTCCTCTTGCTTGTCATCACTTCCACACTGTAAGAAATCTCAGTGTTTTTAGATAGATCTTCAAATTAGAGAAACAAGTGTCCACAGTTGTCGAAATCAGTTTGTATCAGTTATGTGAAATTGCCAAAGCGAAGCCTCATCTTCCTCCTAAAGACCTAGTAAAACATTTATGACTTCATCACCTCTAGACTGGACTACTGCAATTCTCTCTACTTTGGTCTTTAACACTCATCTCTCCATCACTTGCAGTTCGCCCAAAATGCTGCTGCATGTCTTCCAACAGGTGTTAGAAAGTCTGAACTCATCACTCCAGTTTTAGCAAATTTACACTGGCTCCCTGTAAAATATTGTATTGATTTTAAGATGCTTTTACTTACTTTCGAAGTTTTAAATGATCTGGCGAGCAGTTACTTAAGCAAATTCCTCAACACATATAACCGCAATAGAGCACTGAGATCTTAGTACAGCCCAATAAAGGAGATGGGGCCTTCACAGCTGCAGCACCTAGACTCTGGAACATCTGCCACTCAATATTTGTACTTAAGAGTCTATACAGCGTTTCAAATCGCGTTTAAAACTCACTTTTTATGCTGGCTATTAATTCAAGTTTGAGTTCCATCAGGTTTGTTTTATGTTCGTTTTGTTTTTATGTTAAATATGTTGTCATTGAAGAAACTGTTTTTACCAGAGACCAGACTGCATCAAATTTATTGTTCTGAATATTTCCAGTTTTGTTTTTGGAGGAACTAATAAATCTGCAGGTTTCACCAGAGAAGCTTCTGTAACTGGTCATTAACAGCTCTGTGGGAGTCACGGTGGTGGAACGATATCGCAGACGTTCAATTTCAGAATTGTTACAAACCAACAGGATACACATGCAGCCCATGCAATAATGTTACTTTAAAATGTTTCCACCTCAAAGGGCCGAGAGAAGCTCAATAGGTGAAATTTTATATGAATCATTTTCTGAAGCAGTTGAAACATAGTAAGAACTGAAATATATTTAAGAACTAATTCAACAATACTTTATAAGTAAATACTTCACACATATAATTTAATTGGTGTTCCTTAAATACAGTCTTAGTAACATGAATAACCTCAACTTGCTCTCACAGATTTATTTGTGTCCATCGTTGTTCGAGCACGTCCATGTTTTCTAACATGTGGAAGGTCCTGAGTGTGAAACCAGCAGGTCTTTAATACTGGATGCAATACTGTGATGGAATAATTCAGTAACAGCAGTCAAAGCATAAGAAACTCTTAAATGTATAGAATCAAGTCACTTTTGTTTTCAGTTTTCTGGGCTTTTTCTCTTTAGTGCACCAACAAATCAAGATTTAAACTGATTATAAAGCTTCAGATAAGCTGTTCTGCTTGTAAAGGTGTTTTTTCTCTGGTTTTCCCTCCTGGTTAAAGCTGCAGCATAAAGCTCAGACCATTTCTGAGAAATCAGAGTTCTTCCTGACCTTCCCAAAGGAACAATAGCTGGTGGAGTGTGTTCCTGTCAGGGACTTCATTCTGCTGTGAGTATGTGGTTTGACTTGTTTTGTTTGTTTTAGATCTTCCTGATTCCTCATCGCTAAGATTTCTTTTTATATTTTTTGTTGTGAGTCACAACAAAAACTAACAGACTTAAAAACTCCTTTGTCCCACACGCCATCAGACTGTTTAACTCCTCTCTGGAGGGGAGAGGGAGGGGAGACAGGAGGACAAAGGAGGGAACAACTAAGCTGTAGTGCCTCTTCACCTCACTGTGCAATACCTTTTGTTAATAGTCAACGGTGCAATAGACTCAATACTTGAAATGTGCAATTCACTTGTATTTTTATTCCTATTTATTCTATTTATCCCCTTCGTATATTTTATTTATATTTGTCTCTGTATTTATATGTGTGTGTGTGTGTGTGTGTGTGTGTGTGTGTGTGTGTGTGTGTGTGTGTGTGTGTGTGTGTGTGTGTGTGTGTATATAATATTCTGTAACTCTGTAACTTCTGTCGGTGCTGTGCTTTTGGAAACCGAATTTCCCAGAGGAACCCACCCGAGGGATTAATAAAGTTTTAGCTTATCTTATCTTATCTTACAAGGCATTTTCAGGTTATTTCCTGTTCAGACATTTTTTTAATATAATTTGCATATTACGTTCGTACCACAAAACTATATCAGCTAAATGAACTCTGAGCTGTTGTTTTATAAAAGAAATGTCCATCAGCTGTAGAGACGCTGTAGCTTAAACTGCCTGTTGTCATTCTTACAGTTTCAAATACTGTCTCTCTCAATCTCGGTGTGGCTGTAACTCAGGAGGTCACCGACTAATCCGCAGGTCTGCATGCCAAATATTCTTGGGCAACATCAAGTTGCTCTCCAATGCATCCACTGGAGTATGAATGTTAGATAGAAAATACTTGCAGAAAAAGTGCTTGTGCGAGCAGGTGAATGAGACAAGTTGTGCAAAGCACTTTCAGTGCTCAGAATACAAAGTGCTGTATAAGAACCAGTCAGTTGGCAACCTTGTGGTTTACTGACTTAGACCACTGAAACTTCAGCTTTCTGTCTTCTCACCAATGAGAGGAGCAGTGTGAGCGAGAGTGACTCACACTCTCCTTTGATTACATTTACTGAACTATTGTTATATTAGTTTTTTGTTATTTTGTTATATTTCTTTTGTAAAAGAAGATGGCGGCGCGCACGGGTGCAGCGGCTCTTAGCTCTCCAGTTTGGTGCTTGTTTTTACTTTTAATGTGGATATTTTTGAATGTTTGCAACGCCGCCATCTCTTACAGTCGCCAGAACCTAATTGACCTCGGTTTTAAATATAGTTTGTTTGTTTCTGGCAACTATCAGCGAACACAAAATCCTGGAGGAGATAGCGAGACCGCCAGGGTCACCGTGGATGGTCTGCCCGCCCAGCAAGCGTAGAAGGCGACGGAGGGAAAGCAGAAGAGGGGATGCCGGTCGGGTTCAGACGCTAGGCTATGCAAAAATCCACACCGGCCAGCGCTTCCGAGCCTTTTCCTATCGAACGCCAGATCCATCACCCACAAATTGGACAAATTGGAGCTACAGATAGCCACCACGAGCTTTGCACGTAACTGCAGCATTATTCTTATTACGGAGACGTGGCTTCACCCGCTGATTCCCGACGCTGCAGTCGAGTTAGCAGGCCGCACGCTACACCGGCATGACAGAAACAGCAACTCAGGTAAAAGCAGAGGAGGGGGGCTATGTGTTTACGTGCATAACAAGTGGTGTTGTAACAGTAGGATCATTCACACACACTGTTCTCCTGATTTGGAGGTTCTGGCAGTCTCGTGCAGACCTTTTTACATCCCGAGGGAGTTTACAGTAGTTATTGTGATAGCTGTTTATATACCGCCGGATGCTAACGTTAGCACGGCTCTCAGCCTCTTGCTCAACACCATAAACAAACAACAGCTTGCCCACCCCGATGGGGTTTTTATTGTCGCCGGCGACTTTAACAAAGCGTGCCTAAAGACTGTGCTTCCTAAATTTGTCCAGTTTGTGGACTTTGCTACGAGAGGAGAACACACTTTGGACCATGTCTATTCAAACATCAGGAATGCTTTCAGAGCGACACCCCTCCCCCACCTGGCTGGATCTGACCACCTCTGCATGTCCCTCACCCCCACCTACACCCCCCTGCTGAGAAAAACAAAGCCCCAGACAAAGACAATAAAAACCTGGCCTGAAGGAGCCCTTTCTCAACTGCAGGACTGCTTCTCAACAACTGTATGGGATTTATTCTCCAGCCACAACCTCCAGGAGTACACGGACACTGTACTCTCGTACATCAGGAACTGTGTTGACAATGTCACCGTCAACAAAAGGGTCAGGGTGTTTCCAAATCAAAAACCCTGGATGAATAGTGAAGTGCAATCCCTCCTAAAAAGCCGCAACACCGCCTTCAAGTCAGGGGACAGGGCTGCGTATAGGGCGGCCAGGGCAGACCTGAGTAGAAGCATCAGGAAAGCTAAGGCTGCCTATAGGAGGAGGATTGAAGATCACTTTGCTGACAACGACCCCAGAAAAATGTGGCAGGGGATCAATCACATTACCAACTACAGAAGCAATAACCAGGCGACATCTAGGACTGATGCCTCACTGGCTGAGGATCTAAACCGTTTCTTCGCCCGCTTTGAGACGACCAAGCCCTCAGCTGCCACACCACTTCCACCCGCCCCCAGCACTGGCACACTAACACTCAGGGAGCACCAAGTGAGGTGTGTTCTAAGGTCAGTGAATCCCAGGAAGGCGGCAGGTCCTGATGGAATACATGGAAAGGTTCTCAGAGCATGTGCTGACGAACTGACCGGAGTCTTCACTAAAATCTTCAACCTTTCCTTGTCATCAAACACCGTCCCGCCCTGCCTCAAAACCTCCACCATCATCCCCATCGCCAAGAAGACAGCTGTGGCCAGCCCAAATGACTACAGGCCTGTTGCACTTACGCCTGTAGTGATGAAGTGCTTTGAGAGACTGGTCTGTCAGCACATCAGGGCCGGTCTGCCTCCCACTCTGGACCCCCATCAATTTGCCTACAGGACAAATCGTTCCACCGAGGACGCTATCACCATAGAGCTCCACACTGCGCTGAGTCACCTGGAGCACCGAGGAAGCTATGTGAGAATGCTCTTCCTGGACTTCAGCTCAGCATTCAATCATATCATCCCGGAGATCCTGGTCCAGAAACTGTCTCACCTGGGACTCTCCACCCCCATCTGCCTCTGGATCAAGGACTTCCTGACAAATAGACCACAGTCTGTCAGACTCGGCCCCCACCGGTCCAGCACCATCACACTCAGCACCGGGTCTCCACAAGGATGTGTTTTGAGTCCCCTCCTGTTTACGCTCTACACATCCGACTGCTCCCCTACCCATCTCTCAAACACCATCATAAAGTTCGCGGATGACACCACAGTGGTTGGACTCATCTCAAGGGGGGATGAGTCGGACTACAGAGATGAGGTCAACAGACTGACTGAGTGGTGTTCAGTTAACAACCTCCAACTGAACACCACGAAAACTAAAGAACTTATCTTGGACTTCAGGAAGGGCAGAGCAGATCCGGCCCCACTCTACATCCACGGGAGCTGTGTGGAGAGGGTACACTCCATGAGGTTTCTGGGCGTGCAGATATCTGATGACCTCTCCTGGACTGCAAATACCACGGCGGTGGTTAAAAAGGCCCAGCAGCGTCTCCACTTTCTGAGAGTGCTCAGGAGGAACAACCTGGAGAAGAGGCTGCTGGTGACATTTTACAGAGCCACCATAGAGAGCATCCTAACGTACGGCATAACATCATGGTATGCAGGGTGCTCAGCTGCGGACAGGAAAGTACTGCAGAGGGTCATCAACACAGCCCAGAAGATCACTGGCTGCTCTCTGCCCAGCCTGGAGGTCACTGCAAACTCTCGGTACCTCAGCAGAGCTGGCAATATCATCAAGGACCACTCTCACCCCAGCAACCAACTGTTTGAACTATTACCGTCAGGCCGACGGTACAGGTCACATAAAACCAGGACAAACAGATTCAGGGATAGCTTCTTTCCCAGAGCTATCACCGTAGTAAATAAGCACAAAAACAATTGAACCTGCTTAGCTATACCATACCATCACTGCCATTATATCATGCTGCTATTCATACTGTCATTATATTAATGCTGCTATCCTGTATATATCGTACATACTATTGTTTGAGTACTTGTGATTGTTTTATTGTACTTTTTATATTTTACATTTATATTTATTATTGAAACTTGCACCAAGGGAGTGGCACTCCAATTTCGTTGTACTCTGTACAATGACAATAAAGGCTATTCTATTCTATTCTATTCTATTCTATTCTTCTATTATTGTGTATGATATGTTCGCATCAGTGTTGAAAAGAAATGCACATTATATATTTGTGCTTGTTCTACAAAGAGGTTTTGTTTCATCTGATTGTTAAAATGAATTTTTGTCAATCATTTTTTCCCAGTTTGGATTCAGGAGACAGACACTATCTCTACTTTCAAGATTAGGCTTCAAACTTTCCTTTTTGCTAAAGCATATAGTTAGGGCTGGACCAGGTGACCCTGAATCCTCCCTTAGTTACACTCCTATAGGCTTAACCTGCAAGAGGATTCCCATGATGCGTTGAGTGTTTTTTCTTCAGTTACCATTTTATGTGTTTATCAGTTTCAGTTTCAGTTTTATTTGTCATATGCAAGTTAGCACAGGGTCAACATTGCAATGAAATCTATTTGACGAGCAGCAGACAGTAATTCAGCAGTATAATATGTAAAAAACAGTAAGAGCAAAATGTTTATAAAATATAGTAAAAAGAAAAAAGTTAACAGGAAATACACACACACTTGTGAATAGATAAAGGAAATCTTAAATAGGAATGTAACCATTGACATGTTATTGGAGGGGGGGGGGGGGGGCAAATGGGATATTGCACATGAGATAAAGTGGCATGAGTGAACAGCAGTACAAACT
This sequence comes from Copadichromis virginalis, assembly GCF_057382275.1. NCBI lineage: Eukaryota > Metazoa > Chordata > Actinopteri > Cichliformes > Cichlidae > Copadichromis > Copadichromis virginalis. The sequence continues at coordinate 2,122,320 of NC_140635.1, read as the reverse complement.
GAACAGTACAAAATTTTGAGTGGCAGTTAGTACAGTATTGCACAGAGTAAGGTTTTTATTTGTTTAAATACTAATGACAATGAAGTGACCAGTGCTGTCAGCGTTGATCTCGTCAAAATGACGTTAACCCCATAACCACATTAACGCGGCAAATCTCCGGAAGCTCGTAAACACGTGCACGCCGTGCAGCCCTACGCATGGGGCAATCCACGTCAACTTTCTTACGGATATTTTCTGCGTTAATGCGATTATGGCGTTTACATCATTTTGGCGAGATCAACGCTGACAGCAATAGTTTATACACCAGATGGTCTGATTGTTGGGTTTTCTCTGTATTATTCTGGTCTTTACTGTACAATGTAAAGCACTTTGAAGTAACTGTTGTTGTGATTTGGTGCTATATAAAATAAACTCAGTTTAATTAAAAATATTTAGATTAACAGTTTCCTGGAAATGACCTACTGCCAACGATACGATACTTATGAAGAAAAACTAATAAAAATATGTTTAGAAGCATTTCAAATGAAGCTTTGCAGTAGCTGTGGATCAATAAAGAGTTTTAATGCCTGAACCTGCAGCTGTTTGCTTTCCAGTGGATGCACAGCTGTGCAGGATCACCATCTACTGATGTAATAAGGTTTTACCTTAGTATGTAAATGTATAAGAGGTATTATTGACAGTTATAAACAGAAACAGTTTGTTTCCGTAAAACTGAACGTGCAGCATTTTACAACCTACTACACTGTCACTGTCTCACCCAGGAGGTGCCAGGTGGAACTATTCCAGATGTTGTCAGTTATAGTAATGGGTATAAAAACAAACAGCTGGATAGAAGAGGAATCGGAAAAACCACCTCATCTTTTTCTGTGTTTTCCAGGTTAGACTGAAGGATGGACGGTACATCAGGCGGTGCGATGGAGGTGGCAGCGCTCGGTCGGCCTTTCAGCGTCGGGATGCTGTACGACTGTCGCAGTGATGCGCTCGTCCCCGGTAAGAATTCACATGTACAGATTCTTGATGCATCACAAACTTTCATTTTTTAAATATAATATAATATATATAATATAATATATAATATATATATATATATATTCTACAGTCGACTGGCTTTAAAAAATGAAAGTGACATGCAGTCTTTTGACAGTGGCGTCACTAAATTAGTTATTAGAACGTTTCCCTCAAGAAAATCCAAACTGCCATTTTTGACATTATTACTGTCATTATCTTAAATACTGAAAACTCAGATGCAGAGCCTGAACTCTTCATCTGGAAGAACTCAGTTAATCTGGTTCATCCAGACAAACAAAAGATTTGTGCTTCATTTACTTTTTTTATTTCATTTTGGTGAATAAACAAAAAGAGATGAAAAAACACAACAAGGAAAGTCGTGAAAAAATCAACAGCAAAAGTTTGACAAGTTTGCTCATAGAAACACACCGCTCTGTTTGTTTATTTTAAAATTCACATTTTTTAAAATCATTTTTTAACATTTATTTTAGAATTTGATTTAATTGATGGAGTCCTGGTAGTACTTTTGTTGCTTCTTCTTTTGCAGGAATGACTCTGTGGGATCGTGATGACCTGATGAAAGATGTTGGAGAAAGACCGCAGGCCTCTAATGATTTTGAAATTGTTGCATCTGAATCAATTTCAGACAAATCTTCAGCTCTAAATGTTGAAGCTTCACTGAAGGCAAGTTTCCTGGGTGGACTGGTTCAGGTTGATGGATCTGCCAAATATCTGAATGATAGTAAATCTTCCAGAAATCAGGCCAGAGTAACACTGAAGTACAAGGCAACCACAAAGATCCAGGAGCTGTCCATGAATCATCTTGGAAGAGGAAACGTGAAGCATCCATATGTTTTTGATCAAGGCTTAGCAACACATGTAGTCACAGCTATTCTTTATGGAGCACAAGCTTTCTTTGTGTTTGACCGTGAAGTTTCTGAACATGAAGATCATCAAGATGTTCAGGGCAACTTGAAGGTGACCATCAAGAAGATTCCCTTACTTTCTGTAGAGGGTGAAGGTTCCCTGAAGATGGAAGACAAGGACAAAGAAAGTGTTCATAAATTCTCCTGCAGGTTTTATGGAGACTTCTGTCTTCCAAAACCACCAACAACCTTTCAAGATGCAGTAGAAGTCTACCAAAGCCTGCCAGGATTACTGGGAGACAAAGCTGTACCAGTGAAGGTCTGGCTGCTGCCACTGACAGCTTTAGATTCTTCTGCTGCTAAACTCGTCCGTCAGATCAGTATAGGATTAGTTCAAGAAGCACAGACAGTCCTGGAGGACTTCAGTGAGGTGGAAATGAGGAACAATGATGTACTGGGAACCAGCACTGCACAGCAGTTCCCACAGATTGGTAAAAAGCTTAAAAGTTTCAAAGAAATGTGCTCTGAGTTCAAGCTGGAATTCCAACAGACTTTGGCCAAGAAACTTCCATCAATCCGAGGAGGAGGAGAAGAGGAAGCTGAGCTTGCAGAGATCCTGAAGAAGAGACATTCTTCACCTTTCAGCAGCAAAAGCCTGAACGAGTGGATGGACTGTAAAGAGAGAGAAGTTGACACATTAATGTCTTTTACCAGGATGATGAAAAACACCAAAATCATCTCGTCTCAAAATGATCTGTACAAGGAAAGTCTGAGTGCAGAGCATGTTGTGTGTTTTGTTTTCACCTCTCTGGGAAAGGATGAACCGTACCTCTCAGCTTTATCAAGATACTTAAGAGGAAAAACCAACCCAGACCTTCAAGATCCTCACACTCATGATGTAGAGAAGGAACAATGGTACGCCTCAAAAGAAGTAACAGCTGAAATGTGGAGGAAAGCAAAACTCTTCAGTGATTTTGCAGAGGCCAACGAGGAGAACAAGAACATGAAGTTCCTGACAGTGGGGTTAACTAATGAGACACAGGAAGGTTCCAGCATCTACCTTTATGAAGGTGGATTTACTGTCAGTGAGAACTTTGAGCCTCCTTCAAAGCCTGAAACTGTGACAGCAGCTGACATAAACCACAACAGTGTGACACTGAAGATTTCTCCACCCAGATTTGGAGCAGAGAACATCACCTCCTACTCTGTTGAGTACTGTGTCAGTGGAGAGGATGGATGGCAGCAGAAGACAGAAGCAAAGGCTGAAGAAGTCACAGTGAGAGATCTGAAGCCAAACACAGAGTATGTGTTCAGATGCAGAGCAGTGACCTCAGCAGGTGTCGGACCAGCTAATGTAATCAGTGATGCCATTAAAACTTTACCCTGCAGCCCTCCTGGAAAACCTCGACTTGAACCAAATTTAACTGAGATATCAGTGAGCTGGGAGAAACCTGCTGAGCTCGGAGAGGATGTGCAGATATTGGGTTACATTGTGGAGTATTCAAAAACAGATGATAATGAGGAAGCTCTGCAGTGGAACCAAACAGAGTCAGCAGGTGAAAAGGTGATCCTTTCAGGTCTCCAGACAGAGACAGAATATGCAGTCAGGGTCAGATGTGATTGTGGTTCAGCTGGAAGAAGCAAAGAAAGCATCACTGTTAAAGTCTGCACAACAACATTTAACCGCCTCGCAGAACTTCTCAGATGTAAAAGTGAAAAGATCAAATCTGATTCCCCCTCAGTTTACAAACTGCCTCTGACAGAAGAACACATGAACATAGATGGATGCAGGAAGTTTAACTTTGGAGAAGAAAGCACGAGGCAGAATCGTACAATAATGCTTCTTGGAGCGACAGGATCAGGAAAGTCCACTCTGATCGATGGGATGATCAACTACATTGTTGGTGTAGAGTGGGAGGACAGTTTCAGGTTTAAATTCATTAATGAGGATCAGCCAACATCACAAGCTCACAGTCAGACCTCTGAAGTCACTGTTTACAAAATCAACCACCAGGATGGATTCAAAATCCCGTTCTCTCTGACCATTATTGACACTCCAGGCTTTGGAGATACAAGAGGCATAGAAAGAGACAGAGAGATCACAGAGCAGCTACGTAATCTCTTCACTTCCTCACATGGTGTCAGTGAAATCGATGCTGTGTGTTTTGTAGCTCAGGCTGCTTTAGCACGACTCACACCAACACAAAAATATGTGTTTGATTCAGTGCTCTCAATCTTTGGCAAAGATGTAGCAGAAAACATCAGGATCCTGGTGACATTTGCAGACGATCAGCGACCTCCAGTTCTCGAGGCGATCAATGCTGCAGGAGTCCCATGTCCTAAAACAAAAGACGGGCTGCCGGTTCACTTCAAATTCAATAACTCAGCACTGTTTGCAAATAACAAATCAGCTGAAGGAGACAGAATGAGTGATGATGATGATGAAGGAGGTTTTGATCAGATGTTTTGGGAGATGGGGACAAAAAGCATGAAAAGGTTTTTTGTTGCTCTGAATAAAATAGAAACTAAAAGCTTGACACTGACAAAGGAAATCCTCAGAGAAAGAAAGCAGCTCGAGATTTCAGTTGAGAATCTGCAGGAGCAGGTGAAACTTGGGTTAGCCAAGCTTGAGGAGATAAAAGAGAGGAGTGATAAACCTAACATATATGGAGCAGAGTGGAGGCGATACCTGGAAATGGAGAGTATTGCTGTAAAACTGAAGGCTCAATATGAAGTGATGAAACTGATGGAGAAATCTTCCAAGTGTCTGAACAGACTCAAAGAGATAGCACTGAAGGCAAACCCTCTGTCCACTCCAGAGTACATCGACATGCTTATTGAAGAAGAGAAATCTGAGGGCAAACCAGGCTGGAAGAGACGAGTTCAGTCTCTGAGGTCCATGAAAGAAAAAGCAGAGCTCATGGCTAAAATAGAGCAAGGAGAGAAACTCCTTCACTGAACATTCATGTGATCACAAAGAAGAACAAAGAAAAGGTCGAGACCAGTTTGAACTGAGATGATAAAGATCTGAACTCAGTCGATGAAGACAAACAACACATAAAAAATCTCATATTCACTGTTTGCTGCCTGATAAGATCTCATTTTGAACTGATTTATCTTTAACATAGAAGTGTGATTATATTTTATTGGACTTTACAATGTTCAACCTGTAACTTTTTGTTTTCAGCATATTTTATATTCTTTAACTTTGATCTAATATTAAGTTTATTTTCTCAGTGACTCCTGATGTTGATGTTTATGGAGTTTTTATTGTGTTGATTTTTATGCTTTTATTTAAAAAGTGTAATTTTACTTTTTGTTTACTTTCCTGTAATTTTTCTGTAATTTAGTTGCTTCATAAAACACAGTAAATGTTTATCAGCTATCAGGGCGCTGCTAGGATCAGAGCTTTGAGGGTGCTGAGCACCCAGAGAGCTGACCAGCCAGGCAACAAACTTTACTCGGAGGAGTTTGAGACCGTCTCTGTCAGTCCCTGCATCCTTAAATGTCTCCAGTTGTCCCGAGTTCTCTCTGACTGTCTCCTCGGTGCATTTAAACCCCTGTTCCTCCCTGTCCTCGTCGTCTGTTGTCTTCGTCTCCGTTATCAGGCATCATAATTTTACCATCTCTGTGCAAGTCTGCAAATTTCTTTATTAAACCATAAGATTCTTAAATTCATCAAGTCTCTCTGTGCCTCGGTCCTCGTCACAAAACATGACATCACTGTTTTGTACATTTTAACACAATTTAATCCCACATTTTGAAAAGTCTGTAACAAAACCATCAAATCTGATAAAGGTTATTTAAATGCTGCAAAAGAAGAATGGATTGGAATAAAAAATATACAAATCCTAACCTTAATTACTGGGAGAATAATGAGTGATGCTCACAGTGAGTCAAAAGTAAACTGAGTGCATTTTTGGACAGAGATTCACTTTTCATGTGTGTGTATAATAGGTACATAATAGGTACACGGGTACATAAAAATAACTGCAAAAACAGAAGAATCCTTGAAATCTACGAATGTACAAAATAATGATAAAAGAATTATAGAAATGGAGGAACCTCTGCCTTTGGTACAATCTCTACAATGTATGAAAAGATCTTTACTGCAGATTCTACTATGGCTCTGCACAGTTTGTATTTTATTTTAACCAATGTGACTTTTCATTTTAGAAACAGATTGCAATTTTGTGTTGTAAGATTTATGAGTTTCATGCTTTCATAGTGCTACTTGGGAGAGCTTGACATTTTCTCAGTCACTGTGAAAAGTGTGAGAAACACTGATAAGTGTATGTGTGCTTTTGGAAAACATTTAAAGCTGCTGCACAGAATCTTTGAAACAAGCTTAAAACATTTTTAGAAACAGAGCATCTGCTTCTCTTTACAGCTCCTCACTCCACCAGGGCTGTTTGGCACTTGGACCATCCCAGCCTTGCTGTATTGGTCTATTTGATTTGCCTTTGCTTTTATTGTTTATTTTATTTTATTTTCACTTGCTACACACGGGACAGACTTGACTGGGGAAAAGAAAAGGGAGAAAGAAAGAGGGAAAGAAAAACAGTGGGGAAGAGGAACAAAACAAAAAATACAAATATCAATCACCTGGATCAGTAATACAATAAACAACATCACGATGATATATGGGAATATAACAGTAAATACTAAATGTTAAACATTATTGTGCAGCACATAAGATCAACAGAACACAGTGTGCTTTGAGGTAGGAGCCAAAAAGGGTGTAGTTTGTGTGTGTGATCACCTGTGAGCATGAGTGCACTTGTGTTTAACAGGTTCCTTCATGTAATGATCTGCTAGAGAAGACCTTCCCAAAGTGTGGGGCCCGCCCCCTAGGGGGGACGCAGAGCCATTGTAGGTGGGGAGCGGAATGAAAAGAGGGGGGGGGGGGGGGGGGGGGGGGACAAAACGCTTGAACACTGCTAGCACCGGGCGCCCACAGAAACGCAAAGCAGGAGATGAAACATCGTTGAATATGTTTCCAAACCAACTTCATTCTAAGCCAAAGACCAGAAAATATGGTGAAGCAAATCTTCCCTTTGGTTTCACCTGCACAAGAGCCGAGGTAGGTCTTATTAAAACCAGATCCTTTTGTCCCCGTGATAAAACAGAGAAAACCCGACTCATAGTGGTCAAAACATTTATATTTCATTTTATTCAATCATCGTCCGGAAGAGAGAGACAGAGAGAGAGCCCTGCACAGCCCCAAAGCCAGTTGCAGAAACTCTAACATTAGAATTTAAAAACGTCTCACATATAGGTGTTATTTTGGTACTTTACACGTCACACAGTTTCGATACAAACACTCCTTATATGGTACAAGTTCCTCTTTTCTGTCTGGCTTCCTGTATTTATTAATATACTTGTATAGCTCTACACTAACTTCCTGTTTCTCAGTCTGGCTGAGCACTTAGTTTATGAGTCTAAAGGGCCCTTGCTGTACAAACCTTCATTATTAAAGTTCATAAAACAATATAATAGAAAATAAGTCTTAAAATATATATTTAAATCTCAACATCATATAACCAAAAGGCTTTGAATAAATAATAGTAGATAGTAGGGGTGCAACAATTGTCACAGGCTGGGTCTCTGACCCAGCACTCTGAGTTCTCTTTGTATTTTTCTCATTTTTTGATATGTTATTAGTTTTTGTGTTATTTCCTATTTTGCCTTTAGTTTGGGCAGTTATTGGTTATTGTTCCTGGGGTTTTTATGTTTGGGGTTTTGTATTCATTCATCACGTATTAGGTCTGTCTTATTGTGTTGTCATGTTTAGTTTTCAGTGTTTCCTGTTTTATTCTGACAGTGTCATGTGTTCTTTGTTTATTGTATTTAGCTTTCCTCTCCTGGTCCTGTCATTAGGTTTATGTCAGTCAGCTGTTCCCCCATGTGTCTCCACCTCCCCTGATCACCTCTTGTATGTATTTAAGCCCTTTGTTTTCTGCATGCCATTGTCGGGTCGTCTGTTATTTTGACCTTAGCCTTAGTTTTCGGCTTTGCCTGTTTATGTTCTCCACAGTTATAGTTATAGTTTTTGGTCTTAGTACCTCTTAGTGTTTTGTTTCGTAGTGTTTTGACAGTTTGCTTTGGTTTCCTGGTTTTCCCTGCCGTCTTCTCAATAAAGGATCACTTTTCTGTTTAAACTTACTACTCCTCGTCATCATCTGCTTTTGGGTCCTGTTTCCATACACATCGGCGCACCCCGCCGTGACAACAATAAACAAAATTCACGGTTCGGTTCGGTTCGATATTTTTTCGATACAAAAATAATTGTTCATGCTTTTTTAATTTGTCATTTATTAAAATTACAAATATGTATTTTAACTCAAAAGTACAGTTTTTAAATTTAATGTTGCTGAAACAACAAAGTAATAAAAAAAATTAATCCATCTGATGGAGAAATCCCTCATCTTTGGAAAAGAGAGTTTATTACAGAGAAATGTCTCTTTCCAAAATAAAAGCTATACTATACGCTTCTTCTGGGCTATATTCTCAGCAGCATATTAAACATATCAGGTCCCCATAAGGAGAATCCTGTGCTAACAGCTGTCTAAATGACTCGGGTAAAGTTTGTAGCATGGTGCTTGTTGTTTTTGTCTGCTTCCACTTGTCTTTGCACTAGGATGCTGTCGGAGTAAATGTGCAGTCATATTCGTTGTGTTCCCACTAGTGCTGTCAGCGTTAATCTGAAATGACGTTAACGCCACAACACGGCAAATCTCCGTTAACGAGCTACCGCGGATCGCCCCGTGCATGGGGCTGGACGGCAACACGTTAACGAGCTAACTGCGCTAACACACTAGTTCCCACCCATGTAATTCAGCATTGCGTTTTTAGATAGATCTTCAAATTAGAGAAACAAGTGTCCACAGTTGTCGAAATCAGTTTGTATCAGTTATGTGAAATTGCCAAAGCGAAGCCTCATCTTCCTCCTAAAGACCTAGTAAAACATTTATGACTTCATCACCTCTAGACTGGACTACTGCAATTCTCTCTACTTTGGTCTTTAACACTCATCTCTCCATCACTTGCAGTTCGCCCAAAATGCTGCTGCATGTCTTCCAACAGGTGTTAGAAAGTCTGAACTCATCACTCCAGTTTTAGCAAATTTACACTGGCTCCCTGTAAAATATTGTATTGATTTTAAGATGCTTTTACTTACTTTCGAAGTTTTAAATGATCTGGCGAGCAGTTACTTAAGCAAATTCCTCAACATATATAACCGCAATAGAGCACTGAGATCTTAGTACAGCCCAATAAAGGAGATGGGGCCTTCACAGCTGCAGCGCCTAGACTCTGGAACATCTGCCACTCAATATTTGTACTTAAGAGTCTATACAGCGTTTCAAATCACGTTTAAAACTCACTTTTTATGCTGGCTTTTGATTCAAGTTTGAGTTCCATCAGGTTTGTTTTATGTTCGTTTTGTTTTTATGTTAAATATGTTGTCATTGAAGAAACTGTTTTTACCAGAGACCAGACTGCATCAAATTTATTGTTCTGAATATTTCCAGTTTTGTTTTTGGAGGAACTAAATCTGCAGGTTTCACCAGAGAAGCTTCTGTAACTGGTCATTAACAGCTCTGTGGGAGTCAAGGTGGTGGAACGATATCGCAGACGTTCAATTTCAGAATTGTTACGAACCAACAGGATACACATGCAGCCCATGCAATAATGTTACTTTAAAATGTTTCCACCTCAAAGGGCCGAGAGAAGCTCAATAGGTGAAATTTTATATGAATCATTTTCTGAAGCAGTTGAAACATAGTAAGAACTGAAATATATTTAAGAACTAATTCAACAATACTTTATAAGTACATACTTCACACATATAATTTAATTGGTGTTCCTTAAATACAGTCTTAGTAACATGAATAACCTCAACTTGCTCTCACAGATTTATTTGTGTCCATCGTTGTTAGTGCACGTCCATGTTTTCTAACATGTGGAAGGTCCTGAGTGTGAAACCAGCTGCTCTGTTTGTAAATTTCTTTTCTCTGGTTTTCCCTCCTGGTTAAAGCTGCAGCATAAAGCTCAGACCATTTCTGAGAAATCAGAGTTCTTCCTGACCTTCCCAAAGGAACAATAGCTGGTGGAGTGTGTTCCTGTCAGGGACTTCATTCTGCTGTGAGTATGTGGTTTGACTTGTTTTGTTTGTTTTAGATCTTCCTGATTCCTCATTGCTAAGATTTTTTTTTAATATTTTTGTTGTGAGTCACAAGGCATTTTCAGGTTATTTCCTGTTCAGACATTTTTTTAATATAATTTGCATATTACGTTCGTACCACAAAACTATATCAGCCAAATGAACTCCGAGCTGCTGTTTTATAAAAGAAATGTCCATCAGCTGTAGAGACGCTGTAGCTTAAACTGCCTGTTGTCATTCTTACAGTTTCAAATACTGTCTCTCTCAATCTCGGTGTGGCTGTAACTCAGGAGGTCACCGACTAATCCGCAGGTCTGCATGCCAAATATTCTTGGGCAACATCAAGTTGCTCTCCAATGCATCCACTGGAGTATGAATGTTAGATAGAAAATACTTGCATAGAAAAAAAGTGCTTGTGCGAGCAGGTGAATGAGACAAGTTGTGCAAAGCACTTTCAGTGCTCAGAATACAAAGTGCTGTATAAGAACCAGTCAGTTGGCAACCTTGTGGTTTAGAAGAATCAGAATCAGAAAGGGTTTTATTGCCAAATGTTGAGCAGGTTTACAACATTAGGAAATTGCTGCGGTGCTTCAGTGCAAACATACTGTCATAAATTACGTTTAAATAGACATGAAAATAAAAATAAGAATAAGAATTAAAAGTGCTAAGTAGATAGATATATACATGATATATACATGAGTGCAGGTGGTGATCAGTGCCAAACATGGAATGATGCAGTGAACACAGCGTAGGGTCATGTGTTAGTGGTGGGAACAGTCATACGGTTATTGTTCATGTGTCCAACAGCAGAGGGGAAGAAACTGTTCTTATGGCGAGAGGTTCTGGTGCGAATGGACCGGAGCCTCCTGCCTGAGGGGAGCAGGTCAAACAGACTGTGTCCAGGGTGAGAAGGGTCAGCTGAGATCCGAGCTGCACGCCGCAATGTCCTGGAGGTGTACAGGTCCTGCAGAGATGGGAGTCTGCAGCCAATCACCTTCTCAGCAGAGCGCACAACACGCTGCAGTCTCTGTTTGTCCCTGATAGTGGCTCCAGCGTACCACACGGTGATGGAGGAGGTGAGGATGGACTCGATGATTGCGGTGTAGAATTGCATCATCGTCCGTGTTGGCAGGTTGAATTTCTTCAGCTGCCTCAGGAAGTACATCCTCTGCTGGGCTTTCTTAATGACGGAGGTGATGGTGGGCTCCCACTTCAGGTCCTGGGTGATGGTGGTACCCAGGAAGCGGAATGAGTCCACAGAGGTGATGGGGGTGTCAGTCAGGATGATGGGGGGGAGTGGGGCTGTGTGCTTCCTGAAGTCCACAATAATCTCCACTGTCTTCTGGGCATTCAGCACCAGGTTGTTGTGGCTGCACCAGGACACCAGACGTTCAACCTCCCTCCTGTAGGCAGACTCGTCCCCGTCAGAGATGAGCCCAATAACGGTGGTGTCATCTGCAAACTTGATTAGCTTGACAGACTGGTGGGTGGAGGTGCAGCAGTTGGTGTACAGGGAGAAGAGCAGAGGAGAAAGAACACAGCCCTGAGGGGAGCTGATGGTCCGGGAGTCCGAGACATTCTTTCCCATCCTCACATGCTGCTTCCTGTCCGTCAGGAAGTCAGTGATCCACCGGCAGATGAATCACTGACTTAGACCACTGAAGCTTCAGCTTTCTGTCTTCTCACCAATGAGAGGAGCAGTGTGAGCGAGAGTGACTCACACTCTCCTTTGATTACATTTACTGGACTATTGTTATATTATTGTGTATGATATGTTCGCATCAGTGTTGAAAAGATATGCACATTATATATTTGTTTTTATTATATAGGTTTTTATTTGTTTAAATACTAATGACAATGAAGTGACCAGTGCTGTCAGCGTTGATCTCATCAAAATGACGTTAACCCCATAACCACATTAACGCGGCAAATCTCCGGTAGCTCGTAAACGCGTGAGCACCATGCAGCCCTACGCATGGGGCGATCCACGTCAACTTGCTTACGGATATTTGCCGCGTTAATGCGGTTATGGGGTTAACGTCATTTTGATGAGATCAACGCTGACAGCAATAAATCAACCTCACAAATGTCACAGATCAGTCAGTAGGGCTCCTGAAAAGTCTGTGACACATCTGTGTGAACATCACCAGTTAATTTGGAACACTGGTCCCCTGACACAGAGTAATGTAGTGTACAAACAACCTCTTGCAAAAACAGCTGGCAGAACATAGAAGAGCTCATTGGTCCAGGACTCCACAGTCTATTCACACCTACAGGCTAAAATTCAAGTGTTGCAGCAGCTCAGGATTACAAATAAATCTTCCCTAGTTCAAAATTAAAAAGTTAAAGTTACAAGTCTAAAACAGCAAATACATGTGTGTATATTCATATAAAACTGAACTTTAAATTGAAAAGAGTATGAGAAAGTTTCAAGAATGAGACATGTATATGTATGAACTAAGCATGAATAAATTTAAACTGCAATAATACAGTGTGGGTGCTTAAGCTGTTCTCAAAAGTCTTTTTCTTTCCTTTTTGTAAATCCTGTATAACAAGTGTGACTTGTGGTTCTCCCTGTTTACAGAGGAAGCAGGTCACACATTCCTGAGAAATCAGTCCCTCCTCTCTGTATGTCCTATAAAAGCCAAAGGTGGGCAAAGTTTGTTCCTTACAGAGACGTCAGAGGCAGAACAACCTGAGAGACCAACTCCTGTGTGCAGTGAGTACTGTGGTTACATATTTTATTTGCTTCCTGACTGTAGTTATCTTTTGAATAAACGCTTAATCAGTATTCATATCAAGTCAGTATTTTTTTTCTTATAACAGAAAACAGTTGAAACCTTTAATTTTCTTACTAAAAATCATTTACCTTCATCAGCTTTTTCAAATAATCTCACTTTGTCAAATCACAACAACAGTCACATGACTGTTGTTGTGATTTGACGCTATATAAATAAAATTGAATTGAACCTTCTGTGAATGGTACTCATGGCCACTGAAAACACAACAGAGTCAGCTGTTACTAACTAACTACTACTAACCCAAGTTGCCTACCGATGCATCCATCAGAGCATGAATGTGTGTGTGAATGTTAGTTAAGAAGCACTAGCTAACAGCTGAGGAAAAAGTGCTTGTGCAAATGGGAGTGATTGGATGACTGTACGAGTTCTGTAAAGCGCTTTGAGTGCACATGATAGAGTAGAAAAGTGCTATAAAAGAACCAGTCCATTTTCCATTTATCAAAATCTCATCTTTAAGGTCTCACATTCACAGGCAGAGTTAGACCTAGATCTGCCTTCTAAGTTCTCTGCTGTTTTTCTGCAGTTTGAGCCTGGGAATTTTTCAGTCTTAAAGGAAGCAATCGACCATTTAAGACCTTATAATACTGGTGGATGTCTCTGTCCCACTGCAGCCTTTGCTTAACCGGTCTTTAACATCATGTAGACAGTTATCACAGACCTTTCTCACCCTAAACGAAAATAAGACTGAAGTTATTGTTTGTGGAAGTGATGCCCCTTTGGATAAGTTAACTGATACGCTCGGTCCTCTTGCTTGTCATCACTTCCACACTGTAAGAAATGTCAGAGTGTTTTTAGATAGATCTTCAAATTAGAGAAACAAGTGTCCACAGTTGTCGAAATCAGTTTGTATCAGTTATGTGAAATTGCCAAAGCGAAGCCTCATCTTCCTCCTAAAGACCTAGTAAAACATTTATGACTTCATCACCTCTAGACTGGACTACTGCAATTCTCTCTACTTTGGTCTTTAACACTCATCTCTCCATCACTTGCAGTTCGCCCAAAATGCTGCTGCATGTCTTCCAACAGGTGTTAGAAAGTCTGAACTCATCACTCCAGTTTTAGCAAATTTACACTGGCTCCCTGTAAAATATTGTATTGATTTTAAGATGCTTTTACTTACTTTCGAAGTTTTAAATGATATGGCGAGCAGTTACTTAAGCAAATTCCTCAACATATATAACCGCAATAGAGCACTGAGATCTTAGTACAGCCCAATAAAGGAGATGGGGCCTTCACAGCTGCAGCGCCTAGACTCTGGAACATCTGCCACTCAATATTTGTACTTAAGAGTCTATACAGCGTTTCAAATCACGTTTAAAACTCACTTTTTATGCTGGCTGTTAATTCAAGTTTGAGTTCCATCAGGTTTGTTTTATGTTTGTTTTGTTTTTATGTTAAATATGTTGTCATTGAAGAAACTGTTTTTACCAGAGACCAGACTGCATCAAATTTATTGTTCTGAATATTTCCAGTTTTGTTTTTGGAGGAACTAATAAATCTGCAGGTTTCACCAGAGAAGCTTCTGTAACTGGTCATTAACAGCTCTGTGGGAGTCAAGGTGGTGGAACGATATCGCAGACGTTCAATTTCAGAATTGTTACAAACCAACAGGATACACATGCAGCCCATGCAATAATGTTACTTTAAAATGTTTCCACCTCAAAGGGCCGAGGGAAGCTCAATAGGTGAAATTTTATATGAATCATTTTCTGAAGCAGTTGAAACATAGTAAGAACTGAAATATATTTAAGAACTAATTCAACAATACTTTATAAGTAAATACTTCACACATATAATTTAATTGGTGTTCCTTAAATACAGTCTTAGTAACATGAATAACCTCAACTTGCTCTCACAGATTTATTTGTGTCCATCGTTGTTAGTGCACGTCCATGTTTTCTAACATGTGGAAGGTCCTGAGTGTGAAACCAGCTGCTCTGTTTGTAAATTTCTTTTCTCTGGTTTTCCCTCCTGGTTAAAGCTGCAGCATAAAGCTCAGACTATTTCTGAGAAATCAGAGTTCTTCCTGACCTTCCCAAAGGAACAATAGCTGGTGGAGTGTGTTCCTGTCAGGGACTTCATTCTGCTGTGAGTATGTGGTTTGACTTGTTTTGTTTGTTTTAGATCTTCCTGATTCCTCATTGCTAAGATTTCTTTTTATATTTTTGTTGTGAGTCACAAGGCATTTTCAGGTTATTTCCTGTTCAGACATTTTTTTAATATAATTTGCATATTACGTTCGTACCACAAAACTATATCAGCCAAATGAACTCTGAGCTGTTGTTTTATAAAAGAAATGTCCATCAGCTGTAGAGACGCTGTAGCTTAAACTGCCTGTTGTCATTCTTACAGTTTCAAATACTGTCTCTCTCAATCTCGGTGTGGCTGTAACTCAGGAGGTCACCGACTAATCCGCAGGTCTGCATGCCAAATATTCTTGGGCAACATCAAGTTGCTCTCCAATGCATCCACTGGAGTATGAATGTTAGATAGAAAATACTTGCATAGAAAAAAAGTGCTTGTGCGAGCAGGTGAATGAGACAAGTTGTGCAAAGCACTTTCAGTGCTCAGAATACAAAGTGCTGTATAAGAACCAGTCAGTTGGCAACCTTGTGGTTTAGAAGAATCAGAATCAGAAAGGGTTTTATTGCCAAATGTTGAGCAGGTTTACAACATTAGGAAATTGCTGCGGTGCTTCAGTGCAAACATACTGTCATAAATTACGTTTAAATAGACATGAAAATAAAAATAAGAATAAGAATTAAAAGTGCTAAGTAGATAGATATATACATGATATATACATGAGTGCAGGTGGTGATCAGTGCCAAACATGGAATGATGCAGTGAACACAGCGTAGGGTCATGTGTTAGTGGTGGGAACAGTCATATGGTTATTGTTCATGTGTCCAACAGCAGAGGGAAAGAAACTGTTCTTATGGCGAGAGGTTCTGGTGCGAATGGACCGGAGCCTCCTGCCTGAGGGGAGCAGGTCAAACAGACTGTGTCCAGGGTGAGAAGGGTCAGCTGAGATCCGAGCTGCACGCCGCAATGTCCTGGAGGTGTATAGGTCCTGCAGAGATGGGAGTCTGCAGCCAATCACCTTCTCAGCAGAGCGCACAACACGCTGCAGTCTCTGTTTGTCCCTGATAGTGGCTCCAGCGTACCACACGGTGATGGAGGAGGTGAGGATGGACTCGATGATTGCGGTGTAGAATTGCATCATCGTCCGTGTTGGCAGGTTGAATTTCTTCAGCTGCCTCAGGAAGTACATCCTCTGCTGGGCTTTCTTGATGACGGAGGTGATGGTGGGCTCCCACTTCAGGTCCTGGGTGATGGTGGTACCCAGGAAGCGGAATGAGTCCACAGAGGTGATGGGGGTGTCAGTCAGGATGATGGGGGGGAGTGGAGCTGTGTGCTTCCTGAAGTCCACAATAATCTCCACTGTCTTCTGGGCATTCAGCACCAGGTTGTTGTGGCTGCACCAGGACACCAGACGTTCAACCTCCCTCCTGTAGGCAGACTCGTCCCCGTCAGAGATGAGCCCAATAACGGTGGTGTCATCTGCAAACTTGATTAGCTTGACAGACTGGTGGGTGGAGGTGCAGCAGTTGGTGTACAGGGAGAAGAGCAGAGGAGAAAGAACACAGCCCTGAGGGGAGCTGATGGTCCGGGAGTCCGAGACATTCTTTCCCATCCTCACATGCTGCTTCCTGTCCGTCAGGAAGTCAGTGATCCACCGGCAGATGAATCACTGACTTAGACCACTGAAGCTTCAGCTTTCTGTCTTCTCACCAATGAGAGGAGCAGTGTGAGCGAGAGTGACTCACACTCTCCTTTGATTACATTTACTGGACTATTGTTATATTATTGTGTATGATATGTTCGCATCAGTGTTGAAAAGATATGCACATTATATATTTGTTTTTATTATATAGGTTTTTATTTGTTTAAATACTAATGACAATGAAGTGACCAGTGCTGTCAGCGTTGATCTCGTCAAAATGACGTTAACCCCATAACCACATTAACGCGGCAAATCTCCGGTAGCTCGTAAACGCGTGAGCACCATGCAGCCCTACGCATGGGGCGATCCACGTCAACTTGCTTACGGAGATTTGCCGCGTTAATGCGGTTATGGGGTTAACGTCATTTTGACGAGATCAACGCTGACAGCAATAGTTTATACACCAGAGGGTCTGATTGTTGGGTTTTCTCTGTATTATTCTGGTCTTTAGTGTACAATGTAAAGCACTTTGAAGTAACTGTTGTTGTGATTTCGTGCTATATAAAATAAACTCGATTTCATTAAAAAATATTTAGATTAACAGTTTTCTGGAAATGACCTACTGCCAACGTACGATACTCGTGAAGAAAAACTATACAAAATGTGTTTAGAAGCATTTCAAATGAAGCTTTGCAGTAGCTGTGGATCAATAAAGAGTTTTAATGCCTGAACCTGCAGCTGTTTGCTTTCCAGTGGATCCACAGCTGTGCAGGATCACCATCTACTGATGTAATAAGGTTTTATCTTAATATTGTCGTGGTTTTAGGCAAGGATTCAAGCGACACCTTGTAGAGCACTCAAACTCCGACCTTTATTGTCTACTTCCTGTTTCAGAACCCCCTTTCACAATAAAACAGGTTATACTCAAACAGATTACACCACATCCTCCTTTCGCTGAAAACATCAAACTTACAAGAACATTTACAGCATATATGAAAACTGTACTCTCTTTTTTTTTTTCTTAGAACCTTTCATAGAAACTTTTCTTTCTCTTCAACCTTTTTTCCTTTACTTTTAAACCCATGTTTTTCTTTTTTGTTTTGTTTATTTTCACAAGTCCAGTCTTTGTGGTTTTTTGACAACCCTGCCAGCCCTAGTTCTGACAGGACCTGGGTCTTCTGTCTTAGGAGTCAGAGTTGTAGTCGCCGATAGGTTTGAAGCAGGCAGGGCGTTCTCTGTTGGACTGAGAGGCGTAATTGGGGTTTGTAACTTTGGTGTGGCATCTGGCAATGGCTGGAGGTGATGCCTATTTCTCCTGATGGCTCCTGAAGGGGTCTCGACAATGTATGAGCGGGGTGTGGAGTGAGAGGAGATGACAGTCCCTTCACGCCTAGTGTCTGTAATCCACACTGGTTGTCCCGGTGAGAGTGGAGGAAGTTCTGTCACACGATGTCTCCTGTTGTACGCAACACTGTCCTTCATCACTCTCTCTCTCACTTTTGTCAACACTGTAGCCTTGTTGGGCAGGCTGGGATTGAGCAAAGAAGGAAGCTGGGGAACTGACGTGCGCAGTCTTTGTCCCATTAGTAGTTGCGCAGGGCTATATCCATTAGCCAATGGGGTTGCTCTGTAAGCTAGAAGTGCAAGATATAGATCTTTTGTTTTCTTTAGCAGACTTTTCACAGTTTGGACATGACACTCAGCCTCACCATTGCTTTGTGCAAATCTTGGACTGCTTGTTACATGTCTGAACCCATAAGCTGCTCCAAAGTCTTTGAACTGTTGGCTTGAAAACTGAGGTCCATTGTCACTGTAGAGAAACTCTGGAATCCCATGTCTGGAAAAGATTGATTTTAGATGCACTATAACATCCTCCGATCTTGTGGGAGTAAGTTTGGCTATTTCCACAAATTTAGAGTAGTAGTCCACCAGAAGCACATAGTTGCTGTTGTTAAACGTAAAAAGGTCTGCTCCAACTTTTTGCCATGGTCTCTCAGGGAGTTGGCTTGGCATTAAGGGTTGCAGGAAGCATCTGCAGACAGTTTTAACTCTTTGTTTGGGTCATAGAGTGCAAGAATGGGAGTTGACGTCAGATCGCCTTTCAGCTGATTGAACGCTTTTTGCTGTGCGCAGCTCCAAACCCACTGATTTTTCTTCGAGAGCAGGTCTCTTAGGGGCTTGTCTTTTTCGGCCAGTCCTGGGATGAATTTGCCTAATTGGTTAAGCATCCCGAGAAAGCTGCGCACTTCACTGGCGTTTGACGGCTCTTTCATTGCTGTGATCGCTCTAATTTTGTCTGGGTCTGGCTGTACTCCCTCCGCAGACAAAACGTGTCCGAGGAACTTCACTTCCTGTTTGCTAAGGTCACATTTCTCCAGGTTTAGCGTGACACCGGCCTCTTGGAGTTTATTGAGCACTATGTGCAGCCTGGCGTTGTGCTCCTGCTGATCCTGTCCCCAAATGAGGATGTCATCCATGTGACAAACCACACCTGGCAGCCCATTAAGGATCACTGACATTCTACGCTGAAAATGTTCTGGGGCTGACGCTATTCCAAAGGGAAGTCTGTTAAAGTGGAAGCGCCCAAAGGGTGTAATGAATGTTGTGTAGTGTGCTGACTCTGGTGACAATGGAACCTGCCAGAAGCCTCTGTTTGCATCTAACTTACTGAAGACTTTTGCTCCCGCCAGGGATCCAAGTGTCTGTTCAACCGAAGGCAGGATGTACTTTTCTCTGCACACTGCTTCATTGAGGTGGGTGAGGTCAACACAAATACGCACAGAGTCGTTTTTTGTTGGCACTGGGACCATACCTGCACACCATTCTGTTGGTTCTTCAACTCTGCTGATTACTCCCATGAACTCCATTCTTTCCAGTTCCCGTTTCACCTTTCCTAACAAAGGGATGGGGACCCGTCTTGGTGCGGCCAGGGAAGAAGGCACAGCATTGGGTTTCAACTTAATCGTATAAGGTTGTTGCATTAAACCTAATCCCTGACACAGCTTTGGGTAGTTCTCATTCAACACATTCATGTCAATACTGTCAGCTCTACACACAAGGTTCAGCTTGACACTTGTTGGCCTGCTTAACAGTGCTATGTGCAAATCTTTGATAATGTAGACATTTTCCTGTATTTCCTGTTCACCTTTGCAAATTGTTTCTCTGCTCATACCCAACACATCAAGTGGAGTACCACCTGGACCAAACAATGGTCTATCTGGTTTACATAACTCTGTCTCATTTTGGTTTATGCAGTAATACATCTGGGCTGGGATAACAGAGACGTCAGCTCCTGTGTCCATCTTAAATCTAACTTTGTGGTTTCTGATAGTAAGGTCTGCATACCAAGGATCTGAACCTGCGTCTACAGAACCAAGAAACACGGGTGTACCATCACTTTTCTCTGTTTCTGTCACATGCACAGATTTAACAGATTTACACACTTTACTGAAGTGTCCTCTTTTACCACATGAGTGACATGTTGCATCTTTTGCTGGGCATTGTCCTTTACCATGCGCAGGGGTTTTCCCACACCTGTAGCATGATCTCCCATTTGGTGTTTTGTCCTTTGTTGTGCATTTACGTTCTCTTCGGGGTTTGAATGTTGAATGCCTTTGTTCCCTGTGCTTCGCTGTCACAGCATCTATTTCCATCTTATTTTCCCCTCTGATGTCTGTCTGTTGTTTTTTGATGACTTCAGACTGCCGGGCCTGATTAACCGCTTTCTCCAATGTCAAATCTCTGTCGATTTGAAGTCTCTCCGCTAAGCTGATGTCCCTCAGACCCACGACGAGGCGATCTCTTATTAACTCATCGTGCAGTGCACCATAACTGCAGTTTTCAGCTAAAGCATAAAGTGCGGTGACAAACGAGTCAACAGTCTCATTAGCTTGCTGTGTTCTTTGATTAAAGCGAGCTCTCTCATAGATAATGTTTTTCCTGGGAACAAAGTACGTATCCAAAGTGTCTCTTACAAAGGCAGCAGTACAAAGCAGTATGTCCGATAAAGGTTGCCCTCGGAGGATATCATCTGCTTCATCCCCCATGCAGTAGATGAGTGTGTTCACCTGGTTAGCCTCTGAGCTAAGGTGCAGGTTGCTTGCAAGTCGAAATCTTTCAAACCTCCTTATCCACTTTTCCCATTGCTGTGGCTTTGAGAAATCAAACAGCTCGGGAGGCTGGATGGTGAATGTGGCATTCGGGGGTAAGTTGGCGTTAGCATTATAGCTGCCGTTAGCTTGCTGGTGGGGCGGTGACGTGCGAGGCTGTGTAGCTGTTGCGCTAGCTCCCGTGCAGCATTTTACAACCTACTACACTGTCACTGTCTCACCCAGGAGGTGCCAGGTGGAACTATTCCAGATGTTGTCAGTTATAGTAATGGGTATAAAAACAAACAGCTGGACAGCAGAAGAACCAGAAAAACATCCTCAAAATTTTTCTGTGTTTTCCAGGTTAGACTGAAGAATGGACGGTACATCAGGTGAGATGGAGGTGGCAGCGCTCGGTCGGCCTTTCAGCGTCGGGATGTTGTACGACTGTCGCAGTGACTCGCTCGTCACTGGTAAGAATTCACATGTAAAAATTCTTTATGCATCACAAACTTTCGTTTTTTAAAGCCAGTCGACTGTAGAATAATATATATATAAGTCTGGCCTAAGTCTTCTGTTGATGACGGCAGCAGTCCAGGACTTGAGTTAATTTTCTTTAAGTTCCACAGAAGAATTGGTTACATCAGAGCTTGCCAGGCTTAATCCAAATGCAGTGCAGCCATACGTGAACTTACAGTTGTAGAAGATACGGTATATGTGACTAGGAGCATGGTTTTCTGGAAACAGAAACAGGCAATTCTGTAATCAGTAGAGTCAAAAGTAACTAAGAAACAATCACAACACATCATCTACTCAACACAGAGGTATTTAACAATGTCCACAAGGGGTCACTGTAGACCATAAAGACCATCAGCTGAAGCAGCAGATGTGAGCCCAAACAGGTTCCCATCACTCCAGCCTTTCTGCCAGTAAAAGTAGCCACGCCCCTAACTCCAGTATCAGATACGTGTTATAAAATAATTCACCCGTGGCTACTTTTACTACGGACAATACCTACAACCACGATTACCGACACTAACAAGCTGATCTACAATACAATACTAATAACCAATAAAACAAAGTAATAACAAACCAACAAACACGAAAACACCAGACATTATGATACAGACTTATAGTTTGTTTTTCCTCGGTGCGCCTGCTCGCTGCTGAAGTCAAAGTAAACTTTATTGTCATCTCCGCTACATACAGTCCAGTAGATAGAGAGACGAGACGACGAGGCTCCAGTTACAGCAGTGCAAGTAAACAAACAATATATATAAGAAGAGTAAGAAAATAAATATACACTTTAGGACTCGGGGTAAAGGGATCAATAACAATTTAAAATGTATAATTTATAGTTTGATGATTTAAAGTCTCACACACAACCCGTGGAAAGGGGAGGGGGCCCTGCTGCTTCCAAATAGAGCACATTTCATTCATACTGTTGTAAATCCAAGCTCATTATGGATTAATGATTTGAATCCTGGGTTCAAAGCCATCAGGTGCTCAGTTTAGAAAAAAGAGAAAAGAAGAGGAGGAGAAACGAGCAAAAGATGCAGGTAAGCAGATGTGTGATTGGATAATGGCAGCTCATCCTGAAACAATCAGAATCAGAATACTTTATTAATCCCTAAGCAAATTATGTGAGTTACAGTTGCTCCAAGAAGATATGGTAAAAATAGCAACAGTAACAGACTAAGCTCCAAACAATACATTATGTTACAGATTTTAATATTAATTAGTCATTGTCAGTTGTTGATTTGTCCTGTTCTCATTGTGTGACGAGTTATGATGGCTGTCTGGTAGCTGTTTGCATACTGTAACATTCACAAGAACCAGACGGTTGGGTCTCAGTTTGTCCGTTTATTAGGCACATAAGCAAGCGGGTTGCTAACTCAGGGGAGAGCGCCCTCGTGCTACACCTCTCTTCAGCCTGGCACACACACATAACACCGAACAACCAGGTCCCCCCTCCCCTTCCTCTACACCACCCTCCCTACTTCCTGCAGCACAACCAAACATGAATCTTAAAGGAACAACAACAGTGTGCAGAGATAACCAACATGTCACTGTACAATAACACTTAACCATCATTACACTGCCCCCCCAGCAATAAGTTCCTCATCCCCGAGGGAACGACACAGTCTCTGAGGCGGGGTGGTAGCCTACGTTCCCTCCTTGACCTCCTGAGCCCCTGAGGTGGACGCGGAGCTTCGGGGCTTTGGGGTGAAGAGTCCGAGGGAGGGGAACGCAGCCCCGGTCGGGGGCCCCTCTGAGCAGGGTCATGGACGCTCTGTACACGTCCCTCTGGAAAGGAGGGGAGGGACTGCCCTCTGTAGGGGGCCATCCGGTCTCTGTGCAGCGCTACTATCCTCCCCCTAGGAGGCAACTGCACCCTGTAAACAACTTCCCCCACTCGCTCTAGGACGCTG
Source organism: Copadichromis virginalis (assembly GCF_057382275.1). NCBI lineage: Eukaryota > Metazoa > Chordata > Actinopteri > Cichliformes > Cichlidae > Copadichromis > Copadichromis virginalis. The sequence continues at coordinate 2,099,237 of NC_140635.1, read as the reverse complement.
CAAGGCCCCACCCAGCTGCTATCCAGTTTAGGACACCGTCCCTTCCTCCTCTTTGGGCTGTAGACCCACACCAGCTCCCCAGCACAGAAGTGCCTCCCCTTAGTGGTGATGTCGTAATTCCTCTTTTGGCGCAGGCCTGCCTTCGCCAGCTGCTCTCGGGCGTAGGAATGTGCAGAATCCAGCCGGTCCTGCAGCTTCATTGCGTAGTCCCGGCCCGGTGGTGCCTCTGGCGCGTCCGGGGGCTTCCCAAAAGCCAACTCTGCAGGAGTTCTCAGCTCTCTCCCTAACATGAGCAGGGCAGGCGTACATTGGGTGGAGTCCTGCACTGCCGACCTGTAGGCCATGAGGGTAAGGGGAAGATGGTAATCCCAGTCCCGTTGGTGTTCTGAGGTAAGGATGGCTAGCTGCTGGGCCAGCGTCCTGTTAAACCTTTCCACCAGCCCATCGCTTTGGGGGTGAAGTGGGGTGGTGCGGGTCTTCTTAATCCCAAGGCGTTCGCACATGGCAGCAAAAACCTTGGACTCAAAGTTACGCCCCTGGTCACTGTGGAGGATCTCTGCTGTTCCAAAGCGGCTGAACATCCCCTCCACTAATACATCAGCGACAGTCTCAGCCTCCTGATCTGGGACGGCGTATGCTTCCGGCCACTTGGTAAAATAGTCCATGGCCACAAGAACATAGCGGTTTCCTCTGTCTGTGCGAGGAAATGGGCCCATGACGTCCACAGCTACTCGCTCCATTGGGGCTCCTGCTGGTTGCTGCTGAAGCTGAGCCCGGGACTGGTCCTGTGGCCCTTTGTGTGAGGAACATGCATCACAGCTGCGGCAAAAGTCCTCCACATCCCTCCGCTGTTGACCCCAGTAATAGCTCTGGCGGAGGCGGCGGAGAGTCTTGGAGACCCCAAAGTGGCCGGAGCCAGTGCTCCCATGGCAGGCTTCCAGCACAGCTGACCTCAGCGACCTTGGCACCACAACCTGCCACCTCTCCTCCCCCGTGGCAGGATCCTTCCAGGTACACTCCAACACCCCCTCCTTCAACCTGAGAGCTGCAAACTTGGCCCATAGCCCCCTGGTACAGATGGAAAACCCAGTGACCTCATCCCAAAGGGGTTGCTCCCCCTTCTCCAGCCACTGCAGGACCGGCAGCAGGTCCGTGTCTTGTTCCTGCCATGCCCTCCACTCCGCTGCATCCACCACCAGAAGAGCCCTGCAGGCGAGCTGTGCTGCTCCGTCTATTGTCGTGAGTTCCCGCTTTATTTCCTCTCGCTTCTCACAGTAACGGCAGCCAGCTGCAGCACATGGGCGGCAAGAGAGGGCGTCTACGTTAGAATGGTGCGTCCCTGCTCTGTGCTCCACGGTGAAATTGAAGGCTTGGAGCTCCTCCAGCCAGCGAGCCACCTGTCCCTCTGGCTCCCTGAAAGACATCAGCCACTGAAGGGCAGCATGATCAGTTCTGATAACAAATGCTGTGCCGCACAGGTAGTACTTAAAGTGTCTCACCCCTGCCACCACAGCCAACAGCTCTCGTTGTGTGACACAGTAGCGCCGCTCACTCCTGTTCAGGACCCGGCTGAAGTACGCCACCACCTTCTCCCCTTTCGGCCCAACCTGCGACAACACCGCTCCCAGCCCCACATTACTTGCGTCAGTGTCCAGGACAAAAGGCAGGGTGGGGTCAGGGGGGGCAAGGACTGGGGACTCTGTCAGCGATCTGCGGAGGGTGTCGAACGCCTGCTGACAGTCCTGTGTCCAGATGAAGTCACGGTCCTTCTGCAGCAGGTGGAAGAGTGGTGCGGTTATGGAGGAAAAGCCCTTCACAAACCTCCTGTAATAAGACGCCAGTCCTAGGAAGCTTTTGAGCTGTTTCTGGTCTGCTGGTGTGGGCCACCCGGTAATGGTGTGAATTTTTTCCTCCAAAGTGCTGATGCCCTCACGACCCAGCTTGTGGCCCAGAAACTCCACCTCCCTCCTCATGAAGTGGCACTTGTCGGGATGCAGCTTCAGGCCTGCAGCCGCCACCCTCTCCAACACTTGTCTCAGGGCATCCAGGGCAGCATCAAAGGAGCCCCCGTGCACTAGAAGATCATCCAGGTAAACCAGACACCATTGCCGTGGGACGCCAGCCAGCACACTGTCCATAAGCCTCTCGAAGGTCGCAGGAGCGTTGCAAAGACCAAAGCTCAGGACTTTGAACTGCCATAGTCCCCTGTTAGTGCAGAAGGCTGTCTTCGGTCTGGATTCCGGGGACAGTGGCACCTGCCAGTAGCCACTCCGCAGGTCCAGGGTGGAGAACCAGGAGGACCCGGCTACTAAGTTGAGAGACTCATCAATCCTGGGAAGGGGGTAAGAGTCCTTCTTCGTCACTTTGTTGAGTGGTCTGTAGTCCACACAGAAACGCATCCTAGGACTTTTTTTCTTAGGCACCATCACCACCGCGGAGGCCCACGGGCTATCAGATGGCTCTATGATGCCCGCCTTCATCATTTCACACAACTCTCTGTCCGCAGCCTCCTGATGAGCTAGGGGCAGGCGGCGGGGGCGCACTTTAATAGGCTGGGCATCCCCGGTCTCAATGACGTGCTCTACCAAGTGTGTCAAGCCAACACCACTTTCTTTCAGGGCAAAAATGTCACTAAACTCTTTTAGTACCTGCCATAGACTCTCTTCCTGCTGTGGAGTCAGCCCCTCACAGTTCTTTGACCAGATACTCCTCACTGCTGAGAGCCTCTCCTCCTCCTCCGCCCGCTGTTCTGCTGGCGGGTCTGTAGGGGTCTCTGCGGTGGAGGTGGACGCCGCGGCAGATGCTGTGCAGACCGGGGGAGGAATAAGCGGCACCTTCTTCCCATCAGGGAGTACGAGGAATCCTTTGCCTAAGTCCAGTACACCACCAATGGCTCGTAAAAAATCCAGCCCAAGGATGCAGGCGTCCTGCACGTCAGCCACCCAGGCAGCATAAGACACACCGAGGTCCCCCACCTTGAACTGGAACACTCCCCTCCCTCTCATTGGGGCCAGATCACCGGTCACAGTCTTAAGTTGCACATTAGTCGGTTGCACAGCAGCTCCGGTTGGGACAACATCGGGTCGGACCAGCGTTGCATTGGACCCCGTGTCCAGCAGGGCCGTACAGGACACCCCCGCAATCGTCACTGGAACATGGCAAAAGCCGTCAACCTGGGTCCAGCCCACAGCGATGGCCGCACCGGGTGGAGGTGGTGTGGGGATGTCGTTCTCCCAGGCCCGTGTACTTCCACCTACACGGGCCCGTGGGCGTTTCCCTGAACCGCTGCAAGCTTGGGGCACTGCCTGATGAGGTGTCCGACTTGTCCACATCCCCAACTGCACAGGCCCGCTGGCATCTCCATCTGTTCCACAGGTGCTGACACAGCCCTCACCACGTGTGCATCATCAGCGCCCCCAGAGGATCCTGCAAGCATCTCCCTCTCCAACGCTAGCTCCAGGGCTGCACTGAGTGTGGCCGGCTGAGCAAGCTGAGTTTGCATACGGAGCTCTTTAGGGCTCAGGGCCTGCAGGAACTGGTCCCGAGCTAACTCCGCCTGCACTGATGGTGGCATGCTGTCATACGCCCTCTGGCAAAGGCACTCGACTTCATGGGCCAAAATGCGGAGGGGCTCACCTGGCAATCTGCGTCTGTTGTGGAACTCCGACCTCAGCAGCACTGGTTGGTTATACTGCCCGAAGCGCCTCTGAAGTGCTCCGACCAGAGCATTATAATCTCCCCTCTGCTCCTTGGTCAGCAGCAGCAGGCATGCAGCTGCATCCTCACACGGCACAAAGCTAATTGGAGAGCTTTATGTTCCTCAGACCAGCCAGCTGCAACAGCTAACAGCTCGAACTGTGCGATAAACACTTCCCATGGCGTCTTGCCGCTGAACTTAGGCGTTTTTATATTCGCTGCAGCTTGCTGGGCGCCGCCATGTTTGTTTACATCACGTGACGGCGCGCCAAGCGAGGTCGACTCCTTCCCGCTGGAATCGCGGCCGCTGTGCGAACAGTTCCCGAGCCTAGTCAAACCTGGAGAAAATCCAGCCTCGGCAGACAGCCGCAGCGCCGTTTCCCTCACTCCATGGGCGGGCGCGCGCGGACGAACCTCCCTCTCCTCCCTCTCCTCCGTCTCCTTCTTAATCCTGCCCGGCAACATCCTCGTCTCGTAACGGCAAGCGTCGCCAGCAACAGGGTGTCGGGCGTTCTGGGGTTCTTTTTTCTTTCTTCACTTCTGACACCAATGTAACATTCACAAGAACCAGACGGTTGGGTCTCAGTTTGTCCGTTTATTCGGCACATAAGCAAGCGGGTTGCTAACTCAGGGGAGAGCGCCCTCGTGCTACACCTCTCTTCAGCCTGGCACACACACATAACACCGAACAACCAGGTCCCCCCTCCCCTTCCTCTACACCACCCTCCCTACTTCCTGCAGCACAACCAAACATGAATCTTAAAGGAACAACAACAGTGTGCAGAGATAACCAACATGTCACTGTACAATAACACTTAACCATCGTTACAATACAATGCATACTCTCTCTCTCTTCATATGTGTGTGTGTGTTTCTCTGGTGAAATTCAGTATGGTTCCGACAAAAGTTCTATGTTAACCCTCTGGGGTCCAGGGTATAATTGGCTGTTTTTGACTACTTTTGATTTTACCTCTATATTTCACCTTTAAAATATGTTTTTCTTGCCTTGTTTGGTATCATTGTTTTCAGCACAACCTCAAATATCTGAAATTTGAGTTATTTTTTCATTTTAGTATACTATATTAGCACAGTTGATCTAAACTCAGACAGGAAATTCTAAATCCGAGTAAAAAAAAGTTATATTTTTTACTGTAAAACCCACAAACATGTTTAACGAATCATTTTCATAGCTTGAAATGCAAATAGAAATTGTACATTTCTAAAAAATTATGCACAAGTTTTGCAAACAACAAAGTTATATGGTACTATTTACCTAAAAATGCAGCCAAGACCTCAGGCGTTTTTTATATAACCATTTAAATCTATTTACTGAACAATCAGGTGTGCTGCATCAAAGAAGAAGGCACACAAATTATTTGTGCCAGTCCAAAAAATGTAGTTTGTGTTCAGTATAAGACAGAGGAGAACAGCACAGGCCTAAACCCTGCAGGTCTGACAGCAGGAGGTGCATCAGTCCAGTTTTCCATGTGGGAACAGCGTTTACACTGGAATCTGCCTTTGACGGCTTTTTTAGAGCAAATATGAAATTCAGCAGTCTAACTGACACACAATACAAAACAATAACTACACAACACACTAACTACAGCCTCCAAACACGCTAAACATCACTAATGTCTCACATAGTGATACCCGCTTTCCGTTGTGGGTGTCACTCCTAAAAACTTCCCCTTCTCCCTAAACAACCAACTGGCGCGCCAGAGGGAGTCTTCGCCCAGGGCGCCAAACAGGCTAGAACCGTCACTGTCTGTTGGGACTAACTCCCTTTTGGAGCCTTGTGGCACCCAGAGGAACTGTAGTGTTTAACATTTCCAAGTTTCAGCTCCACAGGTTGCCTCGTGGTTTTAACTGCACCCAGTTGTGTTAAAGTGATCCGGACTGTTCCTTTGTCCTGCTAATTTTTTATTTTTATAATTCTCAAAGAAGGTTCAAACTGAGCCTTCAAACAGAATTAAAACCTGCTGCTTGCTCAAAGTTGTTGGATTCTAGCAGATTAGTGTTTGAAGTCCTGTGGAAACAGCCAAGGTTTTATTATTCCTGCTTCTGACTTCTATTTATGCCTTTTTGTAAAAGAAAAAACAAAACAAAAACAAGCTCTAACTAGCTCCTGTAATCAATGTGCAACTGACAGGGCCTAAAGATAACATAAAGATAAGAACATCTTCCCTGATCCTCATGAGTAAAGTCAGTCACTATTAAAACAAGTTGGCAGCCATGATGCAACACCTGGAAATCCGCTCCAACTCTTAGAGCGCTTTTCCATTTGGAGCTACTCAGGTTGGCTTGAGTCAACTCAGTCTTTACGATTTCATCATTAGCTGGTAATACCTGGTACCAGATACTTTTTTTGTACCAACTGCATGTCACTGATTGGCTGATCAGTGACATGTAGTCTTTTGACAGTGGCGTCACTAAATTAGTTATTAGAACGTTTCCCTCAAGGAAATCCAAACTGCCATTTTTGACATTATTACTGTCATTATCTTAAATACTGAAAACTCAGATGCAGAGCCTGAACTCTTCATCTGGAAGAACTCAGTTAATCTGGTTCATCCAGACAAACAAAATATTTGTGCTTCATTTACTATTTTTATTTCATTTTGGTGAATATCACAAAAAGAGATGAAAAAACACAACAAGGAAAGTCGTGAAAAAATCAACAGCAAAAGTTTGACAAGTTTGCTCATAGAAACACACCACTCTGTTTGTTTATTTTAAAATTCACATTTTTTAAAATCATTTTTTAACATTTATTTTAGAATGTGATTTAATTGATGGAGTCCTGGTAGTACTTTTGTTGCTTCTTCTTTTGCAGGAATGACTCTGTGGGATCGTGATGACCTGATGAAAGATGTTGGAGAAAGACCGCAGGCCTCTAATGATTTTGAAATTGTTGCATCTGAATCAATTTCAGACAAATCTTCAGCTCTGAATGTTGAAGCTTCACTGAAGGCAAGTTTCCTGGGTGGACTGGTTCAGGTTGATGGATCTGCCAAATATCTGAATGATAGTAAATCTTCCAGAAATCAGGCCAGAGTAACACTGAAGTACAAGGCAACCACAAAGTTCCAGGAGCTGTCCATGAAACATCTTGGAAGAGGAAACGTGAAGCATCCATATGTTTTTGATCAAGGCTTAGCAACACATGTAGTCACAGCTATTCTTTATGGAGCACAAGCTTTCTTTGTGTTTGACCGTGAAGTTTCTGAACAGGAAAATCATCAAGATGTTCAGGGCAACTTGAAGGTGATCATCAAGAAGATTCCCTTACTTTCTGTAGAGGGTGAAGGTTCCCTGAAGATGGAAGACAAGGACAAAGAAAGTGTTCATAAATTCTCCTGCAGGTTTTATGGAGACTTCTGTCTTCCAAAACCACCAACAACCTTTCAAGGTGCAGTAGAAGTCTACCAAAGCCTGCCAGGATTACTGGGAGACAAAGCTGTACCAGTGAAGGTCTGGCTGCTGCCACTGACAGCTTTAGATTCTTCTGCTGCTCAACTCGTCCGTCAGATCAGTATAGGATTAGTTCAAGAAGCACAGACAGTCCTGGAGGACTTCAGTGAGCTGGAAATGAGGTCCAATGATGTACTGGGAACCAGCACTGCACAGCAGTTCCCACAGATTGGTAAAAAAATTAAAAGTTTCAAAGAAATGTGCTCTGAGTTCAAGCTGGAATTCCAACAAACTTTGGCCAAGAAGCTTCCATCAATCCGAGGAGGAGGAGAAGAGGAAGCTGAGCTTGCAGAGATCCTGAAGAAGAGACATTCTTCACCTTTCAGCAGCAAAAGCCTGAACGAGTGGATGGACTGTAAAGAGAGAGAAATCTACACTTTAATGTCTTTTACCAGGATGATGAAAAACACCAAAATCATCTCGTCTCAAAATGATCTGTACAAGGAAAGTCTGAGTGCAGAGCATGTTGTGTGTTTTGTTTTCACCTCTCTGGGAAAGGATGAACCGTACCTCTCAGCTTTATCAAGATACTTAAGAGGAAAAACCAAGCCAGACCTTCAAGATCCTCACACTCATGATGTAGAGAAGGAACAATGGTACGCCTCAAAAGAAGTAACAGATGAAATGAGGAGAAAAGCAAAACTCTTCAGTGATTTTGCAGAGGCCAACAAGGAGAACAAGAACATGAAGTTCCTGACAGTGGGGTTAACTAATGAGACACAGGAAGGTTCCAGCATCTACCTTTATGAAGGTGGATTTACTGTCAGTGAGAACTTTGAGCCTCCTTCAAAGCCTGAAACTGTGACAGCAGCTGACATAAACCACAACAGTGTGACACTGAAGATTTCTCCACCCAGATTTGGAGCAGAGAACATCACCTCCTACTCTGTTGAGTACTGTGTCAGTGGAGAGGATGGATGGCAGCAGAAGACAGAAGCAAAGGCTGAAGAAGTCACAGTGAGAGATCTGAAGCCAAACACAGAGTATGTGTTCAGATGCAGAGCAGTGACCTCAGCAGGTGTCGGACCAGCTAATGTAATCAGTGATGCCATTAAAACTTTACCCTGCAGCCCTCCTGGAAAACCTCAAGCTCAGCCATATTCAAGTGAGATATCAGTGAGCTGGGAGAAGCCTGTTGAGCTTGGAGAGGATGTGCAGATATTGAGTTACATGGTGGAGTATTCAAAAACAGATGAAAATGAGGAAGCTCTGCAGTGGAACCAAACAAAGTCAGCAGGTGAAAATGTGATCCTTTCAGGTCTTCAGTCAGAGACAGAATATGCAGTCAGGGTCAGATGTGATTGTGGTTCAACTGGAAGAAGCAAAGAAAGCATCACTGTTAAAGTCTGCACAACATTTAACCGCCTCGCAGAACTTCTCAGGATTAAAAGTGAAAAGCTCAAATCTGATTCCCCCTCAGTTTACAAACTGCCTCTGACAGAAGAACACATGAACATAGATGGATGCAGGAAGTTTAACTTTGGAGAAGAAAGCACGAGGCAGAATCGTACAATAATGCTTTTTGGAGCGACTGGATCAGGAAAGTCCACTCTGATCGATGGGATGATCAACTACATTGTTGGTGTCGAGTGGGAGGACAGTTTCAGGTTTAAATTCATTAATGAGGATCAGCCAACATCACGAGCTCACAGTCAGACCTCTGAAGTCACTGTTTACAAAATCAACCACCAGGATGGATTTAAAATCCCGTTCTCTCTGACCATTGTGGACACTCCAGGCTTTGGAGATACAAGAGGCATAGAAAGAGACAGAGAGATCACAGAGCAGCTACGTAATCTCTTCACTTCCTCACATGGTGTCAGTGAAATCGATGCTGTGTGTTTTGTAGCTCAGGCTGCTTTAGCACGACTCACACCAACACAAAAATATGCGTTTGATTCAGTGCTCTCAATCTTTGGCAAAGATGTGGCAGAAAACATCAGGATCCTGGTGACATTTGCAGACGATCAGAGACCTCCAGTTCTAGAGGCGATCAATGCTGCAGGAGTCCCATGTCCTAAAACAAAAGACGGACTGCCGGCTCACTTCAAATTCAATAATTCAGCCTTGTTTGCAGAAAATAAATCATTTGAAAGAGTCAGCAGGAGTGATGTTGGTAAAGGAGGACGTTTTGATCAGATGTTTTGGGAGATGGGGGCAGAGAGCATAAAGAGCTTTTTTGCTGCTCTGAATCTCATACAAACTAAAAGCTTGACACTGACAAAGGAAGTCCTCAGAGAAAGAAAGCAGCTCCAGATTTCAGTTGAGAATCTGCAGGAGCAGGTGAAACTTGGGTTAGCCAAGCTTGAGGAGATAAAAGAGACGAGGGAAAAACTTAAAGAACATGAAGCAGAGATCAGCAGAAATGAGAACTTTGAATTTGAAGTTCCTGTCAAAAAGCCTGTTCAGGAGGACCTTTCTGGCTCTGGAAACTACAGCACCAACTGTCAGCAGTGTCATTATACCTGTCACTACCCTTGTCCCATACCATATGGTGCAGATAGAAGTAGCTGTGTAGCAATTGGATCAAATGGATATTGTACTCAATGTCCAGGAAAATGTATTTGGAATGTACACTTTAGTCAGACGTACAGATGGCGCTATGAACGTTTTAAAAAAAAAGTAACAAGAAAAGATCTGCAAGAAAAATATCTCAAAGCCACAGGAGAGAAGATGACTGTCCAGAAAGTGATTGATAAACTGAATGCTGAGTATAAAAGTTTGCAGGCTGACGTAGTGAAACTGGTGGAGGAATCTTCCAAGTGTCTGAACAGACTCAAAGAGATAGCACTGAAGCCAAACCCTCTGTCCACTCCAGAGTACATCGACATGCTTATTGAAGGAGAGAAATCTGAGGGCAAAGAAGGCTGGAAGCAACGAGTTGAGTCTCTGATGTTCATGAAAGAAAAAGCAGAGCTCATGGCTAAAATAGAGAAAGGCGAGAAACTCCTTCACTGAACATTCATGTGATCACAAAGAAGAACAAAGAAAAGGTCGAGACCAGTTTGAACTGAGACGATAAAGATCTGAACTCAGTCGATGAAGACAAACAACACGTAAAAAACCTCATATTCACTGTTTGCTGCCTGATAAGATCTCATTTTAAAACTGATTTATCTTTAACATAGAAGTGTGATTATATTTTATTGGACTTTACAATGTTCAACTTTTTACTTTTTACTTTCAGCTTCTTTATATTCTTTAACTTTGATCTAATATTAAGTTTATTTTCTCAGTGACTCCTGATGTTGATGTTTATGGAGTTTTTATTGTGTTGATTTTTATGCTTTTATTTAAAAAGTGTAATTTTACTTTTTGTTTACTTTCCTGTAATTTTTCTGGATTTTTCTGTAATTTAGTTGCTTCATAAAACACAGTAAATGTTTATCAGCTATCAGGGCGCTGCTAGGATCAGAGCTTTGAGGGTGCTGAGCACCCAGAGAGCTGACCAGCCAGGCAACAAACTTTACTCGGAGGAGTTTGAGACTTCGTCCCCGTCTCTGTCAGTCCCTGCATCCTTAAGTGTCTCCAGTTGTCCTGAGTTCCCTCTGTCTGTCTCCTTGGTGCATTTAAACCCCTGTTCCTCCCTGTCCTCGTCGTCTGTTGTCTTCGTCTCCGTTATCAGTCATCATAATTTTACCATCTCTGTGCAAGTCTGCAAATTTCTTTATTAAATCATAAGATTCTTAAATTCATCAAGTCTCTCTGTGCCTCGGTCCTCGTCACAAAACATGACATCACTGTTTTGTACATTTTAACACAATTTAATCCCACATTTTGAAAAGTCTGTAACAAAACCATCAAATCTGATAAAGGTTATTTAAATGCTGCAAAAGAAGAATGGATTGGAATAAAAAAATATACAAATCCTAACCTTAATTACTGGGAGAATAATGAGTGATGCTCACAGTGAGTCAAAAGTAAACTGAGTGCATTTTTGGACAGTGTGACGGAGTCACCCCGTCCCGAGCCGCCGACAGCTGATCTGGGCGCATACACGCACCACCACCATTAGTTTTTACAATTACCGGGGCTGCGCGGCTTTTCGGCGACCGGGCAGATAAACAAAAAGGGGTAGTGATGGGACGTTCTGTATCGAGGCTTCGGAGCGTGTGTCGAGTAATGGAGGGGGCGTTTCCGCGAAGCGCGTATCGAGGCTTGCTTCATTTATGGGAGGAGCTGAAAATGATGACGTCCGAAGCCTCGCTGCCCGGCTGTACCACGTGACTGGTTCATGAAGTGGTTCGAACTTTGCCACGAGCTATGACAGTCACTGTTTACAAAATCAACCACCAGGATAGATTCAAAATCCCGTTCTCTCTGACCATTATTGACACTTCAGGCTTTGGAGATACAAGAGGCATAGAAAGAGACAGAGAGATCACAGAGCAGCTACGTAATCTCTTCTCTGCTCAGCGTGGTGTCACTGACATCGATGCTGTGTGTTTTGTAGCTCAGGCTGCTCAAGTGAGATCCACAACACAGAAATATGTGTTTGATTCAGTGCTCTCAATCTTTGGCAAAGATGTGGCAGAAAACATCAGGGTCCTGGTGACATCTGTAGACGGTCAGCGACCTCCAGTTCTAGACGCAGTAAAAGCTTCAGGTGTCCCATTACCTACAGCTGATGATGGGCTGCCTGTTCACTTCAAATTTAATAATTCAGCCTTGTTTGCACACAACAGATCATCTCAGAATGACGACACTGTTGACGAAGATGAAGAAGAGGAAAACTTTGGTCAGATGTTTTGGGAAATGAGCACAAACAACATGAAGAGTTTTTTTGATTCTGTAGAAGTCACACAAGCAAAAAGCTTGAAACAGACCAACGAGGTCCTCAATCAAAGAAGGCAGCATGAAATAGTAGGACAAGCTTGGTGGAAATTAAGCAGACTGCGGTCAGTCGGGCTTCGGGAGCTAAAAGAGACGACTAAAAAACTAAGAGAGTTTGAGGCGCAGATCAACAAAAATGAGAACGCCGAGTTTGAAGTTACAGTCATGAACCCTAAGCAGGAGGATGCTGGTAATTTCAGTACCAACTGTAAGAAGTGTGAGTTTACATGCCATTATCCCTGTCCTGTGAAAAAGGATGCAGCTGAAAATTGCTGTGCTGCAATGGATTCAAATGGATGCTGCACTGTGTGCCCAAGCAAATGTTCGTGGGAAGAGCATGTCAACGAGAAGAAAAAATGGGAGTATAAAGAGGATACACGGAAACAATCAGTCAGAGAGCTGAAAGAAAGCATCGGTGTCACCGATGATAAGATGACTGCTGAGGCTCTGGTTAAAAAACTGGAAAGTGTATTTTCTGATAAACTGCCTGATGTGACGGAATTGGCGAAAATGTCATGTAAGTGTGAGGACACGCTTAAACAGATAGCACTGAAGCCAGATCCTCTGTCCACCTCAGAATACATCGACATGCTGATCGAGGAAGAGAAATCAGAGGCCAACCCAGGCTGGGAGAAACGAGTGCGGCACCTGCAGGGGATGGGAGCTAAAATACCACAAACATGTGCAATACTGTGATTGGTCAGAAAAACAGAAACAAAAAATCAAATGTGTGCAAGTCTTATTGTTCACATGATTAAGAACAACAAGAATAACGCCAAGTAATTCTCATGCACTCGTAAATATTTACTGCATGGACATAAATGACTAAATGAAGCAGTAGTACTGGTATTAGCAGAGCTGTTGATCATATTAATTTACATAAAAGATCACAAATCCTTAAGTTGTTTTCTTTTTACCTAATTATTGTTCAGAAGATAAGACAAACTGACTGATTGGAGACTTATTTAACTAAATCATGCTGCACCTCTGTGCCTCACATTAATCAGTACATATGATTGTAATTTGTTGAACAAAATCAACTTGAGCGTGGATCAGGATTTTACGATTGTATGAAATCTGATCATTTAATGTTCAAGTTAAATTATTTTCATTTTAAGACTTTCACTCCAATTGTTCTTTCTTAACTGTCAATGATCATTTATAAACTTGACTGCAATGAGAATTAATAACCAATAAATAAATTGCATTATCCTAAAGTGTTATCGTCTGTTTTTGCCTCTAACTGTGAACGTCATTGTTGTGGTAGAAACAGAGGTGGGAGGGTTGTTGTTCGATGTGAAGAAACTGTCTCATTGAAGACCTTTTACACTCTTTTTTTAAATATTTTTGGCCTTTTTCAGCTTTATTTGATAGACACAGTGACGAGACGATAGGAAAGCGGGGGCAGAGAGAGAGGGGGGCAGACATGCGGCAAAGGGCCACAGGTTGGACTTGAACCCGGGCCGGCCGCTCTCAGCCGTATGGCATGTGGTCGCCTGAGTTAAACCGGCGCCCTTTTCACACTCTCACAGACATACATGCCAGCCCTCACGATTTTTCCGGGAGAATCCCGAATTTCAATGCCCCTCCCGAAAATCTCCCGGAGCCTCCATTCTCCCAAAAATGAAAAACCATATCGCAGAATTCATGGCGTCTCAATTCCAGTTTCCAAAAATGGCGGCAGCTATTTAGTTTTAATATTACTCTTATTACTCTTTCTGGTCACAAAATAAACTTTTAACATATTTTCAGGCGAGAATGTAGCTGTGTAAACTTTAAATATCTGAGCCAGCGAGAACAGCAAACTCCCGGCACATCGTTTTCAAACCCCCGCAGTCTTTCGCTACTCGGGTTAAACATGATATATAAGTCACTTTGATAACTTAAAATGTTCTTGTTTGGCTTTTCCAGTGTTTTACTTGTTCGTGAGTAAATCGGTTTGGCTGAGATTAAAGTTATTAGATTAGCTTAGATTAAATAAAGCTTTATAAATCATCGGGTGGGTTCCTCCGGGATTTTCACACAGCTGAATAAACGTCAAACACAAAACTGATTAAACAGAAGTGTGAGACGGTCGAGAATCTACGCCAGCGTCCGGTTATATTTTAGATAGCGAGGAGCAGACAGCCGAGTTTCACTCCACCGAGACAGCTCGTGACGTAATTCTGAAGGCGAGATCATCACAGTCGCTCACTTCCAGCCTGGCTTTCGGAGGACCCGGCCCACTTAAAATTATTTCTTTAAAGTAAGTTAAAGTAAATAAACACTGTAAAATTGTGTCTGTAAGGTCGGGGGGGGGGTCCCATTCCACTGCAGGGCAACCTGCATGTGGCGAATAAAGCTTTGATTGATTATAATTCCACTATTCATTCACTCTCACATTCTCACACACTGGTGGAGGCAGCTACAGTTGTAGCCCTGGGGTAGACTGACAGATCGTGCCATCGGCCCCTCTGGCCAACACCAGTAGGCGGTAGGTTGCCCAAGGACACAACACAATGACCAGGACAGAGCCCGGGGATCGAACCGGCGACCTTCCGGTTACAGATGCGCTTAGAGACTGTATCACTGTTCCTCCGCCGCGATCCACTCTGACTATTTTCTGAAGGATTTGCTAGATTGTTTGGAGGATGTTAAGGCATGTATGGCATTAAACTTTCTTAACCTAAATGAACAGAAAACAGAGGTGATTGTGTTTGGTCCCTGTGACCACTGCGACTTTGGCCCCTTAGAAATTTATTTAAAAAAAAAAAAAACCTTTCGCGAGGAACCTACGAGTGATTTTTGACTCTAATCTAACGTTTGATAAACAGATTAATGCTGTAATCAAGACCAGGTTCTTTCATCTTTAGCTACTTGTTAAAGTGAAGCCATTTCTCTGTTTTAGAGACTTTGAGAGAGCTATCCACGTCTTCATTTCATCTTTGCCTCGACTACTGTAATAGTCTTTACTCTGGTGTTAGTGTCATCAGTTAGCCACCTGCAGCTGGTCCAAAACGCTGCAGCACGGTTACTAACTGGCACATGCAAGCGAGAGAACACATCTCCCATACTGGCATCATTACACTGGCTGCCAATTAGCTTTAGAATTAATTTTAAGATTTTATTATTTGTTTTTAAGGCGTTGCACGGGTTAGCACCCTCATACCTTTCGGATCTTTTAAATTGTACACTCCTACAAGATCACTGAGGTCTGTGGATCAAATGCTCCAGGCTGTCCTGAGGTCCAGATTAAAGCACAGAGGAGATCGGGCCTTTGCTATAACTGCTCCTAAACTGTGGAACAAACTGCCCCTTCACATCAGGACCTCCCCAACACTGGACACTTTTAAAACCTGTCTGAAAACACACTTTTACTCCATGACTTTTAAATCAGAATGAGTTTGTATTCTGCATCTTAAGGTCAAAGGTCACTCTTTCGAGGATGCCAATGTTCACATTTTGGACAGAGAGGACAGATGGTTTGAAAGAGGAGTGAAAGAAGCCATCTATGTCCACTGTGAGCGACCATCTTTGAACAGAGGCGGGGTTTACGACACCAACTCTCTGCCATCTATAATCCAGTTTTGAGATCCTTCCCAGACGCCTTAACGCCCACTCACATCCTGGGCCATCTGATCTCAGGAAATCACATGATAGGGTGGGGCCAGGTTTCACAATGAACACACCCGAAACTCTGGCTGATTGGGACCCACACCCAGTTTCCCACCTTGGCTCAGGCGATTAGAGGATCATCAGGGGGTCCTTTTGTCCCTCTGTGGGGGGAAACTCCCACTAGGTTTATATCTGGGACTCCCCACCATTTGACCTTAGAACTGAAGAAGCTTCTCGGATGAGAGGTGAAACGTCTTCAAGTAACTTAAAGAAGTCCAGACGCTTTGCAAGCTCCTTTGACCATGTCTCCCTATGTTTTTGTTTCTTTTGATCATCTTAATTGTCAGCACCTTGGTCAACATTTGTCGTTGTTGACTTACTCCCAGGTTTTGTTGTATTCTGTCTTTTGATGTTGACTGCGGCCTGTCTCTTTTAATTTAAATATTATTAAAATGTGAGTCGTGCCGACTTGTCTGCTTTTTTCCCCCCATTCTTTTTTGTCATTTCTTCACATCACTGATCTTTTAAATGAGTGTAACAGTACCTTAGACTTCCTAAGGATATCATCTGATGTGATGTCCATGAAAGCAGACACCCACGAATCCACAAAAATCACCGTATAAAAAAAACACTTGAAAGACAGCAAATATTTTACGTATTTTTTGCTGTAGTTTTGCTTTTGGACCAGCAGAGGGTGCTCTTGAATACAAATCCTCTGTTGGTCTGTGAGTTACCTGACCGCATCGATAGAACTGTAGCTGTAGAGTACAAGGACGCAGGATGCTACAACTCTCCAACCACAAAGACTCACCTGATGATATATCTGATAATATCATAGATCCCTGCAGGTGATGCACAGAAACACTCCAAAGCCAGCAGCTCAAACAGAAAGAGTCCTGGAAAATCATCAGTCTGTGTTTGGCTTGTGTCTCTAAAGCCATATGGATGTTTTTCCCCATACAACATAAATATAAGAATTAAGCATGAAACCAGGTTAAAAAAAAAAAAGCAGTAAGTATCATAAAGGTTTTATAAAACCATAACAGTCGGTGGCTGTGTTTCCATCAGTCAGCATAACGGGCACGTTGTACACGTCCTCATATGAAGCGACAGGAGGTCAGGACGTCTTCAGGCGTCCCAGATGCTGACTGAAGGTCTTTCTGCCTCTTTCAGGCTTTTTCATGTTATTCTGAAACCAGAATTATAGCAGAAGTGTTCATTAAAAGTTAGTAAAACTCTGGATCCTCAGATTGTGATGTTTCAGCTCAGTTTATAAAAAAATGTAACCTAAAAATGTAAAACTTACTTTAATTATGTGAATTAATTAAGACCTGTAGGAATCTAACCAACCTAGCTAATTACCTCCTGGTTATTATAATAACTTCCATCACTCTATACATTGTAATCAGAGACAGTACATTATCTAATGGATTTAAGGTACAGAGAAATGTAAATGTAAGACATCCAACCATCAAACAACACATGCTGCTCATGTCTGAACGAACAGGTAAAGACTTTGACCTCCATTCAGAGGTCAAAGTAGGTAAAAAGTCTGATTCGGATCACTCAGCTGCACAAAGGACGAGGTCAGAGGTCAAAATATTTCAATAAAATACATTTTTGCTTAGTGCAAGGGCAGAAATAACAGAGCTCCTAAACGCAAGCTAACACTGACTCATTGCATTAACTGTATATGGCTGAGCTTGAAATAACAACACATTCATTATTTATAACCAATGTTTCAAGGTCAAATTAATCACAGCTGTTTACTTTGTTAAACAACACAACTCGTTTCATTGAAAACACCTTTTTCATTCACAATAAAATAATATCTTCATACCGTCATCCTGTGTCCAGCTGCTCTCCTGCTGCTACATCTGCTCGTTTCATTCATCCAAATAAAGTTGATCGATCACCAGCAGACTTGCAGCCTGACTGTGTGGCTCCCCCTGGTGTATATACTATATGTATATGTATATATATATATATATATATAATGTTCTTCCTCTACACCCCCCCCCCAATTTTTGCACATGTCGAGGAGCGTGTCAGGCTACATTTCACTGTGTGTTATACTTGTATAACTATGCATGTGACAAATAATAAAGAACCTTGAACCTTGAACCTTGGTGGTTGTGTCCTCAAACAACCACCGGGAGTTTATACCTGCTGCTGACCCGTCCCCTTTCATTAAGGTCACAGTTTCGTGTCACCTCGCAGGTTTTCTCCCACTTTAGCTGATGAGGGTGATACGATACTGATGGATCAATGAGGCAAAAATGTGAACTGACAGCGTTTGATTAATGTGGCAGAAAATCAGGTGAACGAGACGCTTTTGAGTAAATCGCTGACAGCAGAGCTCGATGCTGCAGTACAGTTAATATTAATCATGTATCCTGCTGTCTGGAGACAGTTTGGAGGATTTGAAGAATCACAGTTGGAAGATATTTTTTAAACTGAAATTTTAAAGCTATATTTAAATCGTTTGTTCCTGCAAACCTGTGAAAAATCAAAGGTTTTAAACGCTGAGCAGCTTTTTGTCCTTGAAGCCGTCACATTTAAAAACATCCAGGAACAGCTCGAGTTTGTGGAAGTTGACCTGATGACCTGCTGGTTGGTGTGAGCTGTGAGTCATGGTGCTGATCTGGGTCCTGGTCCTGGGGTTTGGTGGTTTTTGGTCCCGACCTTCTGTTTTAAATTCATATTTTTAACGTGCCCTCCACAGATGATCCGTACGGTCTGAGACTCACCTGCAGGTCCATCAGATGGTTTCGTTCCTCGTGTCTCTGCAGTCTGTGTTCTTCTCTCACTCTTCACAAACATCTTCTGAGCCGAGCGTCCTGAAACTGCCCGACGCTTCAGCGTAACAACATCGGTGTAGTCTGAGGATTAAGGCTGGTGACGTTACCGTCGCTGGGACTGAAGTTTATTTTAAGCTGTTTCTTTTTTCTTCTCCTTCATATCTCTGAAGTCTGTTTGTGTTTGTGAGCCTTCCTGGAGCAGCAGAGGGAGCTCGGAGCCTCCACGTCTCCTCCGGCCTGCAGGCCTGAACTTTATTAAATTGCTGTTATTTGGTGCAGGAATTTCCTGCGATATCACCCAGTTTCCCAGACCTGGATTCAGACTGGTCCCAGACCAAAGGAAGTTCACTGAGGATGTCCGAGGTAAAAAGACTTCTGCCTCTGAAACAGGTTTAAATGTTTACGTGCTGGATTCGCAGAAATCAGCTGAATGAGATGAAATTCAAACCCGCTGCACGGCACAGAAATAAAATCTAATGAATCAGGTTCAATGATGGAAACAGAACTAAACTGATGAAAGATGGAAACGAGGATTCAAACTTGTAAAACTAGACTCAAGTTTAGATCTTTAGAATCAAATCTGGTTTCTTTTAAAAGTGAAATCAAACATGTTTATACTTCTGTCTCCAAACAGTTTGTAAAGTTGTGAACGTGTTGTTGTTTCAAACACTCAAAGCAGAAACTGATCCTCTTCTTCCTGCACGAGCAGATAATGACCGACAAACAAAACGCCGCCATCGCCACACAGCTGCCTGACCCCCACGCCCCGCGGTGTGACAAAGGTTTGTGGTGTTCAGGTGACAATGGGATTAACGGACGATGCTCTCAGCGAATCTGCAGCCCTGGCGAGAGAGACACAGAGAGCGAGCGAGCATGGTGATTCTAGGCGGCTGTTCGTGTCGTCAGCGGTGACAAAAGCGTCGTTGTTGATGCTCCAACACGCTGACACAGCGATCAGCTGACACAGGCAGGGCTTGTTTAACAACACACACTCCATACCCACGACGCACACACAAAATCAAATCATTCGTATAACGGGCCAGTGTTGGTTTAGAATGTGTTGATTCATCTGAACCACAATGGTACAACAGTGTGTGTGTGTGTGTGTGTGTGTGTGTGTGTTCACACTGAAATTTACTTTCAAAACAAATAACTTAATAATAAAAATGAATAATGACAATGAACAGCAGTGGAGGAGACATTCAGGCAGTAAATGCAGTAATACCACAATATAGAAAATACTCCAGTACAGATAAAAGTCCTGCATTAATGTGACTGTATGTTACTGCTGAACATGTTGCAGGTCGTTCTCCTTGTTTAATAATCAAAGTGTTTTTATTGAGTTTTCAGAAAGCATATCATTTATACAAAAAAAAAGCTCGAACTCAAGTCCTACAACACAGTGTAAGACAAAACTATACCCAGACAGAGAAAGGAGAAAGGAAAGAAAAAAAAAAGACTTTTTCACAAAGTCCCGAACCTGGAAATATCTAAAGTAATTAGTCTTGGAGGAGATTCCATAGTCGTCCTCCAGTTGAGCAGCAGACATAAAAGTACCATTTTTAAAAAGATGTTTGACACATTCCACCCCAGCCCTATGCCATTCCCTAAAGGCTGTTCCCCCAAGGGCTGGGGGAAACAAGTGATTTCCATAGATGGGAGCAGATAGGAGGGCGGTTCTGTTTTTAAAATGTGATCTGAATTGAGTCCAAATTTTCAGAGAATTAGATACCACCGGGTTGTTTGTGTAAAGACGTTTGCTCAAGGGTAGAGGAGCGCAGACCAGAGAGCGCAGGGACACTGGGCTAGAGACATACCTTTCCATATGAACCCATATTGGGGTTTCATCCTCATCTAACTCTTTGACCCAAAATAACAACTTATGTATATTAGCAGCAAAATAATAGTGCATATAGTTCGGCAGAGCCAGGCCTCCCTCTTCTTTCTGTCTCTCAAGAAACTCCCTTCTTATCCTGGGGACTGTTTTTTTCCAAATAAAGGCAGACGTACATTTGTTCAATTTTACTTTGTCCAGTGCAACTTTAAAGTTATAGTCCAGTAAATCTTTATACTTACTAGTTACAGTAACCCCTAAATATGTGAATCTATCGTTCTCCTTGTAAACGCACTGTTGTGTGCTCTGATTTACAGCCTCAGGTTCAATATTTACACATTCTCATCTAACTAAAGTAAATGCAGTGCAGCACAAACTGAATTTATTCCTCAGGCCGAGTCAATAAAAGTTACTTTCACTCACAGAACTTGAGTAAATGTACTTGTAGTGTTATTACAGTGAGCTCAATGAAAATCCAAACTATGTAGAGCTGATGGGTTTTGGTCAACCCTGAGGTCACAGTCACAGCGAGGGGTGCGTTCGTTTCCTGACACTGGGATGTCTGTATGACACGTCCAGCTGCCTGCTCATAATAAAGTGATGAAGAGAGTGAAACTAGCAAAGCTGAACTGAAAACTGCAACTAAACCTGCTGAAAAGCCCTCTGCAAACCCACTGCACCTGCTACACACCAGAGAAACAAACGATGATAACTGTGATGCAGTGACGACGTGATGAAGCTGTTTCCCGCAGACTCCTCTGTATCATAATTCATTAAAATGATAAACTATCATCAGCCTGCCCAAACTCAGCAGCTGCCTCGCGTTTCTGCGCATGCGTGTAAGAATTATAACCGATCTCATTAAGTGGAAGCGCGTCTGTGCAAATGCTTTGATTGTTTTGCCACTAGCACCCGGCATGCAATGCGCGAAAGTCACGTGGTCTGTGCAGCTACCGTTCAAACCGTTCAAACCTCAGGGAATTATCCACAGTGCGCATGTGTAGAAAATTCAAAAACCGCTCCTCCGCTCTTTTTGACACGCTCCAGCCTTTGCTAACGGGACAGTGGCCACCAGGCACGTGCAGAGTGGGGGGGCTAGAGGGGCTTGAGCACCCGCCCCTTTCCTGATGGGTGCCCAAAGTGCCCTTTTGTTGAGGCAACTTTTTAAAAAAAAATTATTATTTTTTTTTATGTGTGTGTGCGTGCGGAGTCCTGTCTGTGCCCCTCAACAATAATATTTAACTATTAATCACAGTTTTGCTAAATAAAAGGATCTGGCTTGCATCAGTCACATGATCACATTTAACCAATGATCGCCCTCGACGGCAGAACGCGCTGGTTACGAGCCGGGAACGAGCTCACAAAGAGCACGCGCATTTTTAGCGTTCCGGAGCTGTAGGAGAAACACAAGTTAACTCAGAGACACAGACTGATGCGACACAACCAGTAAGTAGGTGCACAGCGTACACTGTAGTGTGTAGCACCCAGGAGTATTAGCTTATTACGTACACGTTGGTAAGCTGTCTTGTTGCAACTGACGAACTGAAACAAATGAGCGTGCTGTGTGTGCAACAGCGCGACAAACATTACCTGTCCTTTTATTAACTGCACAGGTAGTGCTGGTCATAGCTGCTGGCTACCTGTGTAAGGCTGTCATGGGTCTGTAGCTCTGTCACCGTTTCAGGGAACATATTTAGTTTTAAAGTATTTAGAAACATATTTAGTTTTAAAGTAAGTGTCTGGGCATTTCCTGCCTTTCTGGAGGGATTATATTTCACTAAAAAACGATCTAATATGCATGTCCACATAATAATTATTATAATTATAATATATTAAAAACACACGCTGTATTTTAAAGAACATACATTAAGAAGTAGATTATATTAGATTTATATTTTAAATAAGACAAAATTTGGATGTTACAGCAGTAAAATGATTGTATCTCTACAGTTTAAACATGTAATAAGCTTTGCCCTGCACAGAGTGGATAGTGAAACAAATGCAATCATCATAAATACATTATTTCATATTTATTACTTCCCCCTCCTCTTTGCTTTATTATTGTAGCTCTAGTAATAAATAATAATAAAAAAAGATTCTGGATCAGCACCGAGATGCCCATAGTATATACAGTATTCTGAAGAAGGTCTAAAATGTCACTGTGTGTGTGTGCATGTGTGTGTTTTATGTATATGGATTATTTTAAATTATTACTCGTGATATAACATTGTCCAGACATGCCTGGTAAGGACATGAGGAGGAAACAGCAGGAGCTGTGTGAGGCTACTAAAGGCAGGGCTATAACATTTTTCTGTCATCATTTTATTATAGATTAAGTGCTGGAGTTGTTAGGTGTGGATAATTAGATTATAGTTTATTGCAATAGCAAGTTGTGCCTTGTTCTCACATAGACAGCAAGTGGAGAGTGATATATGAAATGATGGAAGGAAGAAGAGAAGCAAAGAGTGATTCACAGGCAGAGCCTAAATTATTTCTCACAGTTTTTTGTGTCCTTATGGTTCCAAGCGCTGTCACCAATCTTTGCATTTTGTTATTATCTCATGACACTTGTTTAATCAGCTACCATCTCTCCTGTGGACTTTTTAATGTCTACAGTCTCAGATTAACACAGCCCCGCCCTTCCCATATTAGATTCTTGATGAATGTGTGTTGTTGTTATTCAGCCTGGTTCAAGGTGCCCCTTTTTAACTTTGAGCACCCGCCCCTTTAAACCTCTCTGCACGGCCCTGGTGGCCACGCCCACAAATTAAACGTAGTGCAGAGCGGTTATATGGGATCAGAATGATGCCGCCTTAAAATGAAGCTGAAAAAAATATTGAAACTGAAAAAAAAATGTAACTGAAATAAATGTACTGAAAAATCTTGTATTGAAAGTGAAAAAAATTGATAGTGAAAAACGATTAATTGAAACTGTAATTTTTTTGTTTTCGCTTACAATATTTTTTTCCAGTTTCAATATTTTTTTCAGTTTCATTTTAAGGTGGCGTCGTTCTGATCTCATATAACCGCAAGTAGGCTAGTTTTCAGAGACCGCTAACATACTGCCACAAGAGGGCAGCACGCTCCAACATGGACATAACCAGAAACACTTACGGGAGAATCATGTGACAGGGAAGCACGTGATATAACTACACCATGACATCATTGTACACGCCTGTGCTCCACAGCCAGTTGAATCAAATAAAAACTGTTTCAAAGTTTTGGCAGCTTTGTCCCAAAGTAAAGTTTAAACATTAGAAAAGAAGCTGACAATAAACCAGTGATCTGAGAAGTAATGAAGACTGTTTAAAATTTCAGCTCAGCTAACAGGTACTGGCACAAGATGGCGCTGCACATGTTCTCACAACTGATTTTAAAGACTTTTTGAAATCCAGCTTCACAAACAGCGAAATCTGTGACAGTTTTGAGAGCAGGCTGGTAAAAGTTTACCCGTATATATGTTTCATGCCCACTTTAATATATTTCAATGATAAGAAGCAAAGCATAGTCCCGGGCATTTCTTCTCTCCAGTCTTTGAATATTTAAAGACATTTGCACAGCAGCAGTGAAACAGGCGCTCCTCACCAACCACATCATCTCTGAAGCATCCAGCTCGATGTTGAGGAGCCAACGCTGTCCTGCTGCTGCTTCCAATCACATTTCATTCTTCATTTCTTTATGTTTTTACCAACAGTTATTTGTTGATTTAACCATTAAACTCCAACAAATCTTCACAGCATTTCCTCATCATCAAAGTTCATCTGTGGCTTAAATCTGCTGTCAAATATCAGACGGGCTGTGTTTGACTCATTCTGTAGCCCTGAGTCACTGATGGGGTTCTTCTTAATTCTAATTCAGGCTTTTTATTGATTCATCACCTCGTGCAAAGTTTCTTCTATTAGGATTATTTGTTGTGAAAATATAAGTGAAAATATGTAACCATGTCATGTAACAACATGTTTTTATGTTATGAGTAAAGGCGATGGCGTGATGATGTAAGTGGGAGCCAGACTGGCGGCATCAGTGATTATCAGGAGTGTCTGAGCTGCATGCTGTGTGCGTATTTGTATTACTCATGGTGTTAGCACTTCACTTTCATTTGAGAACAAAATGTATCCATGATGTAAAAATGTCATATAAAATATTTCAGTTTAAACTTTGGTGTTGAAATCTCCAGGAGATGAATGTAAGTCAACGTGTCGTCCTCAGAGGTGCTGAAACCCTGTGTGTGTGTGTGTGTGTGTGTGTGTGTGTGTGTGTGTGTGTGTGTGTGTGTGTGTGTGTGTGTGTGTGTGCGCGCGCCAGGCTCAGGCTGCCAAAGTCCCGATTTATGCCAAGATTAATTATGAGCATGTTGTCCAGATCGGGATGAAAACTGACATGACATGTGCAGTAATCACATTACAGTTCACACACGGCTGTGTGTGGTGCAGATGGGAGGATAAATCCTGCTCGCCACATGTTTTACACGAAGCATCTGAGCCACCGCCGCTGAAGGTCTGAAGGCTCGTATGTGTTTCAGTCGTGGTGTCGAACTGAGAACATTCCTGCAAACATGCAGGAGGAAAAGGCTTCATGTCCTTCACAGAGGAGATGAGGATATTTTCCCCTCTACATCCATCCTAAACATTCACACAGCGTTCAGAGAGATGTGTAGTTGCTGGAGGGAGCATTTTATTAAGTGTGCAGCTGCTCATTTCCATACAAAGTCAGTCCAAAACCAGTTTGAAGTGGAACATGAACTACAGCTCCTGATTTACCCATGTCGGTCCTGTCGTAAGTCAAAATCAGTATTTTTGTACATTCCTCTGAGTTTTTTACAACAGTATTTTCATTTGTTGTCATTTGTGTTTGATAAAAATGGCTTTGCTTTTGTTTCTCTGTGTTTGAAGTCATCAGGAACTCATCCTAATAACCCGTCACATGATCGCTGTAAGGCTGCAGTGGAACATTTCACAAGCTTATTGATCATCTTCCCAGAGTGGAAAATATTCCATTGATTACTCTGATGATGCTGTGCTGTTTCTTTCTGATCCACTTCACACCTCTCTTTGATCCCTCATGTATACATTTCCAGACACTCACAGACATCTTGACTCTATCTCATCTACACATATTCATAATATATCAAGGAAACTCGACCAGAAACGGTTTAAATCAAGTTCATACTATGAATGACAAACATATTTTTAAGCATCCATCCATCCATCTTCATCCGCTTTATCCGAGGCCGGGTCGCAGCAGCCTAAGCAGAGAGGCCCAGACCTCCCTCTCCCCAGCCACCTCCTCCAGCTTATCCGGGGGAATACCAAGGCATTCCCAGGCCAGCCGAGAGATATAATCTCTCCAGCGTGTCCTGGGTCTGCCCCGGGGCCTCCTCCCGGTGGGACATGCCTGGAACACCTCTCCCAGGAGGCGCCCAGGGGGCATCCTTGTCAGATGCCCGAACCACCTCAGCTGGCTCCTTTCGATGTGGAGCAGCAGCTGCTCTACTCTGAGCCCCTCCCGGATGGCCGAACTCCTCACCCTATCTCTAAGGGAGAGGCCAGCCACCCTTCGGAGGAAGCTCATTTCTGCCGCTTGTATCCGCGATCTCGTTCTTTCGGTCACTACCCACAGCTCGTGCCCATAGGTGAGGGTAGGGACGTAGATCGACCGGTAAATTGAGAGCTTCGCTTTTACACTCAGCTCCCTCTTCACCACGACGGACCGGTGCAGCATCCGCATTACTGCAGCTGCAGCCCCAATCCGTCTGTCGATCTCCGGCTCCCTTCTCCCATCACTCGCGAACAAGACCCCGAGATACTTGAACTCCTCCACTTGGGGCAGGAACTCATCCCCGACCCGGATGAGAATCTTTTTAAGCAAAGATTCTTTAAAAATGTCTCATTATCTGCTGTCGTGGTTTCTCACCATTAGATCGTTTAACTTAAAACAAGATCCTGTTATAAGCTTCAAGAATACTGGGCTGACATTACAGGTGAACTGGGGAAAATCTTCCACGTTGATATAGAGATGGACCCTTTGTCCCTGATTCTAGGTCTTCCAAGTGACCGCCTAAAAGCGGCGGCCAACAAAAGATTGTATAACACTCTAACATTTGCAGCCAGGAAAAATATCCTCTTACAATGGATCAACGATAGGACTCCCACTGTCTGTGGCTGGCGCAAAATAGTTTTTGAACTGATTCCTCTGGAATACCTCACACACGTTATACACCACAGTGTGGGTCAGTTCTATGGGATGTGGCACCCCTTTTTGGACTATATTGGACCGGACCTTTCCGCTATCTTATTCAAAGGACTACTACACACGTGATCACCACCCGGGCGCTGTAAGACTGACTCACCACCTCTTGTATGTTATATTTTGTATCTTGTATTATGCCTTATTTAAGAGCTGTTGTGTACGTTTTGTGTTTGTACTGTTTTGTTGTTCTGTGTCTACTGTCGAGACACTGTCGTGTTAAAGGAAAATCTGCAATAAAAACAATGATGAAAAAAAAAAAACTTAAAACAAGATTATGTGGCTTCACATCACAGTGCTGCACCTCCACATGTTCGGACTTTTCCTGTATTTTTCAAAATCTGAAAGAAACATTCAAAATCAACAAACTTTGCACTATAAAAAATTACATCTACTTAATCATCAGACTGGCTGGAGGTTGATTTTTCGTCATTTGATGAATCAGATAAGAGTTTGTTTCATGTCTGAGGCTCGCCCTGGTTTCTGGATGCCTGGGAAAGTGACACGTTCCTGTAACGAGGTTCTCAGCAGCCACCTGAGCTCAGACGTTTGCTTTGGATCCCTGGACATGGACTTTAATCACTGAAAAATGATTATGGAAGCAAACAGATGTGTGTTTTTATACACATCAGTAATGTTATGGTCGTATTTGTGGAGGATCCTGAAACAAACTATGCAGAAGTGATGCTCTGGGTGACGACTTTGAGATATCAGAAGTGGACTTAGTGCTGCTCAGTGTTGTAAACATCAGGTCATCACAGGTGATTCATCGGCTTCTGCTGCTGCTTGAAAGAAAAATGTGATGATGATGAAGAAGACTGTACAGTAACAGTGTAGTCCAGAGGATATGATTCACGGTTCCTCTGCTCTCTAACGTCATTAACAATAAGCTGACCCAAAGTCATGGGCGCTGAGGATAAGTCATATTATAGAAATCAAAGAGAGGAACCTGGTTTGAGTCGAGGCAGACGGGAAACAGATCTTCAAAAAAAAGTGAAAATTTATGGAAATGAAATGAACTCCTGCAGATCGTATCATCGCCTCGCTGACAGGAACATCTGCTGTGTAAAAATCAACACAAACAACGTTACGTCAGTTTAACATGGAGCAGCTCAGAAATGATGGACAGGCACAAATCAGCATCAACAAAGGAGGGAAACACACCTGCAGCCTGTTTCCTCCACTGTCTGCAGTTTCATTTTCTCTGACCTTCTTCACTGTTTCAGCTTCTTTATTCTTTAAACTGAACTTTAATCTCAGCGAGTCAGAACAAAAATGCAACCAGAGCCGGAAATCACTTCTACCCACTACAGAACAACATTTATAAACTTCTCATTTCTGATGTTTTCATATGATACAGACTTTAATTTGGTTAATGGTCAGCCTGCAAACTGAAGTATCCACACCAGGGGGCGCTGCAGAGAGAGAGGTTAACCAGGTGCAGGTGTTAACTTTCACTGCTACAAGGACACTGATCCATAAGAAGCGCAACTTTTTATCTTCAGTACATGTTATAAGCTTTTTATTATTATTTGCAATACAAGGAATAAAAGTGATGCAGTCAAAATGAAATGATGTCTTTTGTCCAGTGATCGTGGAGTTTGTTAATCTGCTGTTATAATCAGCTCTACAGTTCTGCTGGAGATTATTTCTAACTGATAAGAACGTCTAAAAGTCGCATTAGATAAGGTTCCAGAGAAATGAATATTTATTTATTTTAAATGTTTTTAAATATTTAGTTTGATTTAGAAACACGAACTAACAGCTGCTGGTTTTACTGAGTCAAAGACAGACTTTGCTTTGTTTAAAGAAAGAAATCTTTGTGTGGATCTTTCCCTCTGCTGCAGTAAAGAAACCTTACACTGAGTTTTAAACGAACATATTAAATATAATATAAAATTATAAACATATCCTACCTTAGCTCAATTTAAACGGTTATATGGCAGCAAACAGGCCTGCTGGGCCACAGTCCTGGATCACAAACACAAAACAATCTCAGCCGTCTGTCCCCCAGCGCATCATTTTTCAACGTCAGTGTTAATGTAAGAGAGACGAAACCTTTTATTATCCCGGACCAAACACCTCTAAGAAAACTAAGTAAAATGTGGAAGTGATGACGCAGTGAGATCAAAACAGTGATTTTAGTTTAAACTAAACAGTTCAAAAGTGAAACCAAACAACAATGATCCAAAAGATGCTGGATGATAACCCTCCATGTCCAAGTGCTCCAAAAGCACAAAGTGTTGTTATGTGACCTCATCGTTGCTGCTCCTGTGAACTCTGAACATCATTTCTGACCAAGCTGGAAACACGAGTGTTCAGACAGGCTGGTATCCAATTAGCATCTCCAGAGACAGATACACGCAGAGACTTTCAGGAGATGTTTGCAGAAAACTCAGCGACTGCTTTGTTTCTGTTTGGACGGCTTTTGTTCCCTCATCAGAGCTGATGCAACGTTTGCTCCAATTTTATCATCGTCACTGTTTATAGTTCAGAAGACGACTGTGCTAGAGGGCCGTGAAGATGTGCACAACAACCAATAACTGGCTGGACAGATGCACAAAACGACCGTAAATTTCAGGTCTTATTAACAAACGAGCAGACATAAATACTGAGCTGCTCTCAGGATGGCAAATAATCATTTTGGAAGTTTCTCAGATATGTCAGGGCGTTGTTTGAAGGTTACAACATGATTTAACCCAAAACATCTGTTTTAACCCTGGTTGGGTCATTTTGAGCAGCTAAAACAAACCAACAGGGTGAAAGTGGAAGTAAAAAAGGAAAAATGAGCCACAGGCTCATTGTGTGGACTTTGTGTCTCGCTCTGATATGTGCTGTTATTGTATTTATTGGTGGTCAGTAACGTCGTGGCTGTGGGTCAGAGCGCACAATGAGACACAAAAAACATCTAAAAGGATGTAAAAATAAAATTACCAGAAGAGGCTCAGGAACCCTGCAGCTCATTCATAATGAAGGACGCTGTTAGAATAACGTGACTCCCACATCAGAATCACGTGATCTGCTCCTCTCTTCATCACAACAGTCTGAAGGTATCGGACCACGAGTCTCTCTGATTGGCTGGAGATCAGCAGCTTCTTTGGTTTCGGGTCATCGCTCCGTCTCGTCGTGTTTGAGGCGTGTGGATTGGCGGTGAGAGCACAGCGGGCTCTCCTTCTGTACTTTCATACGGCGAGCCCGGGACTCACGGCGAGGTCATTCATTAAACATGACCGTCTAAAAATAAAGGCCTCCTCCTTTCACCAGAACGGCGCTCTTTAATCTGGGCCAGAGCTTCGAGTAGTTTGCATCAGCACACGAGAGGCGACACGAGAGACAAAGAGAGACAAAGAGGGATGTTTCACAGCGGGAGGCGGAGGAGGAGGAGGGCGCTTCATCTTCACAGTGACCGGCCGCTGGATTTGTACTTCAATGGGGACGCAGCGCGACCTCTGACCTTACTGTGTGGAAATCAAAGGCTTAAATTCATTTTGTTTCTCAGCACACAGCAGAGGATTCATTACAGCACGTTGATGTTGGCACATGAAAGAAAACCTGGATTTACAGCAGACGTGTTCATTATTCAGCTGTCGGCTCTGTTTTCAGTCTTTATGCTGAAACATCTTAAATACCTGCTGAGGACTAAATCAGACCAAATCAGACCAAATCAGACTCAATCAGACTAAATCAGACTAAATCAGACCAAATCAGACTAAATCAGACCAAATCAGACTAAATCAGACTCAATCAGACTAAATCAGACCAAATCAGACCAAATCAGACCAAATCAGACTCAATCAGACTAAATCAGATGCTCACAGAGGGAAAATCTTTGTGTATTTCACTTAATGACAAACTGCTTTCCCTTTACTTAAAAACATGTTTGCATGATAACAGATGGAGGTCCGTGAGAGAGCGCAAACTTCCACAACACCAGCGGTCCCACCGGCAGCGTCATCGGGACTGTCAGGATCCTGTAATCAGCACAAATACTGTAAAATGCATTTGTGGCAAAAATGCACCTGAGTCCAGTTTCAGGTTGGGGCTGCTGCCCAGGGCCGTGACACAGAACTCTGGGGCCATGGTCACAGAGTCTCTGTGGGCCCCCTTCACCTCATTCATCCAGCTGTGCGGACAGCTGCACTGATTATTAGGACATGAACTGTTAACTGCTGACAGATCTGTAGCATGTCCATGAGTCTCAGCACATTTTGACCTCCTCTGTTTTTACCATAGAGCCGTTCACAGCTTAACCACGGTTACACGTGTTTTACTTGGATTATTGAGCTGAAGAATGAATTCTTTTCTTTGTTTTCATTGAATTTTTTATGATTCCTGTGAGATAAAAAGCTCTAAAAATGTGAAGTCTGTTTTCTAAACCTTTCCTAACACTCAGTCCTCATCCTTCCCATCAGCCTCAGAGCAACCTTCACTGTCCCTGCTTCCATCATCCTGCAGCACTCAGACATCCAGATCATCACGGCACATCAGAATAACTGTAAACAGGGACATC
Source organism: Copadichromis virginalis (assembly GCF_057382275.1). Classification (NCBI taxonomy): domain Eukaryota; kingdom Metazoa; phylum Chordata; class Actinopteri; order Cichliformes; family Cichlidae; genus Copadichromis; species Copadichromis virginalis. The sequence goes on along the minus strand of NC_140635.1, from coordinate 2,068,252 downwards.
TCAGGCCCTCCAAGGTATGGAGGCCCATCTCCACCACCACTTCCCCTGCCAGTGGCGGACTCCCTCAGGTGTCGGTGCATTGGTGGTTCTTTGTGTCTGGGGATGGGTGTCCGGGTACACACCGGCTCACTCTGCTTATCGGGGCCTGGAGCCTGGGGCTCGCTCGGGCCACTTCGGAGGTGGGGTGCCCCCGGCCTCTCGGCCTGGGGCTCGGTCACTGGCACAGCTGGCTGCCGGCGGAGCTCACGGGCGCGTCACTGCAACCCCCCCTGGCTTCTGCTCCGCGGCTGCTGAGTGAGCCCTCATCTGGGACTCTCCTCAGCTCTTTCCGGGACAGTGGCGCAGCTGCCCCTCTGTTGGTCTTCCTTGGTCTCTTGTGTTCTGGGGGCCTCTGGATGTCTGGAGTTTTGATCTCCTCCATACCTGCTTCATGCCCTGGAGGACGGGGCTGTGGCCCCCCCACACCCTCTAGCAGATCATTACATGAAGGAACCTTTTAAAAACAAGCGCGTCCATGCTCACAGGTGTACACACGGGTGATCACACCCACAAACTACACCCTTTTTGGCTCCTACCTCAAAGCACACTGTGTTCTGTTGATCTTATGTGCTGCACAATAATGTTTAACATTTAGTATTTACTGTCATATTCCCATATATCATTGTGATGTTGTTTATTCTATTGCTCTTGTTCTTTGCTTGTTTTCTTTTTTCTTTCTCAGCAGGTGATCCAGGTTTTGTTGGTTTTTGCATTTTATCCCCGTCCCTCTTCCTCGCTCTTTTTCTTTCCCTCTTTCTTTCTCCTCTTTCTTTTCCCCAGTCAAGTCTGTCCCGTGTTCAGCAAATGAAAATAAAATAAACAGTAAAAGGTGAATCATTTGGTCCATTTGGTAAAGTAAATCCGTTGGGCATCTTTCTTTACCTTTAGACAATAATTCTGATGAAAAAGAGCCAAACGGGACAGGCAAAAAATAAATAACTGTAAACAATGTCATTATCTTTATATGGAGTGAACTTTAAATATGTATCCAGATATTTTTATGTTTCTGAAACCGTAGCAGCAGAGTTCCCGCGCTGTGGGCGAGCAGGTGTATCTGCAGCGATGTGATTGATGTTTTTTATTGTTTCTGGGACGATATCGAACCCACGAGTTGCAGACGTCACACGGAGCAGAGTGATGGTCCTGCAGATGTAAGCTGCTGATTCACTGATGCAGAGAGTGTACACGGGTACGCCAGTGTGCTGCCTGTGCTTCATCACAGTGAACTAAAGCTAAGGAAACACATGTGACTCCCTGCACACATTCCTCTTTGCTTCTTATTGAATCAGGAAGTGCTGTCGCTGTGATGTTAAATGTCCCGTTACCTCAGAGCAGGTCTGGAGACAGTGAAGCTGAAGGCTGCCTGATGTCAGCAGATCTCACAGCTGCTGATAGCCAGACCATCCTTAGCCTGTTCGCTGTTCTTTCTTCAGAAAGCCTTCCATCACGTTGCCTTCTCTCCTTTCTCCCTTTTCTCTTTTGATGCTCTCTTTGGGAAAGCCGTGACTCACAGTGTCCATTAGCACTCAGAGAATAAATGAGCTGTGCTGTAAAGGTCAGTGTGAGTGCGGTGCAGTAAGCCACTGTATGAGCTCAAAGTGGGGTCAGCCTGATGCGTTCAGGTTATTTAGGACAAATTACTGAGAAATAAAATAATACAAACAACAGCAAAGTGGGACTTACACTTGACCTCCTCGCCACTGACGCTACAACCACATTAAATATGGACGTAACCCTCTCGGCGTCGTCCACCGGGTTGTTTTGGCAGCTGCCGTGTTGTTTGTTTGGACTCAGCAGTGATCGTGTTTGGATCACTGCTGCTGCTGAGCGCCGTGTCAACACCTGCAGTTCCTCTAACGTCCACCAGAGGCTCCAACAGTGAGTCCGCATGGAGTCATGTTAAAAACTTAGAGCAGAAATAAACGTGTTTACAGCCTGATACAAAACGGTTTCAGTACTTCCGCTTCGTAACACCTGTACTGCCATAACTCACCTGTTTAAATTGTATTAAGTCATAAACCTGCATTGTTGGGGGCGTGGTCTCTTTGATTGACAGCTGGATGGCGACACAGGCTTCACCTCAGCTCACCCCTGACCTGGACCTGTGGACTGTGTTTGGGCAGTTGGAGCATCCATCCACTGTTTTAACAGCTTCATCAGCTGCGGGAGGGTGGAGCCCGTCCCATCATGTGAAGCACAGGCTGGCTAACGGAGCCTGATGGGGTTGTTAACATGTATGTAAGTGAGCGCACATGTTAGGGAGAACATGCCATCTGCACACAGCATCCATTCATCCTTCTTCTCTGAACTCAGTGAGAACTGAGTGAAACACAGAAGCCTGAAGCAGCCGCTGCAGATGCTTCAGGCTCTCTGAGCATCAGTGAGTTCACAGATGCAGGTAAATGGGTCGTCCAATAAGAAGCTGCCCAAACCAAGGTGTGCCACGCCTTCAGAGACTCGTGCTAATACAGGAGTGGCTCGATGGACAAAACGCCAGTTTTACCAGGTTATAATTAAACCTTGAACACAAAGGAGACACAGTGAGAGTCCTCGGGGCGTTTTGAATTCTCGCCTCTTATTTCAGCTGATTTATTTTTAATCCTTCCTATGATCTACATTTTCTTTATCTCATTGTTTTCCACGTGTGTTTGTTTTCGTTTCTATTTGGTTTAAATAAAAACAGAAGCCTGACTTTGTGTTTTCATCCATCTGTCCCGCTTTCACCTCCATCTCCTGTCACCTCTCTCTGCTTTCCTCAACTTTCACTCCTCTTCCTTCCTCTCACTTTCCCCCCCTTCACAAAGTTTATCCCCCCCGCTGCCTCTTCCCTGCCTCCTTCCCTCCTCCCTGACCCTCCTCTTCCTCCTCCTTGGCCTTGTAGGTGAGCTGCATGATTGGGCGGCAGGTCGGAGGGGTAGGCTTTTGGAAATCACATGGTTTACGTTTCCAGCTCCCTGAGTCGCCATTTTGGAGGAAAGTTTGGGAATTTGTAGACCTGGGGAGGTGCTGGAGAGGGAGAGGAGAAGGAGAAGAAGAAGAAAAGAGGAAAAAGGAGGGAGGAGGGATTTCACAGAAGTTTGACACGAGTGCACGTCGCAGGCGGGGACACGGCGGAGCGGTGCGGACCAGTGCGGACCAGTGCGGGATAAGTGAGTGTAGGTGTGCCACCAGCCTGGCTTTGAAGTTTTTTTTTTATTTCTGGACGAACCCGCAGAGCTCCGGAGCCGCTCCTCCTCCACCCAGCAGCAGCGGGCAGCTCATGCATGCGCCGCCTGCACAGCAGCGGGTGTTTCCCGGACTTTGGCACACTGCAGGTCCCGCTCGGTCCGAGCCAGATCTGCACTTTTCGGAGCCAGCTCCAGAGTCAGCCTGCGCGGTGCACGCCGGCGCACACAGCCTCTCCGGCGGGGAACTACATCTGTGAGAGTCGGCAGCTCAGCGGAGCTTCACTTGTTAGCGGGACTGCTGGCTGAGCCGTCCCCGGAGGCTCGCTGTTGTTGTGCCAGTCTGCCCCCCGACGCTCCGTCCGGAGGGCTTTTGGCTCGGAGGGATTTTCTTCAGCCCTGACTTGGAGCGGTGACAGCGGCGGGTTTATCCGGCGGAACCGCGAACAAAAACCGTCCTGTGTGAGGACTGCATGCGGCTGAGGCGGATCTAGCCGAGCCAGACCACCACCATGCCAGTGAGAAAGAAAGGTAAGCCGCTTTCACTTCACATATTAACTAGCAAGCTAGCAGGCTAGCCGTTCAAACTCCGGCTGCTCCTTCGTTTTTAAAGACACACAGGACTCGAACAAACACGGGACACGCAGCGGCTCACACGCCACACGAGCCGAACACGGCCCACACGGCTCGCTTTGGCCCTGCTGAGCTGAGCGGAGCCGTGCCAAGTCAGGTGAAGTCAGTTAAAGTAGGAGCTAGCCGGTTAGCCACTGCTGCTAACCAAGTTGTAAATGGGGCACCTTGTGTGGATAACTAAAAATAAACTCTAATATGAATAAAATATTCACCTCGTCCTCAGCAGTCAGCGCGCGATTTAGGAATATAATGAACTGTAAAAATTTAGAAAAATATTCTGAGTTAGTTTACACGTTATTAACCGTGTATAACTGTACTGTTATCCCGGGAAAAATAAAGATTGTGCCCGGGGCGGTGGAGGCAGTGAGTTAAAGAAAAGCCACTTATTTAAGTCAATGAAAGATTCACCTCGTTCCCAGCGCTAAGTGCACATTTCATGAACTAGATGAACTGTAAAAATTTAGAAAAATGTTCTCATTTAGTGAACTCATTCATAAGTACGGAGACCTCCACTTTAATCCCAGGAAAAATAAAGATAATTTCAAAAGCCTTGCAAATGGTGCGTCAAATGCCTCCTAATTATCCATAGTAATTATGTTTAGCCTCCCTCAGTATGAAAAGACAAGAAACATTTTAATGATCGTTTTTTTTCTGCAAACTGCAAAAACAAACCTAAACTGTGCCATCAGTGTGGATGAGTCACTGCACAAAGTATTCAGTGTTTCAGTGATTGCAGTTCAGGTACAGCCCAGTCTGAGCTCAGGTGGGCTGCACCAGCAAAACCACTGCAGTTTAAAAAACGTTGCTTTTATTCAGTGTAAAAGCCTGAACTACGAAGACATCACTGCTGTATTTGTCCCTCTGCATTAAAAACCTTCACCGGTGGAGATTTTCTAACCAAACAGCAGCATTTTGTGCCTTTAACAAATATTTAAATATAGAAATATTAAATCCACACACACCCACTCCTGAGTGAAACGACACGGACATAAAACGTGTGTTTTATTGGAAAGTGTGAGCTGTTAATCACTGTCTTGAATAGGACCGTGTCCATTCTGGTCCTCGGGCCACATATTTGACAAACCTCATGCAGCTGAAGGACATCAGCTGATACTTAAATGAAGTCTTTTAAAGTTGGCAGCTTCCATTGTAGCTCACACCACATAACGTACCAGCGTTCACCATCGTGTATTTAAGCTCCACGTTTTAGCGCTCACAGCGACGCGCGCAGATATGTTGATCTGGGTCAAACCTCAAAGACCGACACTAACGGAGAGAATTTAATTTAAAGCTGTTAATTGGCTGAGGTAATTTTCTGCTGTTTAGAAACTGACATGTGGGCTGTGAGGTCAGCTGTGAGGTCAGCTGTGAGGTCAGCGTATCAGGCTGAAGCATCAGGTCAGCTGAGGGTTTGTAGGCCGTCACAATCTGTCTCAAACTTTCACTTCCTAATAAACCAGAAGACGGAGGAGTGTGATATTAAATGTCTTCTGCGCTGTGACACAAATCGCCTGGTTTATGTTTTATGTTGTATTTCAAGTTCATACTTTCAATTAATGTGGCTTTTAAAATGAGATCTGTGGCTTTCCACCTCAGCTACAGTGTTACACCTTCTAACTCGGGCGTGTGTGCAGGTTTTCAGCAGCCCTTGAAAAGCTTTATTTCTTAAAGCTCTCGACCATAAAGTTATTAAAGTTGGTGTCTTTGATTCGAGAGGTCTTCATTCAGTGAAACATTCGCTCTGAGCTTGAGTTAGACAGTTTTTGGCGCTTTGTGAACGTAGACTTGGTTCCTTCCTGGATGTTATCAGTGAACAGGACCCCGAGGCTTTGTGTTTCGGGCAGTTTAATGCTGGCAGAGTCTCTGAGACACACTTTGGCAGATATCAGGATCGTTACAGACACTCGAACATTCGTGAGCGAGGGGACATTTATCGACATCGTGTTTCTTTCATCACGTCACTTTCGTGATGGCTGAATGTTCAAACGCGTATCGATAAAACCGCTCAGTCACACAGGCCTGGAGACGGGAAAAATAGTATTCCTAAACTGACCAATCCAACGTGACGAAGCAACCACAACCATGTTTCCGGTGCAGCGTCCTCTCTGTGACCGACTGCGACACCAGCAGCCTGCCGCCAGCACTTCCAGCTCCACGTTGTTTTATGGTTTTGATGGTTTTATGTCTTAGTCGGAGTTTTCTCTGCTGGTTCCAGCGTGAGCCGAAGGATTCAGGCTTCTTGCCTAAATTAGGCTTGAAACAACAATAATGAAACCAAGACCAGAAGCAGGACGCAGCGAACTGCCAATTCATCTAAATCAGTGCTGACGGAGGCGAGAGGCCCAATGCGCCGCCTCCTCGGGCTTTGTGTGTTTTATTTACAGGCGAGACTCACAGCCAATCAGCAGCAGGCATGAATCAAAGTGAGAGAGCAGGTTAATGATGGTAGAAACAACAATGTGATGGTAAATGTGTCGCTGTGTGCATAACTGTCCAGGAAGCTGTCTGTGTGAGGTTCTTCTGTCCTGTAAATGATCCAGTTAATTAGAAGTCGTAAGAGTCACATGACATCGCTCAACAATAACGACCTCGGTAGATTCCTTCGGGTTCTGACTTCCTGAAACTCTGCGCCGAGCCGACGCTCTCGCTGCCGTGCTGCAGTCACGCACTGACCTTTATTTAAAGCTGATTCACCAACAAGTAAACCAGCAGAAATGTGACCATCCAACAGGGTTACAGTCAAAGTCCTGAATCTTCTCCACGTCCAGCTGCAGCGATGTTACGCTGTTTGCATGTCTGTGATCGATCGGTGTTATTGGACGATGATCTGCATTAAAATGATGTTTAGTTGAAGCCTCGAATTTAAAACAAAGCTCTGAATGAAGCCTTCGGGTCATGATTTGAGGCGACTTTCTATTTACTACTTTCAGCTTAATCATTTTATCAGATTTGCTTTGGTCTGAATGTGACTGTCAGCAGCAGACATGTAGTAAATCTGTCCTTAATGCTTCCCTCTGAGCCGAGCCTGATACTCTGACCTTTATACTTATCCGCTGGGGAGAGGCCTCTTTAACTCATTTATACTCCTTTAAAACCTGCCCGCAGTCTTAAATGCATGCATGTTTGGATTTTTAAAGTATTATTTCCCTCTCCCGGTGCGTGCTGGCTGCCAGTGCAGCTCAGCGTTTCAGCACAGAGGGATTATTTGTGCCCGTCTGACGGTTTGAAGCAGCCCTCTGCTGCCATCTTGTCTCAGATCAGTCCTCGTTAGTCGCTGAGCCTCGGCTCTGTCGTATCCCCGGCTCACCTCTCTCGCTGCTTCCTCCTGTTGTACAGACGCACAGCGAGCGCTGCAGCTGCTGGAGCAGTACCGGGCCAAGCTGAACCACACCGAGGACCGGCAGCTCCGACACTCCATCCAGAGGGTCATCGACATCTTCCAGAGCAATCTCTTCCAGGCTCTCATAGGTACGGTCGCCTCTCTGACCACAGAACACCTCACACGGTTACCACACATCCTGGAAACAGGACGTCTCTAGTCCTGGAACATAACCCTGGAAAATAAGGACCTGGCCTGATAAAGGTTTCACATCACAAGAAGCAGTCTTTGTACTTCAGCAGTTTGTCACAATCTTGACATGAGAACACTGAGCTTATCTGTAGGTGACACAACCACAGAGTTATTTAACCCTTTAAGCCCATCGAAGCGCGCACGCTCCCATTTGTGTACACAGCACATAAGCTAGCGCAATCATTTTTTTTTTTTTTTTTTTGCATATGAAACCGGAGGAGTTGTACTTGCATAACATGCATTCAACTTGTCCCAGGTCGCAGTTTCCTTTTACATATGGCTTTGCAAAAATCGCATAAAAAGCGCTTGTGACATCAAAAACATCACAATCCAGAAGCGCGCTGCTGATCCCATCAGCTGTTCATTGTTTTTTTTTTGGTTTATTTTGATGCACATGCTGTTTTTCTTTTTTCTTTGCAAATTGTGCACAATAATGTTCATTTTAGTTTTTGCTGCAGTTTATAAAAATGAGTTTGCCTCAAAAATGAAACTGAAGATGCTCAAAATAAATTTCCTGTTGTTGGAAACTATTTTGTGCAACGTTTGCATTTACAGGTTTGAGGGATAAACCTCTGAAGTTTCTGTAAGGACAACGATTTTCAATTTTGTTGTAGTTTATTGCACTTTTTTGCAATTTATCTAGTTACTGGTGGACTTAATCGTTACATCTTATTAAAATTTCCGATATAACGGTTGTAGTAATGTATAACATTACTCCCAAAAATGTCTCTACAGCATCTAAAAATATTAAGATGAGCTCTGGTGGACCTGGGTCTATGGTGGGCTTCCAAACCTGGGAAGAGTTTTGGGGTATTTTTGGTATTTCTTGTTCACATGTTGTGTAAAAATGTGTGTTTACATCATGGATCTGAAGATGTTTCAGTGTCTGTTTGCCATCTGATGTGTCATCAATCCTTTAATATTATTGTTGTCATTATTATGATGATGATGTTATGGAGGCACTTTTGCCACGTTCATTGTCCTCCTCAGTGTCAGAGCTGTTTGATGAGTCACGCTGAGGTTTCCACTAACAAAGAGCTTTTAAAGGATTTGTTGTTTTGTGTTTTATTAAGTGAACAAATATCAAACAGCTGAGTCGGTCTGTGAGGACCTGACATCATGTCTCTGTATGTTTTTGGCGGCGCAGACCGTTATTGACGGTGACGTTTCCCTGAGCTCTGATTCAGCTCTGCGGGTGAAAGTCAGAGACAGAACGACACGGACGGGAGGAGAAAAGCAACAATGCAGATCAGTGTTGGGTCCTCGCAGCATCGTTTGCACATGTGCAGCTCGTTCGTGTCCAAGTCAGCTGGCCTGCAGTTAAATGAACGCGCTGCGGCCGCTCGCTGAGGAAAGTAGATCCAAAACATTACACACGAATGAAATGTGAGCCACACATGAACAGCATCCCTCACACACCGCGTCTGATTGGACCGCTCTGACCACGTCCACGTAACCGGAGTTGATTTTTGAGCTCTAATGTGGAGAAAACCACTAATTAAATCCTTTATTTAAAGTCAAATATCACATGATAATTATCACTGAAGCGATAATGTGCTTCCACCTGCAGGTGACCTCTGACCTCGTCACATTTGTGGGTCTGTAGGGTAGAAACGGCCTCGTGACTCGTGGCTGCCTCTGCTGTGAGGCGTCACAGTGGGGCGAGAGGCCGTGAAGTTTGTGTTCGTGTGCAGAGCTGTTTTCTGTAGACTCGCACAGTTTTACTGGATCAGGGTCATCATATATCAGCTCTGCATTGTTGCTAATTTACCACCTTAACAAGCCGACCTGCAACAATTTAGCTGCGACTAAACCCTGAAAACTGAGTGCAGTCTGAGACGTGTCCACATTCATTTCATCCTGACATTATGCAAAGCGATGAAATCAAACAGACTGATACTGCACTGAAACCTTGTCGGCTGATAAGATGTTTATGCTTATTGTGTCATCAGCTTTGTGCTGATACATCTTCAACTGTGTGATGAAGAGCTTAACTGTGTGATGAAGAGCTTAACGACTGATTTCAGTCCTCTGATGACCCGTGTGAAAGAATCGCGGTGACATCGTCGCTTTTGGCTCCAAAACAATAACTCTCTGTGCTGCGGGAACATTTTTTATTTTTTGTTACAAAACTCGTATTTTGCTTCGTTTGAAAGGCACCTCTGTCCATCACAGAGCCGCTCCTTCACCTCTCCCAAAAAGTCCACGTGCACTCGTGGTTCAGTTTGGCTCGAGATGATGAAAATAGCCTTTGATTAAAAAAAGAAAATCCGTGTAGAGCGAAAGCTGTGAAATGTGCCCGACTCCCTGCGTCCTGCCCTCAGGGTCACCTGGGTTCCCTCTAATTTTCGAGGAGATCCTGTTAAACTAAACCAAACCTGCTTTTTGTCCGTCGGTTTTCCACGGAGTCACACTCTGAGCCAACTCGGCCGGAGCAGCAGGAGCTCAGCTCTGAGTGACCGAGCCCAGACACACAACACAGATCACAGTTAATACAACGTGGGTTTGGTTCTTGAGCAGCTTCTGTTCGCAGTCCGAACATCAAAGTTTAGATTGACCGTGTCACACCGACGCCTCCTCCGTCCATCCAGCATGGATGAACCCAAAGTGTCACGTCTTTCACAGGGACGCCAGGTTGACGTGACTCACGAGCTTCACATAATCAGCTGTCAGGCTGTGATAATGAGACGGCTGAGCTCCTAACGAGCTCCTGGCCGTGGACGTGTTTCTCCACAGTGCACCAGCGTGTCGGCCTCTGCTGTGAATATCGATTAGTTTTTCCTGCAGACGGTCGTTTCATTGAGAAAAACAACAAATCTGTTATTTAACTGTTCGCCTCTCCTCTGTAATTACGGCGAAGCAGAAGTCGCCCTGCAGGTTTGCAGATGTCTGCGTTTCTCTGATGTTCTGCCAGCGTCATGTTTCTCTGATTGGCTGTCGCCTCGCTGCCGGCTAACGGGACTCTCCGAGTAAACGCAGAAGCAGCTGCAGGGTTAACGGACGCCGAGCAGCAGGAATGTGGTCCGATGTGTTTGAGTTTCCCAGGAACGACTCGCTGAAAGACTCAAACACTGAGTGTGTTTGTGCCCCGGGACTCGGCAACAACAGGAAGTCTTTCTGGACGTTCGCTTTAACTTTTTAAACTTTCAGGCTTCGGTGCTGCCTTTCTGTCGGCTCACACGGCTCTGAGTGGGCAGGAGCAAGCTGTTTGTAGAGGTCACCCTCAGTGTCCTGCTGCTGCATCAGTTTGGACAGCACTTTCACCTCCTTATCATAAAGCAGCAGACAAAAGCGTTCAGTTTGAAGCCGAGCATCACCATCTTTGTGTCACGAGGAAAGAAAACTGTCACAGATTAGTCTATCGTTCCTCCTCCGTGTTTCCTCCTTTCATCAGCAGGAAGCTGAAATGCTGTCGTGTGATTGGTGTAAATATTCCTCAAGTATAATTCGAGCACGGCGGCTCGTTTCCCTCAGTCCTGCGTGTCCTGCAGCGCCGCTCTGTCTTCATCACTAATACATGAGTGGAGATCATCACTGGCCTGGATCCTGCCTTCCTGCGTCCTCCGCCTGCACGTTTGCTCTGCAGCTTACAGCCGAGTCACGCCATGCTCACGACTTTCTCATTCAGTGGGTGGAGGTGGTCTCGTCGCTGCTGGGTGCTCAACGTGCGATCACCTCCAGCTCCTCTGAGGATGTTTGTGTTCAGGTGTGAAGCAGAGGCCGAGTCTGTGGTCGTGGTTTCAGTCTGAAAAGGGTGGAGTCCCTGCTCCAGGGCGGGGATGAGCTGCTGCCTCAGGTAGAGGCGGGTTGGTGGATGCTCTCCTGATCCGCTGTGATTAAGACAGAGCTGAGTGTGAAGGCAGAGGTGCTGATTTCCTGGTCGATGTTCCTAAAGAGGAGGAAATAATGGCCGGTGTTAGAGGCAGAAATGAGCTCGTGTTCTTAGAGAGATGAGCTGAACAGGAGCCTGTTAAGGTGGACTGACAGAGATCATGTGTCCTGTATGTCGCTCTGCACGTCCAGAGGAGCTGGAAGATGTGGCTGATTAGATGATGTTTGAGTCTTTATGGCATCAGAAGAGTTTTCCTCGTCTTCATGTGTCTCGTTTGAAACCCGCCTCATCTTGTGATGAACTCCAGCTCCTCCGTCATGCAGCTGGGGGTCCTCGTTCTGGTCGGTGTAGCGGCTCACCAACCAGTGCCTGCTGCAGGCAGAGAAGAAGAGAGGGTAATGGTCCCAGTCCAAGGTGGAGCTGAGCACGCCCAACCATGGAGCGAGACTCTGAAGAGGAACCTGAATCACATCGAGGATCAACCAACCAGAGACCGGCTGAGACTGCTGGGACAGGCAAACACTAGACAGGAAGTGCAGGGCTAGAATGACTAAGGGCTGAACTTTCAAAATAAGAGTAAGGAGATGACATCATTCTGTTGCTTGGATATAAAAATAGGAAGTGAAATGTAAACTGTGGTAGACGATGGCTGGACGAGCAGCCCGAGTAAAGTCTGTTTTTACGAAACATCTTTTTTAAATTTATTAATTTACAGTATGAGAATACAAAACTTTAGGTCAGCATGGAAGACATACACAGTCTCAACATTAGTATCTACTTACATCATGGTAATATTTAATTGTTCAGTACAAAAGGACTACACAATAAATTTTTCCCAGAGCTTCTTGAATTTCTCAAGCTCAAGTCTAAGGACAAAAGTAAGTCTTTCCATTCCAAAAATTTCTTCCACTATCCCAAACCACTGGGCCCGAGTTGGAGGGTCAGCCTTTAGCCATCTTCGGGTTTTGGCCTTTCTGCTGCTAGCCAAAAGTATTTTCAATAAATAATTATCTTTATGTGGAAGCGCCGTAGGTAAATTGCCAAGATACAACGTATCAAATGAATAGTCTATTTTTATCCCGACTATTTTGTGGCCACCTCCCCCCAATATGGCTGGATCCTTGGGCAGGCCCAGAAGACATGACAATGGTTTGCCATGGGGGTACCACAACCTCTCCAACATAGGCCCTGGCTCTGTGAGTCTGTTTGCCGAGCTGTGAATTTAGGAGTGATAAAAAATATCACAACATTTTTCCAACCAAACTCTCTTAAGGACCTTGAATTTGCAGTGGTAGCCTGAGACTCACATATTCCCCACCAGCTGTCCTCTGATATTTGTGAGCCTGATTCTCTCTCCCAGTTTTGCTTAATATACAACGTAGAGTGATTTTTAGAGGCTTGTATACTTCCGTATATTTTTGAGACCAACTTTTTAGAGTACTTTTTTTTGTATGCCTCTTGAAAGATATGAATTAGGTTGTATTCGTTTTCATCTCTGAATAGTAACGTCTTGTTGTAATAGTCTCTAACTTGCAAGTATCTATAGAAGTCATGCTTTGCCAGTCCGTATGTATCTGAAATAGTTTTATAGCTTTGAAATCCCCCGTTTGTTGCTAGTGAACAAAAAGAAGTAATTCCTCTCAGTTTAAAGGTTCTGTTTAAAGGTCCCATCCAGCCTGGCAGGCACAAACTCCGGGTCATAAGCTATCCAATTCAAGGTCCTAGCCTGTTCTTCTATTTGTAGTTTCCTCACTACCCTGAACCGTAGTTTCAGGGTGAACTGGGTCAAATGGTTCAAATTTTTGTAAAAATTTTCAGCTTGGTTTTTATTTCCTAAAAGAGACTGTAATGGGAAGTCTAATTGAGTAATTTCCATGGTTTTCCATTTAGCTTCATGATTCGGGGAACACCAGTTTACCAGGGGTTTCAGTTGTGCAGCATAATAGTAATCTTGTAAGCACGGCAAAGCTCTCCCTCCCTTCTCTTTTTTCAGTTGCAACGTTCTGTACTGGACCCTCGGTCTTCTGCTGTTCCAGATGAACCGTGAGATCCATCTATCCCATTCGTCAAATTGTTTTTGGGGTATCTCCGGGGCAGTGACTGGAAGAGAGAGAGAATTTGTGGCAGAATGTTCATTTTAATTATTTCTATTCTATTACTCATATCCATGGGGAGGAGAGACCACCGAGTCAGATCTTTGTTGAGGGGCCATAATTGATTTCATAGAGTTTAGACATTTTATGAAACATCTTATCTGTGACACAAAGTGAGCTGCTGAGTATTTGAGGATTAAACCTGTGACGTGTTTTTGTTAGTCCTCCGTCACACTTCCTCTAATCTTAGCTCTTTGTTTTGGCTCATAGAAATAATTCCTGCCGGCTTTCTCCACACTCACGGGTCTTTGTGGGGTCTTGGTCACGCACACAAGCACCAAAGGTTTCCACATATTCAAGTCTGTGTTATCGTACTTCAAAGGAAATTAATTAATTTTTTCTTATTTATGGTAAAAATGTGATTCCTGCTGCAGTAAACGAAGCCCTGCTTTGAGTGATTAAAATATTTCCCGCTGATTGTCCTGTTGGGGGAACGCCGACGTTTCCCCCGACGACGGCTCGGTTTTGATCTGGTTTGAGATCGATAAGCTCGGAGCCGAACGGATGGCGTGTTGCTGACAGACGTTCTCCGTCTCCGCTCTTTATCTTCATCAGATTATGGCAGCTGCAGCTTATTAATGTTGATTCTCCGAGTTTCATGCAAAGCGCCTGTTTAATGAGCTTTCTGCAAGCCGCACTGATCAAAGTTAATTTGTAATTTTAAAGACAAAACATTTTGTTTGGAGAAGTCTTCACCACTGAGACCATCGTGCAAAAATAATTGGACCCAGCTGTATTCATTACGTTTCTTTCTGACTGACATTAATATTTAGGTGGTGTGGAAGGATACTGGTGTAGTAGATGCGTAGAAAAACGTCGAGTCAGTTTATATCAGGACAAAAGCCTCAAATCCTGGTTTTAATCGTTTTAATAGTTTGTTTTTTAGTATTTATTTATCTATTTATGTGTGTTTTATGAAGGGGGCTGTGAAGAGTTCCTTTTGGGACATCGGGGCTGACGTGAGATGCTCTGTGGGTCGGTGTGTGTCTGTGTTTTGTCCATCTTTCCTCTGATTGGCTGCCCCTCGTAAACAAAGCATTTGAAGAGCGGGTTGGTGGGGCGACTTAAAGGGGTCGTCACCTGTTCATTTGCAGCTTCATATTTGTCTTCTTGGACACTCCTAGGGTAGCTTTGCATGTTTGTCTTATACTGGGCAGCCAATCAGTTCATCCCTACATTTAAGCTAACTTTATTCTCATTGGCTGCCCCTCGTAAGAATGTGGATGGGGCTTCTGAGGTGAGCTTTGCTCGTACTTTCACTCGCCTCATCATTAGAAGCTTGAACATTCCCACGAGAACAGCAGATACGTGACGGGAAGACGAGAAAACTGCGTCGACAAAAGGCTGCAGCTTTGCTCAGCGCATGAATCCCAGTATAGAAGACGTACGCCTGCGGTTTTAAATTACAGCGGCTCGAGCAGAATTATAACCCGGTATGATCTTATAATCCACAGAGAGGTCAAATGCTAGATCAGGAGCTGCAGTGTTGGATTAACACTCTCTGTGCTGCTGAATGAGTTTTCTAACGTGGCTCTTTACAGGGAATTTCCTCAACTTATAAATAAATAAATGAGTGGAGAACAATGGGGCGGGTGGTGGGGGGCACGGGGATGTCTGGCAGGGAGTTTTGGGTCCTGTGCAGGGAAGGATCTCACTAACCGACCCCCACTGAAGACCTGCAGGCATCACGTCCTCCACAGACAGAGTTGTACTTCCTCTTTGGGACGTCTAGACCAAAATACTTCATTTTGCTCTACAAGGGCCTGATATCCACTTCCAAGGACATTATGCTGCCACTGTGCTATCAAAATTTAAAACCAATGTCCTCATATGTGGATCTCAGGTAATTCTTTGTTTTGACATTCATCAGGTCCCAATCAGCCCAAATAGCAAAGGAAAAATAAATATGCATGCCATGAACGAGTTCGGGTCTTAGGAGGTTAAAGCTCTGTCATCCACAGCAGCGAGTGAGTTTGGACCGAGTCGAAGCTGCTGCAAAGAGGTGCGTTTGATTCATAACACAGCACAAAGGAAACGAGCAAGAAAATAAGTCAGTTTGTCCGGATTGTTTTGCTAATCTTCAGAAGGAAAATAGTCATTGCATGTAGCAGTCATGTTTGTGGAAGTAACGTTAGCATGTGTCACGTGACCTCGGCATCATACAGACTTCCTGTGACGTCGTCTGTGCAGCGCGATGAGGAAACCTCGTGTTAATGAATAAAACTACCGCCGTGGGTTTCAGTCGTTCTCCACTCTTCACGCCGTTTCCCGTTTTCCTGCGGTGCTTTAGCATCGGTCAGAGAATCGGCTCCACCTGCCGTTTGCCTTCATCAACCAATCACCTCTCATTCAAGCAGCTGCGGGCCAATGAAACGAGTGCCTGCATTTGAGCTGGAGTTTACATTTAGAAGCTGAACTCTGCCGTCGTGACTCATGACTTTAAGTAATAATCACCTTCATCCGTCTGACTGACGCTGCCGAGCTTCTTCCCAAACTCCTTCCTCTGGCTCTGCGTGCCCGAGGCCTGGGCGTGTTTGTCACGCTCACCCTGACGTCCCAGCATCCCTGATGAAAAATAGATTTCTGCCACACAGTTTTCCAATCTGCCAACCCCCCCTTCACCAAAAGGAGACGTGTGCAGCAGGCCGAGCATGGTGTAATCCCTCTGTGGACACGACGATTACCCCCGTCCATAATCCACCCCCCACCCCCGCCGCCGCTGATTTGCAGAGAGCGCGAGCCGCCAGCTTCAGTCTGTTTTCCTTCTCATTCTTTCTGTTCAGACCGGCTTGATTCCTCTGTCAGAAACAGATGGCGTCCCGCGAATCTTTTCAATTTAATAAATCAACATCGGGTTTTCAGCCCAGAAGATTTGGATGTTATTCTGCCGCTCTGAACTCGGCTGCTTTTGGCTGCCCCAGAATTTAGGTTTCTAGCGCTGAAGGTCAAAACTGCGACTCATAATTATTATAATTAAACCAAGATATTCCTGCCTCAAAGGCTCAGGTGGAAGGAAAAGCATCCAACTTGTGTCACGTTATAAGATGTAAACTGTGGATTTTCTGAGTATTTCACAAACTGGAAAATGGAGCTTTGACAGACCAAAACTAAAGTAACTTAACCTACCAACCACTGTAGGTGAACCATGACAGTAGGACGGGGCAGCGAGATGTGCTGTAGTTTTTTAAAGTCACTCGGACTCTAACATCAACATCACGTTCCCAACAACACTGCACAGAGTTTTGTTTCCTGGACTTTGAGTGGAAACATTTTAAATGCATCTTCTGTGTTTTATAACTGATGTGAGTTAACCCTTTAAGACCTTAAGAGCTTATCTTTATATTCTTTATATTCTTACATGCTGTGGAGCCATTTGTGGGAGTATTTTAAGTAGCTATACAGCAACACAACCGTTATAGCCCAAATTTTGATAATATGTCTGCATTAAGTCTATAATAACTACATAAATTGCAAGAAAGAGCAATAAACTACAGAAAAGTTAAAATCTTTTTTTTGTTTTGGTTTTTTTACACATATATTTCTATTTAGAGAAATTTTATCCCTCAAAACTGTAAATACAAAAAAGTTGCACAAAATAGTTTCTAACAACAGCAAGTTTATTTTGAGTGTTTTCATAGTTTTATTTTTGAGATACACCAATTTTTATAGACTGCAGGAAAAATAAATATTATAATGCAAATTTGCCAAAAAACAGCAACACAAATAAACTATTTCCAGCAGCGCAATGTGAGTTCTAAGCATCCCAGAAAATCATGAAGTCAACATGAGTTTTAAAAACACCAGTACAGGCTTATAAGGCCTCGAAGGTTAAAAAAACTGCGTCACTTCCGGTTCAGCCAGGTCATGGCGGACATGGGATAGTTCGGGCTGACGTCTGTTCCAACGTAGGAAATGTTTTGAACAGCTGATCGGATCAGCAAAGCGTGTTTCTGGAGTATGTTTTTGTTGCTAGAAGGGCTTTTTATGCTGTTTTTGCAAAGCTATATGTGGAAGGAAACCGTGACCGAGGACAAGCTGATGGCATAAGATGTAAGTACAACTCCTCCGGTTTCATATGCAACAAAATTTATTGCACTAGCTTACGTGGTTGCAGAGCTACCGGGATTTAAAAATAGTTACACAAAACGGAGCGTGCTGCTCCGACCGGCTTTAAAGGGTTAATGTTGGTTTGCTTTCATCTTTGCATTGATGATATTTTAGGTTCCCTCCAGGAAAAAGTGTTTATACGTTTGGTTTGATGTGCTGCTGTTTGTTAGCAGGAATAATGGAAACGATCGGAGTCATTGATCCGGGAATGTTTGGACAGATTGTGCCGTAGCAGGATTTGGCAACATCGGAGACCTGGTGTCCTCGCAGATGCAAAACAGCCTGAAATACGAAATGTTTGTACAACTTTGAGTGAATGTGGAGCTGCTGAGCTGCTCCCGATCGCGTCATTGGAAACACAAAGGAAACGTTTGCATCACCTCTCAGTTTATTGTGTGATAATTCTGCCCCTCCTTTGTTAAAGCCGTGAGGACCACACACTGAACACAGGAAATCTCCACGTCTTCATCTCCTCACACAGCTGCACATTTAACGTGTACGGTCACGTCTGTGAGTGCGTGAGTTTGTCCAAACCACGCCTTTATCGAAACCAGCTCGAGTCTGCTCAAGGATCCAGGCTCCTCTGATTGTGGTTGTTGTTGTTTGTGATTTGGGGAATAATTATGACGATGATGATGAAGCTTTATTTGTCACTTGCAGTTGCCTGCAGTGAAATCGGACCTCTTCAAACCAAACGTACATCACACAAACATCACGTCGGGTAGACGGGTCAGAACAGGTAGCATCAAGAAACACAATGAAATGTTCAACACAACAAATTCTGACTGAAGCTGTGATAATTCAGCAGGTTTAGGAGGCCTCGGGCTGCACAGAGACGTGGGAATAACACGGCGCCGGCTTCTGAAGACATGACGATATGTTGAGTCAGATCAGTTTTAAGTGAAGCTTTTGATGTTGCATTTATAATCTGGACCTCTGCGATCCTCCCGACGTCACTCACAGAGGCCGCGGTCAGCGAGTCAGAGTTCATGGGATGAAGCACACGAACACCCAACGACGTTATTCGGAGCATCGTTATGAAACATGAATCTGATTATTTCTCCTCAAAATCGAGCCCAGTTTCATCCTCTGGAAGCTGAGTGTTGTCGTTCCACTTGTAGCTGCACCGTGGTCACGAGGCAGCGCTCTTATTCTGAAACTACAGGAAGGTGTTTGTGAAATGTGAGTGTGGAGGTGCGTTTCTGTGTGCGATGGGAGAAACGAGTAGACGCACAGATTCACATCACGATGTAACATGCTCGCAGTGTCATGTTCAGGCTTGTGAAACAGGTTGTTGTGGGTCGTTTTAAGAGTCGTGGTGTCGTTCCTGCAATCAGGAAACTTTTATGTGGCGTGTTTACTGTGCGTGGAACAGCTGAGAGACGCTCGCACACTGAACTACACGTTTGACGTGAGTCGTGTTTCACACACGTCCTCACACGTGCACGGCTTTGACTTTCAGCTGAGCAGCAAACCTGTTTGTTAGGCAGATGTGTGACACATTAAAGGAAAAACACCTGCCCACTCCACTGACACTGAGTGTTCGTATCACAGACAGGCTCAAACCCCAAAATGTTTGTATGTTTATCAGTAAACACGAGCGGCTGCAGGGAGAACAAAGGGATTTCTCATGACGTTAAAGGTGAAACACATACGAGTGAGTTTTCAGGAGCACCTGAGACAAACAGTTTGACTCCAGCGATCAGTCGTCGTCAGTATTTCATCAGGTTGATCTAATGTTTATTTTCTCGTGTTTCTCTTTCTGCTGTGACAAAGCCGACCCTGCATCGACTCTAAATCTCTCTGTGACTGCATGTTGGTCTGCGGCTGTTTCCGGGCTCAGTGAGATTCATAAACCTGGAGATGGTTTAAAGCGCAGCTTTGGCGAGAAGGTTGCGAGGAAGGCGAGCGATGCCGTGACCAACAGCGGCGGCTGAGAGACTCGTGTAAACGTTTCCTTTGTTCTTCGTCGTTTTCAAAAAGACTTTCCAGCGTTCTGCTTTTGTTTGTAGTCGTCGGTGGGATTTAGATTAATCCGCGTCTGATCTGCACTGCTGACCTCTGCGAGCTCTGGGTGTGGCCAGTTCATGCCGCTGCAGTGTGGTCGTGCTGATGGCGACTGCAGTCTAAACAGGCGTGGTCTTTTCTTAGAGCGGACAACAGACGCTGCTGTGTCCGACTCGCTCTAACTGGCTAATGTGATCACAGTCACTGGGCCAGTTATCTGTCAGCTGGTTTTAATTAAATCCCAGTCCTGCAGGTCAGAAATGAGAGCTGAAGACGTCTGAGGAAACGTCCCACTGTGGATCTCAGACCTGTGGATTATGCACCGCGTACACGATTTATTAAACCTGATTAATAGATCAGTTTTTGCATTTAGGCCGATGATGTGCTGCTCTGCTTCCCAGTCACCCAGAGTTCCTCTGCCGTCCTGCAGCCGTCGAGCATTTTGGTCTCGGTCAATAATTAAATGTGGAGAGAAAGTCTCGGGTAAAAACAAAACTAAGCATCATCTTTGTGGTTAAGCTGCTCGGGTTTGAAAAGTTTCATGTTTGACTGAAATCAGGGAGTCTCTGCTGTGTTTTACTCTTTTATTTAAAGTAATGATTTGGTGTTTGAATTCTGAACCTTTCTTTGATTCCTGCTTTTAAAAAATCCCAGATTGCTGCCGTGTTTCCAGCTTCAGGGTCTCTGCGGTTCCTTCGTCTTGCAGACTGTTTGACAGCCTCTGCTGTGACCGCAGAGGCTGTCAAACACAAAGCTCTAAGTTGGGAAGCAGCTCGCTGGTTTCACTGTAAAACGATCTCCGAGTCTCCCACAATTCCACAGAGGTCTCTCTGTTATTGGGCATCAATTCAGCGCCGTGTTTAAGGTCGTTCCCCGAGGACAGACGGACTGACAGCAGGGAAACCAGCGCTCTCACGGTCAGGTGACCCCGGATCCTTTCATTTACTCGGGCTCAGTTTGCACTGCTTAAGTTTAAAGAATAAAAAAGCTGCATTAAACCCTTCAGTGAAAGAAGCAGCTTAAGCTGGTTTGAAGTGCAGGTCAGTGTGTGCTCTCGATTAGACCTGTTAGTCTCCTCAGTTTAACAGTTTGGTTCATTTACAGAAGTCTGGAAACTAAATACTCAGTGAACATCCGTGTATTCAGTGACGTGACCTCGATTACTTCTGGCTGTTAAATTGTCGCACGCTCTCGACCACTTTGTTGGACTATATAAACCAGCTCTTCTCCTGCTGTGTGCGTTTGCTTCCACTAACCTCTGCCCACCAAAGCCATGTTCACCAGAGAAGTCTTTGAAAGAGTCCCGAAGGTAAATATTTGGTGTTTGGAGCATAACTGTCAGGAAAAAGTGTTTTAAAACCATTTTTGAGACATAATCAGAAACTTTTAAAAGAATTTTCCCTGAAAATCTGATCAGTGACTGCACATGCTGTTTACATCCCGGGACCAATGAAATTAAAGTTGCTGAGTGTGTGCTGCATGTCACAGCCTCTAGGGGGCGCTGGCTGGGAAAACAAAAGCAGACTTGACATTGAGCATCATTTCTGGTTTTTATTTCTCGTCATTCGTCTCCACATTTCATCGTTTAATCCTCTAGCCTGCTCATGGTGACCTCCACCTCCCTGTAATCCAACTTTGTCTTTCTATCTGTGTCTGTATTTGTTTAAATCTACGCTTTGTGCAGCATCTGGTCTCTGCAGGAGGAACTGCAACATGCTGCACACAGTGATGCAGGCCGGCGTTAAAATGTTATGATATCCTTCACTTTGTCGTCTTTAAAGGAACGGTCAGTAAATGTTATTTAGGTTAATAGAAAAAGTGAGTATGCTCATAAAAACAGATGCAACAGCATGTAGTTAAATCTGCCATTAAACTAATGCATCCACTAACAACTTATAATGAATCTGTTAAAAACACCGTCATGTTCCTCAGTCAGACTGGAATACCTCAGCCTGGAGGAACACAGTGCTACGGCCTCTCCCAGAGGAAAGAAAGCTGGATTTTTATCAGCCGGCAGTCTGCTGACATCGACTGGTGGAGGTTTTATCCTCTAACTTTAACTTCTCTCATTTCCAGCTCATGATTTTGATTCTTGAACTTGAGCTTTGCATGATTTTTTCCGCTAAGAATAATCCTTCTTTGTCTCAGTTCATTCCTCCTCCGACTGAAACAAGCTCCCTCTGCTCCACTCTGTGAGGAGGTGCACATCTGCTGCACTCTTCAGGATTATTTCACTCATCAATAACTTCTGTGTATTGGTCTGTTATCTTGTAACGATGTAACCTACCCCGGTGTTGATGCCGGTGTGTGGTGGTCGCGTCCTGGTGGTTTAGAAACAAACCAAACGCTGCAGCTTCGTCCCTCTGGCGTCCTTGCTGTTTGTCGTGGTTTCCTCACATCCTTTCTGATAGTTCCCAAGAATTACTGAGCAGGCCCGTCACAGGCGCTGCGTTGAGACGACGTGTAGTTATTCTTCCAGGGAGGTGTCGGCCTGCGGCTAATGACGTGTCCGCAGCGTGGATTTATCACAGAGTGTCAATCGCACAGCTTATGACTGTGGGGCTCAGTATCAGCAGATATCCAAAGCTAAAGTGTCTGTACGCTAGCTGAGCTTAAAGTCTGGATGGATCTCCACCGTCAAGTCTTTCACTAAGTGCCAAAGGTGTCACTGGTAAAACAGTCAGTGGGCTTCACCCTGTGGGGTCATGAGTGTGGGAGCCTGATGGGATCCAGCTGCTGCTGAGACTCTTCAGTTCGGGGCCAGGATGCTGCAGACGAACAGAGTTCACACAGTTGTGGAAACAAAGAGGCGACTTTGTATTTTTAGTTCTTGCATCAGCTTCTGCGCTGATATCTGAGGCTATTTTCAGTCATCAAAGGCTTTTACAGAAGCTGCAGTCAGAGAAAATCACAGCGCTCTCCTGCACTGATGTTGGCTCCATGTTGTTCTCAGTCATGTGACCGACCGGCCCACGAAGCACACCTGATGATAAATGTGATAATTCAGGCCGGTTCAGGGTGAGTCTGCAGGTTAGAGACGTTGCAGCTCCACGTGGCACTGCTGGTAGCCATGGTAGAGGCTTTTATTATGAAAGAGCAGAGCATAGGAAGCCCCTGAGTGCTCAGAAAGAACGTAGTTTAGTTTGGACTGTTACAAAGCAGATAACACCGTCATTAAAGGCTGCAGAGGCAAAGAGCCCAGAGGCTGAGAAAACAGTGGGCAGGTTGAAAGAATAAAAGTTTTGATGTTTGTCTGTGAAAAGCAGTCGTGTTTCTTTGTGCTGGGAAAGCAGAGAAAGGTCTGTGGGGGTGGGTCAGGATGCAGGTGGGTTGCAGTGGGTAAGATGGCGAGCAGAGCTGGAAGTTTGAAGGTGATCCGCTGCCTGTCGACAGGCGACGGTCTGCAGAGGTGGAGCCGGAGCAGCTTTTATTTGATTGGTTCGGATTGTAAATGTGGACCCAATGAAAGTTTCCAGTGGGTGTAAAAGTAGGAGACTTTATGGCGGAGCGGCTTTTTGTTTTATTTATAGCACTCGATGTGCCAAAGCTCCAAAATAGAGGCTGTAAAGCCTCCAGGAGCCCGGAGGATGTTTGGGATTCCTCATTAGTCATGATTCTGCTTCCTCGGATCGATCCAGGCGCTGCACTCGTTTTACATTTTTACTGAGCTCGGTACTTTCTGAGGTCGTTAGAAATCTGTGTGGAAAGGGTTAACAGGCAGCGAGACGCCGCTGCGGGCTGACGGCGGGGAGTGCCAGAGATTTAAAGGCCAGTGGTCATCCCGAGGAGCTGTTGAAGTGGTGATCTGACGGTTTAGGGGGAAACATCTGTGCCGGCTGGGCGGTCAGCTGCCACGGCGAGCCAAAGAAAGCCCGCTTATTTTAGATCCGCTCGCTGTGAGCGCGTTTCGGGATGTAAAAAAAGCTCGCTGGATGCGGCTGCCAGGGCGAAGCTTTTTATAATAACAGCCTACTGTAAACATCTGAACGTGGAGTCATGATATCAATCACGCCGTCCCTCGCTGTTAGTCCCTCGCTGCAGCAGTTTGACCTGCTGAGCTCAAACCGAGGAGGTCAAAGCTTCATTATTTGAGCGACGTGCTTCAGCTTGTGGCCTCATCAGGAACGTCTGCATATAATAAAACAACCAATCATAAGCATCCATACAGTGTGGCAGAAGCATGTACGGCTGAGTATGATAGCTCAGGTTAAAGTCAGCCATCGTCCCTGGAGACGATTCATAGTTCTTTAAAAACAGGACAGACCTGCTCGAACACTCACAGAGATGCAGGTGCTTTATTTTGAAAAGCTCTGCTTTAAAACTCCTGATCTGTCTGATTCTTTTACTCCTGCTTTAACAGTGAAATGAGTCACTGTGCAGGAAGATTTCCATCTGAGATTCAGTGTTTTTTGTTTGCTTTATTCTTCATTTCTCTGAATGTGACAGGTGTGTATCAGGTGACTCACCTGTGGAAACCTGATCCTGACCTATAAATGAAAGCGTGAGCAGCATTTCTTTAATCTGTTTTAAAAGTTTTTAATGACAGAGGAAAACCTCAAAACGTGTCACGTGCTGTACTTTTACTGAACGTTAATGTCGGCCTGATGAAGCCGTTTCCTGTGTGTCGCCTCCGCCTCGAACAAAACCCGCGGTCGTGACACCGACGAGTGTCAGGTCGGTGTTTGTCCTCCACTCTGGCCTCCCTCGCCTGCTCCGTGAGCTCTGAGCTCAGCGAATTAGATTTTTAAGTGAAGAAATACTCAAATCTAAAATGTTTTATGAGACGGGAACCTTTCACTTCTTATCAAAGCTTTTATTGTGAAAAATTAGTAATGGAAACTGATCAGATTTCAGCTTAATTCTGATTAAATAAAATGTATTTCTACTCTAATTACACCTGCGACCTGCGCCAGGGAGAGCAAAGGACGTGCAAGCTGTTAGACAGGAAATGACAAAATAGACGGAGCCTTCAAAATAAGAGCGAGGGAGGAGTCTACCAGTCAAAGACAAATAAAATAAATGAAGCTGAAAACGACTCCATTACCAATTGCGTGTCTCTCTGTGTCCTCGCAGATATCCAGGAGTTTTACGAAGTGACCTTATTGGACAGTCAGAGATGGGTGGAGTCTTCCAAGGGGGCGGACCCCATGGCGCCCGTCAACCTATGGGACTTCTCCAGCCTTCAAAGTACAACGGTGACCTCGGACACGCTGCCCAGCCTTAGCACCAGCATCGAGGTAAGAACTCCAGCTGCTGACAGCTGCCGCTCCGCCTGTCAGGACAGGAAGTGCCACCAACACTCGGGTTCTTTTTCCTGCTTCCTGCTGCTCTGTAGCAGAGACGCCGACCGTTGGTTAAAAATAGAAAACGGTAAAAATAGATCAAACCTTTCAGACCTCGCAGGATGAAAAATGAAGCTGCATTTGATTTGCAAAGCAGCTCGATGGACAAACTGACGCCATCTGTTCCCCGCTCGCACTAAACGAGGAAAAGCAGGATTCCCGCCAGCGCCGGCTCCTCGACGGGTACAAACGGGTCGAACTCCTGGTCACAGCGTGTTTGGTTTGATTAGTTTGGGCTGATGAGCAACTCGTTTCACTGCAGCAATAATATTTCTGCTTGGAGCCTCATTAAGTGTCGGTTTTCTTCCTTCAAAAGAAAATTCACAAAAACTGTGATGAGACTGTTTTATCCAGAACGTTAAAATTACAGGAGCTGAAATACATTTTTGTGCTTCTGATTTCCAAAACCCTGAAACGCATAAATGCATCTTTAGCTCACGCTACGCTGAGCGGTTGTGGTCGGTCGTCTCCTAAAGGCCAAGAAAACCCCTCAGTCAGTGTGTGGATGCCATCTGTTATCACTCCTCCTGCTCTTATTTTGAAATAAGAGCTGGATCTTCCTGTCTTGTTTACCAGTTACAGCAGCCATGTCTTGGTATTTCCTGGCAGTGACAGAAACAGTCATCACTCATACATGAGAGATTTAAAAATAGAGAATGACACGGTGGTGTTTTGGCGTTCGTAACTGGAGAAGCCAAAATGAAACCTTTTCTTTCCTGTTTACTTTTCTGGGCTTTTTTAAAATATAGACGTAACCACAGTGATGTCACCCTTTGGTTTTGTCCTCAGTCTTAGCAGTTTGGCTGCCACCATGTTGGTTTGTTTGGAGCCAGTAGTGAACATCTAGGTAGTTAAATGCTCAGTTATCTGGTAATGCTAGCAAGCATGCATTCAGAGACATGGAGTGGTGCTAATTAATGCTAACATCCAATTTAAATTGTTACATTTCATTAAATCTGGAAGTCAGACTTCTTGGACGGTCTGTTAGTGCCGTAACCTCACTGTTGGTCAGATGATGTCATTAAAACAGTCCAGAATACCAGCTCAAGCCTGGGCGCCAGCTAGCAGCTACAACCACCTGTGTCGCCATTCACCTGTCAAAGAGGCCACGCCCCTGAAACTACAAACTGTAAACCCTTAAACGGCTCTGGAGACCAAAGCGGTTTCTGTATCCGGCTGTGAACTTTTTATTTAAAAAGTCTGTGGGAACTCACTCGCTGCCGGAGCCTCTGGTGGACATTGGAGGAACTGCAGGTTTTCTTTTGATCATAAATTAAATGTTAACTTAATTTTTCATGTTTCAAATGAACTTTTAGTAATTATGTTCTGCAGAATTCGTTCGGCAGCACTTTCCTAGTTTGTGCTGTTTTTAACATTTGGCATTTCTTCTTAGCTGCTCTCACATGTTAACTAAAAACATGTAATCACTGCGCCATCTGGTGGTACAAATTGGTATTGAACAAAATGAAAGTCGCGATTCAGCCTGAGCTTCTGTTTCACGCTGTGCACAGGTGTGTTGGACATAAATCTGGAGCGGCGTTTCTTCACCTTGAGTTTAAATGATGTTAAAACAGAAACTCTACCAAAGTGCTTTTAAATGTTTGACTGGGTCTGATTTTCAGCCATGAGAGCAACTGTTCAGTTTCTCTCTGCTGTACGTGACCGTGCGCCTCCGCAGCAGCTTTGAGCTAAAACACGACGTTTGTGTTGGAGGACACGATGGCGTCAGATGTCCTTCACTAGTCCACAGGACAGTGATGATGATGATGAAGATTTAGATCAGCAGCCTGAGGAAGAACAAACTTCATGAGTTGTGCAGTTAAAGCGAGGAAAGTGAAAATGAGACGAGTGATGTTTCCTTCTGCAACGACAGTCAAGCGTGTGAGCGCTCGTGGAGGTTCACTCCCCTGCCGAGGTGGAGATCATCCAAAGTTATTAAAGGCGGAGCTGCTGGTTTCAGTGTGTGTGTGTGTGTGTGTGTGTGTGGGCGCGTGTGTGTGTGTGTGAAGGGAAAGCAAAGATCAACTGTTTCCCATCTAAACTGTCATCAGTTACACTTCATCACCATCTGGCAGTTTGGTTACGTCAGTAATTTATTGATTGTTTGGTTATAAAACGACCAGAAAACATTAAAACTGATCCCTCGTTAGTCCCTGAATCAAAGCGAACGCATTAATGTTCGAAAATCCAAACGACGTTCAGTTTCAGGGAAAAAACAAACGATTGTTGTTGTCTGATGTTTTTAAACACGCATCTCAACAAGAAAACAAACAGAAATAATGTTGAACATCAAACTGTTATTGATTGGAAATCCACAGATTTAAGTTACTTTCTATAATATAAGAAGAACAAATCTCCTCCAGTTTCCAGTTTTGTGCTGATCTGATGTAAACCTTTGTGAGGACGTTTAAACTTCTCACTTGAAAAACAGTCCGAGGTCACCGACGCTGAGATTTCACTCTCGTGTTGATCTCACAGTTGATCAAAGACATCATTGATCAGTTTATTATTGGAGTTATTTTACCTGCAGAATGAATCTGTGTGTGTGCAGACCTGCTGCTCAACCCTCAAACTACAACTTGGTTTATTCCAGATGTTGTGAAGTTCCAGAGTCAATGCAGCACATCAACAGTCTGTAACAAACATCAGAAATACAACAGAGCAGCTCGATAAAATGTAACGTCACAGAACAGAAGATAAAATCGCACAAAACCAAATCAAATGGGACAAAAAGTCAAATAAAATAAAGACTCGCTGAAAGTAGAACTCATGGAAAATGTTCAGTTTAGTAGAAAAAGTGACTCTGCAGGTAAAACGGGGGGAAAAAGACAGAGTGAAAGTGGTGACTGATGTTTTAGTTTTCTGACGTCTTATAATTTGAAACAATCGATTGATTATTGGTAAAAGTGAGAGATTAATGCCAGCGATCTCCATCAGTCTGCACGCTTCACATGCTTTTAAAGTTATTTTCAGTAAAGTTTCTGTTTTCTCTTCCTGAAAAACGAGAGCAGAGGCGGCAGGTTGTTTGTTTGGTGCTTTAAATCCCGAGACCTCGGTGTTTGTGCGTCTGCGGCACAAACACGTCTCCAAGATGTGATTCGCGACGTTGTGGTGAACGCCAACATGTGAAACGTGAAAGCCGGCGATTCTGTTAGTGAAACGAAAACGGAGCAGTCTGCCTCCTCTGCTTCTTTCATTCGCTCTAATCCCGTGTTTTCATAATAGCAGATGGGATCAGCCAGAAATTGGAGTATAATCCAGAAAATGTTATTTTGTGTCTTTGTTTTTTTGGGAGGGGGTTAAAGCTAAAGTCTGCAGAGGTTGCCGTGGCAAACAGCTGGAGTCTGGATGTAATGCATCATTATTCCCGTGCTGTGCACTCGGGCAGGTGGACGGAGACGTTCATCCGCTCGCGGCTGGCCTGAGGTTAGCGTTCAGGGTTGCGGGGCAGCTGATGCACGCTCAGGATTTACTCTGACGCTCGCTATGTGAGTGAGCGGCACATCCAGGTTAAGTGGAGGTTACGGTTCTCATCCGATGGAGCTGGCCAACCGTTCCTCTCTTCAGGCAAAGCTAAGCCTGCACTTCCTGAGTGAGGCATCGGGCTTCTCGCTTTGAGGAAGACAAAGGAAAATGTCTGAATTTAAAAATGACACGAGAAGCTTCTCCAGAACGTCTTTCACCTGCTTGTCTGTTTGCTCCCGCCTGATCCAGTCCGTTTGTTGTGTGAGGAGCTTTTCCAGAGCCGGACTGAGCTCGTTCATCCTGGTTTTTCAGTCCTGTGCTTTCAGCTGTCCAGGACCCGGGTTTGGGTCACATGGGTGTAAAGGTGAGCTGGTTGTTTGACCAGGCGATCAGTACTCCATCTGTATCCTCTGGAGCCAATAAACTGGCTCCTTATTTTCAGAACAGGTCGAACGTGACAGCCATAATGACCCCGGGAGTTTTCTGCCAGCCACCATAACACGCTGCTGCAGGTGGGGACTCGTGTCAGTGAGAGCACAGCTGGTTGGGTTTCAGTCCTTTGCAGATGCATGAACGGAGGCAAACATGCGTCAGTGTGAGGTGGACATATTTCAGCAGTCAGAGATGGAGGGCGGGACGTACGCATCATGTTTAGATCGGAGCACAAACCTGACGTTGGCTGAGATGTTTCAACCTGCTGTGTTGTTTGATTGAATGCTTTTCTTCTTCTTTCCTCTTTTTCCCGACTGTAAATGCTCATGCTCCCCCGTAGGACTCCCCCCTCCTAAACGAAATCCTCCACACGTTGGCGCAGGCCAAGCGCCCGCCTGGCCGTGACGGACAAGTAAGTACTGCCTGCTGTTGGTGGGAGGGGCTGTCGGTGTCGTCCACCTTCGCCGCATGTCCCATCCAGTCCTCGTGTGCTTTTTTTGGGCCATCGGAGGGGTGGGGGTCAGGGGTCAGGTTCGCCCAGACGGCCTCAACGTGTCGCTTTGAGTCGTTCTGATCTGAGTTTGGATGAAAGTGGAACCAGAGCTGAAGTCTGAGGGTTGTTTTTAACACTGATCAATAAAACAAACTCGCAGCTCTCACCGAGGAGCCGTGGCTTTATGGTCGGCGTGTGAGCTGAACTCTGACCTGACGCTGCGCTCCTCCAGTTTTCATCCTCCATCTTCACGTCTGGTCTCAGTGTTTAAATATTTCTGTCAGCAGGAACGCGGCGGCACGTCGAGGCTGTCTGTGCTGTGTTCAGGGGTCGTGGGTTCATCGTGCTTCATTCGTTTTGGTTCATGTTGTCGGGTCTGAACGGTACACCTCCGGTCCTCAGAGCTGCACACACACACACACTAACACACAGCTGTCACTGATGTGGTAAAAACTTTATTAACTGATTTACACGAACGACTTTTCGTCGAGTGAGTCTTCAGTCGTTTAGAGTTTACGCATCGAATCAGGTGTGACGAGCTTTTCTTTTCACGCTGTGACCATAAATGGAAAACGAGACACCATGTTTCACATGAAAACATCACAGCTAGCTAATAGATGCATGTGAGCTGTTATTCTGCAGTTATGAGCTTTGAGAACAGTTGGTGCTCAAAGGCTTCACTTTACTGGAACAACAAACCTAAAATGTAACCAGTGTTTCCAAAACAAGCTGTAAATCAAAGTTAAAGTGATATTAAAATCATTTAAAGTGTTAAACGTGGATTAAAACTGGCCGAGGGTCTCAAACTGAAGCCAGATGAAATAGATTCATTTACCCACAGCACAATAGAAACACAGTAGATTTAATAGAGCTGTTCACAGCAGCAGTAAATGTGTTTAAGAACATTTTACTGATGCTTTTAATCTCTTTAAATGATGCAGATTAAAAATTCACTTTAAGCTCAGGATACGGCAGCAGAAGTTTGTTCGTTAGCGCCGTGCAGATGTTAGTTCCTGATTTCAGCTCTGCAGCACGGTTTCATTTACATTCAAGTCCAAATGAATCTGAAATTGAAGTGAAACTCTTCGATCAGTTCATGTTTATTGTTTTTGATTGAATTTCACTTCCTTATTTTATCCAAACTGAGCAAATAGACGTTCAAACTTCACTCAATTCATGTCAGCATGTCTCAGATATCAGCTGATAAAAAGTAGTGTTTGAAATGGGTCAACTTTACATTTTGAGCTGTTAGTGAGAGAGTCTGTTAAAAAACACCGGGTATGACCCTGCAGCCAGGCTGAGAGCCTGCCTGCTCCTGACCCCTGAGTCTGCATGTGTGGAGCTTTTATTGTGAAGGAGCCTTGCGAGGCCTCCCCCGGACAGACTGGAGCTGTACTGGCGTTCAGCACCTTCGTGGTGGTGGTTCGTGTGGATTTCAGTTCAGGTTTCCGTGAGGCTTCGGTCCTGCGCCGCCTCTTCAGGCTCCTGTGTGTCTCGTGCTGCTTTCAAATACCATCCTCATGTGTTTCTCAGTGTTGTACGTTTCTGAGCGTCGCAGCTCGTCCGGGGGACTTTCTGACCTCACATTGCTGTGACCCACTTATGCAAAATCTACCTGCGAAGCTTCGTCCATAAGCAAACATTATTCACCACAAGGCAGCAGCGGCTCAGAGCCTCGGCCTGGAAAGAGTTAATAATTCACACAACATGAAGCTGTGGTCTGAGGCTGCTGCTGCTCAGTGAGTCAAACCATCTATCAAGGCTCAGCTCCCTTTTTATCCCACATTGTTTCACTGTCGTCAGGCTGCAGGTGGAGAACACCTGCTGACAGGTGAGGCTTCTCAGCTGCAGTGGAAACAGACTGTATAAAACAGATGGACGTAGCGTCGTCACCTGTTTGTTAGTGAAGTCACTGAAGGGTACTGTATGCTCATTGGTGAATGACTTTCAGTCACAAGTTGTTAGCCAATGAGCATCTCCCTCTTTGTCTTTTTTTACAAACTCTAATGGGAACAACACAATCAACACTGTTGCGTTTAATGACACCTGAAAGCAGCGACTGAGACCATGAACTCATCAGGATCAGATGATCAGGCTGGAGGGTCAGAGGAGGCGCCACCTGCTGGACATTCAGAAGAATGCACTGGCTTCATTTTGCACAGCTGGAAACTGCATCCATCTTTTATTTACAGTCTGTAGTCGGAACCCACAGAGCCACAGCATCATCGCAGGAAGAGGCGGAGACTTGGACACGGACGAACTGTGAACGCGTCCTGTAAGATGCTCATCGACCAATTAAAAAACCTGCTGTGTACCTGGTGAGCAGGTGGTGAACAAGTAGTGTTTCAGAGGCGCTCACATCATCTCGACTTTACCTGAAATGTTTCCACAGTGCTGAAGCTGCTTGGGCAGCCGTGCAGAGAGCAGAACAACCAGCAAAGCTTTTCACTCTGACTTTAACTGATAACGCTCGTGATGTGTGACGACCACGGCGCTGTGAGCGGTTTGAGATGTCCACACCTGAGGCAGGTGCTGCTTCTCTGCAGCTTCTCTGCAGGGTTAAACTGTTCTTTTCATGTTACTGTGAAACAAAAGTCCAGTGCTAAACACAGTTGTGGGTCACAGCAGCTCGATAAAGGTTTTTTAAACTTTTCTGCAGTGAATTATCAGAAACGGGTCAAACATGCAGGCATGCTTCTCCCTGCTGCTGCGCGCAGACGTTAAACTGCTGCAGCTCATTTAAACTCCGATCGATCGCTCTGATGCTCTCAGCTGCTTGGAGAACAAGTACAAAAGCACTAATAACTATTTCTCTTCAGGGCAAACGAGCTCATCACTTTAATGTAAAGCCCGGCAAACTGTGGAAAACGCCACTCGCATCACTTCCTGTTCTGTGTTAATGTCGAGGTGTGAAACACGCCATATGATGATGATGACACGCATGAGACGCGACGCAGCTACATGACGGATTCATGGAGCTGTGAAAGATTCCCACCTGCCAAACGCCCACGCTGCCCCATCTCCTCCTCCCCCTGCTCCTGCTGAGAGGGACACTGCTCCTCCTCCTCCACCTCCACGAGCATTTGGCGTTGAGTCATACATGTCATCAGCAGCAGTTAGCGTGTTTTCAAACCTCAAGAGGAAAAGCCGAGGCACAGTCTGACTCAGACAAGATGAGTTTGTGGTCTATTATTGAGTAGGACGTCACAGCGCTTCAGGGACACTTTAAAACACACTGATGGTTACAGCGCAGCCACCAGTCCGTAATCCAGTTAGCCGATTGATAGAAAAATTACTCATGAATCCTTTTTATGTAAAAATGTCAGACATACTGCTGTTTCAGCTGTTTGTTTAATGTAGAAAATATCAGGGAATAGTCACATATCATATCAGTCACTATTTCACATGATTATTTGAAGAAATAACTGTTTTATTCTATCAAGTTGAAATTTATCTATAATCAAGTCTTTTTAGAGTCATGTTGCACTTGTAATAAAACAGTATTATTCACTGGTAAGTACAAACTAATTTCAGCCCAGATCGTCATCTGCAGATATCATTCATGCCTGAGTGCTCAGAACCTGCCATTTAGAACCTGCAGGGGAGAAAAATAATAATTGTAATGATTTCAATCACATGACATTTACGTCATATTTGCATCAAAACTGTTTTGGTTTTGGTTAAAAGTACAATACCTGATGGCAAATGTAATTACTGAAAGGTAAAAATACTTGACTCAGTTCTTTATTACAGAATAAATTAATATTTTAATTAGTGTAAATTTATAATATGATAAATAATTAACTACATAATTTAAGCTGCTCCAAAATGTATTATTTAATGTCTTTGTTTATTTTTTTAAGTGTTAATAAATACGCTGGTCTGCAATTACGCAATCATTACAGTACAGGTATTTAGTGTTGCATTCAGATACACTCTGAAACTATTTTTCCAGTCAAAACGCGTTTGATTGATCGGTTTAAAGTGAAAACTTGACTGGATAAAATTATATTAATAATTTCTATCTCCTGTAACCTCGCTAACAAACAATACAATACACTGGTTTTAATAGTCCCGTGTTAATCTTTTAACCTCATAACTTGGAGGGAGTGGGTTTTTCCCAAAGCGCCTGAACGCAGCTTGTGTGTGTGGAGGAGCCGGGTTCGCTGAGCGCTGCTCCTGCTGAGCTCCGGATACGGTATGAAGGAGGACCGGGGGAGGGATGAGGTGGCTCTCCGGTGAGCGCACTCTCTCTCTTGGGCAGATTTATGACCGCAGTCGGTCGGTTTGTGAGTGAATGTGAAGCATTTATGAAGAGTGGCGCCTCGCTGGAGTTCGCTCAGCAGGAAGGACGGACGGAGATGAGATGCTGATGTTCCCGGGCTTCACTCCCGGCTCGGAACGATGGACTGCATTTGTATTGTCACCACAAAGGTAACGCTTGAAGAAAGCTCATAAAATACCGACACACGCACACACTGGAGGGCGAGTTTAGTTAAGAGTGAGTCGGTGTTAAATTCGGCTTTCATTACATCATTCAAACGGCTTTTTAATTAGGTGAAAATTCACTTTTTTCAAGGGTCCGCGCCTCATTCCCGCCGTTGGTCCCCATTAAAACAGCACCGCTGATGAAGTGGTTAGTATCGATTTGTGACGATACATTTATAAAAGTGAGATTTCGACCAAAAATAGTGCTACCTCCTAATAGGTGGTATGTTGTCATTAATTGTGAGTCGATGGTCAATTCGGCTAGTATATTATAATAAAGACGACTTTTTATTCAGTAAAAAACTTACTTTTCTGAAGGGTTCGCGCCTCATTCCAGCCTGTTATACCCATTAAAGCAGCATCGCTAATGAACGGAGGTTGGTAACCGGTTTGGATGATATGAAGCGATGATTGTAGGGAAAGTAAAACCATTCATTTTACTGTATCATTGCCGAATTGAAGAAAAGTCGATGGACATATACAGCCCCAAGCCTTTTATTCTTACTCATCGGTTTCTTTTCTAAAAAATAAGGATTAGAAATAAATTTGACTTTTCCTAATGCGAGTTTGGCGTGACATTTTCTTTGCTCTTTATCTTA
This sequence comes from Copadichromis virginalis, assembly GCF_057382275.1. Taxonomy (NCBI): domain Eukaryota; kingdom Metazoa; phylum Chordata; class Actinopteri; order Cichliformes; family Cichlidae; genus Copadichromis; species Copadichromis virginalis. The sequence continues at coordinate 2,033,927 of NC_140635.1, read as the reverse complement.
TTGTATGGTCTTTACCTTACAATATAACACACCTTAAGGCAACAGTTGTTGTGATTTGAGGCTATATGGATTAAATTTAATTGAAATTTTCACGCCTTTGGTTTATTAAGCCTCTTCTCTTTTTAAAGTCATACTTATTTTTGGGATTCAGTTCAATCCATTTATTGATTACTGATCAGGATAGTTACCAGCTGACTGTTTTCACTTTATGCTGGCAGTGTGTGGGGTCTGACTTTGAACTGAACACAGGCTTCTTGGTGTTTTTAGAGCTGTGAATGAAATTTGAAAGCATCCGGAACATATTGACATTTTGATTGTTCATTTTTATCACATTATTAACATGTAATAATGTGACAGAGCTAATAATGCTGCGTGTGATCTGCTCTCTGCTTCCTGTGGCGTCACTGTAGTTGCTGAACGAGACAGAGCTGATTTTTGCGCTTTCACGTTTTTTTTTCCACACCAGTTGGAAGTCTGGAGCCGTCACCTTACTGAAGCTATTTTGAGCTCTTTGTGTTCCTGGACAGTCTGTAAGTTGTAGTTTCGTAGGTCAGGGAAAGATTGATAACTGAACATTGTCTGTTGAGATCCATGGAGCGTTTTAAATTCATTATGAGTGTTTTTAGGTGACACATGTCTACCTGTGTCCTTGAGCATCATGGTCAACCTGAAGAATCCCAGGTTTACTCCGTGATGCACTTTCTCTTTGTGTCATAGTGTTTGGTTGTTTTATCGGGTTTATAAAAGCTACTAGGGCAAAAACATTTATTCAGTTATTTATTGGTACTTTCAAACTGTAAAAAAAAAACCTTTATGATGTTGTTTTAAACAACAAGCATGAGTTTAAAAACCAAACGTGAACCATGACGTTCAATAACAGAACATATCGCTGCATGTATCTGGTTATGATGACGACTTCTCAACCTGTCGTGTGATTTAAGGTTTGGGTGGCCTGCAGCAGTGGTGCTGGTGTTTCCTGAAGTTCAGATTTGGCTTTTTGAGGGACTGTCAGACTTCAGCCAGTCGCCATCTTTGTGCGCTGAAGTTGCTGCTCCTATCCTGGAAGTTCAGAAATAAGTTTCAGGTTCAGCGCGTATCCATGACTTGAGCTTCTCGAGGTGAAACGGTCTAATGGGGGTTTTAAAACATCTGCTGTAAAGGTGACAGAGGACAGGAAGATGTTGTAGAAATGAGAGAGACGCCTCTAAAACCAACGATAGAGCAGAAATGAAAGCAATAAAACAGAAGCTGAGGTTAGAACAGGAGGTCGGGTCAGTGTCCATGTTCTGTCTGTGGGAAGCGTTAAAGGAGCAACTTTGTCCTGAAAGATGAGTTTCAGTCTCTTAAATGTGTTTGCTGGGCTGAATCGTTAGTGGCTGTATGTAAACGAGGTTAACGTCCCGATGCGGCGTCTCCAGCTGGTCTGGGATCAGTGTCCCTGCAGGCCGTCATCTCTTCTCTGAAATCCCATTTCTGTGATCCGTGTCTCTCCTCTGATCTGAACCCCCGCTGCCTCGTCCTTAAAAACTCCCTCCGTGTGACATTAAACTTAAAGGACATTTTTCTCCCTGCACCCGCTGAGCACTGATGAAGAGTCCTCAGTGGATTTGAACCAGCAACCTCCGTGTTCCTGTTGGTTTCAGGCGTCTCCTCCCCGCACAGGAAAGGTGTCAGAGCCTCAGGTGTGTGTTTGTAGGGCAGCGCCTCGGCGTTGGCGCTATTTTCAGCTCCTTATTAACGACGAGCTGCAGCTCGGTGATTCAGCAGGACAAAGCACAGTCGGCTCGGTCTAAATACAGGAACACCAACAGATCAGCACTCGAGGAACACCTGAGGACACGGCTACAGGACGCACGCTGCCCGGGTGACTAAATATGTTACTTAAGAACCAAAACCAGCGTTTACAGTTTGAAATATGGTGAAAATTATCCACAGAGACCAAAACTGATGTGGGTTCAGCCTGTAAACATTTCAATGTAGGAACTGAGTCACTGCTGGAGCCTCCGATTGGAGGTCGGTGCTCGGATCAGAACCTGGCCGGGAGTTCAGGTCCTGGTGGCTCATCACTGATAGAAAGTTTGCTGGTTTCAGGCAGTTGTGTTTTTAGATGTTTCACGAGGACCTGTTGTTGTTCCTGGCCCCTCTTAGAGCTGCTTTGCATGATCCACAATTCAAAACAATCCTTCTTTGTCTTCCTCCAGGCCTCGATGCAGCCCCTCAGTTCATCCAGCCTGATTAGCTTTGATTAGGTTTGAACACCTAGTGGGAGTGGTGGCTGTATCCCCTCTCTGTGACATCATTCAGGTCCAAGAGTAGAAAAAACCCTGATAAACTGAGAGCTTTAGAGCAGTCTGACGCCTGATCATTGGAACACAACGTGAATGACAGGAAATGAGGAAAATAAAACATCTTTTTTGTTTATAAAGAGATGCAAAAAATGACATAAATTGATTGATGTGTATAAAATCTCTCTGCTGTGTTTCTCGCCACGCTGAAACCAGCAGTGCAGGCGCTTTCACGCAGATTCAGACACTTCCTGTCAGAAGTCTATTTATGTCGACGTCCTCACCCCCCGGAGCGAAAATTCAAGCACGAGATGATGTTTAATTTAATTATGACTCTGTGACAGGACGCGGCGTTTCAGCGTCTCCGTTACGGTGCAGTCATGTCCTGTTACTGTCCATTTCCTTGTTGATGTGAGTCTGTGCGTCCTCACAGCTCTAACACAGCACTGAACCTGTAACGAGTGTGTGGGTGGGAAAGAAGTTATCCAATCACAAATCAGCTCGTTACTGTGGGTTTAAACACGGAGTCGTCCTCACAAACGCAGAAACATTCAGAGCCGCAGTCTGCTGCAGCCGGAGGTCGGAGGTCAAATCGACCGTCTCCACTCCTTCCAGAAAACAACCGCAGTAGCAAGGGCTGATGGGAAGGCTGATCGGCCGCTACCTGCAGAGAAGCGTAACGAGCTCGTGCTGTCGGACTGTTGATGCTTCGATCAGCAGCTCGCCGCTGCGCCTGGAAACAGCCGCCTGAATTATTGATGATGGTTACGGGCAGAGCGAGGAGAGTGAACCTGCGAGCACGAAGAGTTAGAAACATGGAATCATTCCTAGATTGACTTTTGTCTGTTGGTCGTTACCTTTGTTTTTACCTGTGTTCAACTTAAAATACTTTAATTTACTTTCATTTAAAGCTTTTTATGACCTTGATGGCATTTTGTTATTTAGGTTTTCACGAGTTTACTCGACAGTTTTCTCTGATTTGATATATACTTAATGCTTAATGTCGTCAATAACATTCATACTTTTAAAGTTTGCATTTTTAATTTATTACTTTTTTGCTAAATAATTTTAATACTAAAGTAATTTTATATTTATTTTAATAACTTTATATATCTGGTATTTTTTTATATGTAAGTTCTTTTAAAGTATAATTTCATTTTAATACTGTCTTAAGTACTTTCAGAGCCCGTATTGCAGTACTTCATGGCCCAGAGATGAACACCTGCATTGAAGCTATTAGTGATGATTATGTGCATAAACTACATCCTGAGCTGCTCGGAAACACTAAACCTTCTGACCCCAAACCTTTATCGGTAAAGCCGGTCACATGACTCTCTGCGGTCACATCTGTCGCACGGTCGTGAGATGCGGTTTATTTTCTCTTTGCTGTAGTTTGACAGGACGGCAGCAAATATCCACACAGATGTGCTGATGTTCAAGCGATGCCCGGAGGAGGAAACAAACCCTCGATGAAAGCCCTGCGACAGACTGGCGACCTGTCCAGGGTGTACCCCGCCTCTCGCCCTATGACAGCTGGGATAGGCTCCAGCACCGCCCGCGACCCTGGACAGGATAAGCGGAAGCGAATGGATAAAGTTGAGGAGTTGTAAAGTGTTTTGTCTGGTGTCAATTATATCGTCAGTTATATCGTTATCGCAAATTTTCAAATGTATATCGTGATAAATATTTTTGGTCCTATCGCCCTGCTCTACTGGTTTCACCTGTTCTGCTCTAAGCTGGTGGTGTTAACCCAGCAGATAAACCGCGCGACACGTCGTGTCGAGTCCAGCTGTGGCGGCCGAAGCTCGGCACAGGAAGCTCAACAGCTATCTCTCCCCTCGCTGTAACGGCGCTCCTGCTGTGAGTGACGTCGAGGCGCCGTGAGGAATTTTTAATGGCTGTGTTTGCACTGCAAGAGGCTGATGGGCCCTGAAGGAGGACACAAGCCGAGAGGAGCAGCCATGCAGTTTAATAAGACACACACACACACACACACGCACGCGCATGCGCACACACACACACACACACACACACTCACACACTCAGCAAGCTGCCAGCAGTCTGCAGGGAGGTGAGGAGAACAGAAGGAGAGGTTGGAGAGGAGGAGGAACAGAGAGGATGCTGGGAAGCGTGGGCAGGGCACTGAGATGAAAACAGAGGCAGAAGACTGGCTCTCACTTCTGTTTGCTTTCTGTGCGCTCTGACCCTTGACCTCTGCTGATGATGCCATAATCGCGTGGCACCACTGGGAGTTAAATTGGCAGGTTTCTTAAGAAGCTTCTCTGTGAGTGAGTGGAAGGTTCACACTGACGCTGTTTAATAAACGAATCTTCAGGTCAACATTTTAATTTGTCTGTTGTTTCAGTCTGTGGCTGGATACCTGCAGAGCACCTGGCCTCATTCAGGACTGTGTCCAACCCTAAAAACAGCTGTGCGACACATTTATCGCAAAACTTCAAGTATAAGGTGTCATCTTTTTAAGAAAATGTGTAGCTTTCATTCTGTTACTGTTACACACTGGAGCTGATGCCTCACGCCTCCATACTGCTGCAGGGGGTTGAATAGTTTTGAAAGGCGTCTGGTAACACAGGTGTGTGTTGGCTGTTTGAGTCGGTTTCTTCTGTTGCTGTTTAACTGATCAACTTTCTGTGTGCTGACTCTAAAAACGTTTTGTGTAAAATCAGACTGTATATAACATTTGTTATGTTTAGTTGTTTATGAATCCTTACTAAGATGATATGACAGTGCCTGAAAATAATTTGCTTTATTGGCAGCTACTCGTCTTATGCTCTGCTCGACTCGGATCAGCCGATTGCTGTTTGTGACGTTGCTGACAGGGACGTTGCCCCCTGGTGGACAAACTCACAGCATTGGACTGGGAAAGGTGCAAGCTATCCACCTGTCAGTGCTGCAGGGCAGGTGGACCAAAAGTCACGAGCTTGACTGGGATCACAGCAACGAGGTGTTTGTTTTGGTTTAACCACACCACCCCTGACACCATCCGCTGGGCTGGGGCACCCAGATTCACCTCATCCTGCCAGATGTTGTTCAGGTTGTTTCAGACGTGACCTCCGCTGGTTGTGTTACTCCGGGCATCAGTGCTGACTCTACCCTCTGTCACCAAAGACAGAAGCTGGGCATTTGTGGATTTTCAGTTTAAATTCTCACTTGGTTAATGTTGTGCTATCCACCCACCACTCAGTCGTTTACACATAGCAATGAGTGATATCGCCTGCTTTGAGTAGTGGACATAAGGTGATATCAGCTATCTGCTAAAAAGCCATTCATTCACATAACGAGACAAAAAGGCTGCAACAGCATCAGATTTTATTTTAAAAATCTATTTTTGTCAGTTTTTCTGTTCCTGTGTGAAACTTTGCTGTTTTCTCTCTGATGAACAGACGGAAGTCAAACAGATGATAAACACCCGTCATTAACTGTGACGTTTGTGGGTCGCTGTCATCCACGTCTTTTATCACTTTGATGGAAATAATCTCTATTCTTCTAATTTATTCTCACGAGTCTGCGGCACTTTCTCTGGATCTCTGTGTTTCTCTGCTTCAGTCGAGTTTCTGCTTCTCGTCTCCGTCGTGTTGAAGTCTTCATTAGGCTGTGGTTAAACATGCTGTTATTGTGCTTAAGAGCTTGATGCTTTGCTCTGCAGGCGTTTTTACAGCAGAGGAAGATTTCCTCCTCCTCCTCCTCTCTGATCCTCTGCTCCCCCCGGGCTTCCCCCCTCTTTCCCCCTCTCCCTCCATTTGTATGCATGCTGATGGAGAATCTCTGTGGTTTCCCTGCATATTAAACCGAGCTGTCATATCTCTGCTGCGCTGAATAATAGATTTTCCCTCTTTGTTTTAGAGAGAGGGAAAGATGAAGGAATAGAGAAGGATGAAAACACAGAGAGCAGAAGGAAAAGAAATGTGCAATATGTTAACATGATTCATTTCCATTATTAAACAGATCCTTTTATAGTAGCAAAATCACAGGACAAATGTTGAATTTGGAGAGTAAATGTTTGATTAAAGCCACAGAGCTGCAGCTGTTCCCTTCATAACCACAAGAAAGGAGGAGGAAAATTAATCAAGTAATCGTTTGACTTATTTATGGCTCCAAAATGGAAAATTAATCACTTGGTCCAGTCTTTCCAGTGTGAGGTCTTTGATTTGTGCTTGATTTCTGTTATTTGGGCAAAGAAGGACATTTTAAGGGTGAGCTAACTTTTAGACCAAAAGAACTAACAGATTAATCAAAAACTCTTCGGCCAAACTTAATTTTTACCAGCTGTGGTTGGTAGACACTGCAAAATCTCTTAATGCTCTCTGCAAATGTATTTTTTCAAATGAAGGAGAATCAATCATAAGAACTAAATATACTACACTGTAAGTAAAGTAAACAAGCTCTACTTCAGTCTGCTTTTAATATATTTGGAGCTAATGCACTCAGACACGTTATAATAAATAAGCTTCGTATGAATAGATTTTTGTTAATGTTGGATCTGTAGAAGAATATATTTTGTTCCTGTGCCCCATACACCGCACGGCTGCATGAAAACGGGCTCCGCCGTCACTCAAACAATAAAAACACTAGAACTAAAGTAGAAGCACAACTATGTGACGTCTTCAGGTTTCTTGTTTGATTCATTTTATGTGAAAAAAAAAGTTCCGTAACAGAAACGTGTTTAGGAAGCTAGGTTTATGTTGTTCGTTTTTTAAATTAAACTGAAGTCAGTTTTATGTATGCAGCACCAAATCACACCAGCAGTCGCCTGAGGTTGCTTTATATACTGTGAGGACCTGACAATGCTGTTAAAAACATGACATGCACGCTGTTTTGAGAGACAGCTGTGGGGTTTTTGTTAAATGTCAGTGCCCCATACACCGCACAGTCGCACACTCTGGTTGTATTAACATTTGTTGTCAGTTCTTGGGTTTCCTTTCATTAAAGTGTATTTTTAGGTTGCAGCAGACTGATAAATGCAGGCACTGATGAGCAGAACTCAGTTAATGTTGGTAGATAAATTAAATTGGAAGTGCATGACAAATTAGTGAAAACATTTGCTTCAAATGGCAGGAAGCAGAGATTCCTTCCTGTGCGGAGCAGGGAGGAGATTTTCGGTGATAAGAGTCCCGCGGGGATCAGAGATCGTGATGTTGGACGGCAGGAGGACCCGAGCTGCAGACTCCGAGGGGAATCGCCTCTCAGTGCAGTCTGGTAGTTTGTCTTTGTTTTCACGCCGCCTCTGACTCTCTCAGTGTTTGTCGCGGCCGCTGTCGAAACAGGAAGTGGCGGCCTTATTGACTCACTCCAGGGCTTTCCCATAGAGAGCAGATCACAGAGCTCCGGCTTCCTTTGCCTGCACTGCGCTGAAAGATTTTCCAGCTGCCACTTTCTCCGAGCCTCGGCCTCGCTGCGTGTCTGCAGCCCGAGCTGATCTCAGGTCAGACTTCTCCCTACCTGAGTCTCTCCTGCAGCTGTGTGACACCTGGAGGACTTCCTGTGGTCCGTTCAGTCTGCTAATTATGGTCGTTGAGTTAAACTTCAGTTATTATTCGACGAGAATGGATTGGCGTCTGCTTTATATTCTTTTGGGTTTGACCTGCTGGTCAGACAGAAAGTGAAACAATGAGGTCACTGCGTGGAAACGGTGGACGACTGGAGACGATAATCACGGACTCCTGGGCTGCTAAAGCTTTCAAAGCTGTTGGGCAATTATTACAATTATGGTTTTGTCAGTTTCTTTAAATAACGGTGAGAAATCAGGTGATTGAACAAAGTAGAACTGCAGCTAATCTGCCCGCTGTGTTCCCGGCCTCCTTAATTTCACTGTGACGTCTTCAGTTGTTGACCTGCACAGTTACAGGAGAAGAATTAAAAGCATAAACATTTAAAACTTTAAAGTTTCTTTACAGGCTTTAAAGAGTCTTTATAGTCATGCTTTTAGGTAAAAACGAAACGTTGCAGATCCAGAATAATCTTTATTATAATTATGTGATAATCTGGAGCAGCTGCTGGTTTTGTCTTCACACGGTCCTCTGACGTCTGTTATTTACGCAACATCTTGACTGTAAACCGATTGAAAGTATTTGGCTTCATAAAAAGATGACGTGGGTGTCTTTAATGGAATTGTCGATGATCTCACTGGGAAGCTAAACATTGGCTTCTTTTTTCAGGAATAAATCCGCTTTAGAAAACTCTTCTGTCTGCGATTGTTTATGCTGATTTACTTTTGTCTCCTCAGGTTTGCTCAGATGATTCAGACTTGTTTGACTACAAAGTCTTTGACTCACCACAGCAGACTTCTAGAGTTTAGCGGGTTGGTCATCACGGACCGCTCGCAGGAAACGTCTCTGATTTGTTCTTATCTGTAAATGATTCCAGTTTATCTTCTTCCTCCTGTGTGCTCGGGTTTTGACAGACATGGGAAAATCCGTCTCACTGACGTCCTTGGACCAGGAAGTGTTTCCAGATGTTAGATGTGAACTTCATTATAAGTGTCGCTGTTTGCTTTTTAACATGTTACGGGCATAACTGTTAAACGTGCGTGGAGCTGATTGATAATCTTTACTGATCAGCTGGATTACAGTGAATAATGCATATGTTTAGATTTGACGTCACAAACACGAGTGAGCGTGTTTGATGTGTTTATTGTTGCTTCGCTGCTTGTTGACCACAAATGGACCCAATCGATCGTTTGATAATTAAGGACGTGTTTTTAAAGCAGTACTTCTTGCGGCTTTACTGCAATCTAAACTAAAAATAGTTTGGGTTGGCGGCGTTTCATGATCAATATTTATTGGTGCACTAATGCAGAGGTGTTTTGTGTGCACGTGTGACCCGACGGCCAGTAACTTCAGGTTGGTTTGCACATCTGTTCTCTGGAGAGAGCTGAGGAGTCTTCATTTTAAAACCTGCCTCTCTCTGCTGCAGCGTGGGAGCACAGAGGATTGTGGGTAGGGAGTGGCGCTGAGCCGCTGCAGATACGACAGGGACGCTAAGATGCGACCTCGAATGGCTCCGACGTCCCCCCCTCCTCCTCCCTCGCCTCAGGGCGACTCCTCGCCATCTGGGTCGGCACAGGCACAAGAAGTCACTGCCAAACTGTCATTTGGGACAAAAACACTCACAGGCAGACGTCTTAGAAACACTGAACGAGGGGGCGTGGCCTCTGAGGTACAGGTGAGACAGAAAACCTGGATGGTGATCGTAGTTTATGAGCGGATGAAACACGGCACTTTGTTGGAGTTTGTCTTGGAGGAATAAGGAGAACACAGGAAGCTTCACAGGAAGTTATCAAACGTGTGGACTTTTATTTATGAAGGAGCACGTCGGCCCCAACGCCATCAGCTGTCATTGGATGATTATTGGTCAGCTGATACGTGGGGAGTACGTGTTTTTCATCTATAATTAGTTTGTGTGCTTTCAGTGCATATTAAATTATTAACAGTGTGTTATCTCTGATACTTCTGGGAAATGAAGGCTGGATCACGCTGTGCGAAAGCTTTCCATTCAGTTTGGTGCATCAGTGTCTGTTCAGCTGCAGCGCAGGAAAGGAAACTTTGGTGTGGCTGAGGCTGTGCTGCCCCCTGCTGCTGGTCTGTGGCGGTGCTCGTTTCCTGCACATTGATCGGTCTGTTCCAGCCGGTGTTTAAAGTTGGCAGAGATTTGTAAGATTTCAGTCCTGGTTGCTTAGCACCAGCCGCTGCCAGCAGCTCTTATTAATATATTTGGGGGGTTTAATGTTTGTGGTTGAGGACTACGAACAAAAACAGTGAGCACACAGCGCAGCAACGATCTTCTCCTGTTTATTCTCGGGGTCGTCTGCTGGCAGAAGATCAGCTGATCGGTGAGGTTTGTCATTTGTTCTGATCTGAGATCTGCTGGAGTCGTGTTTTAGGAGTGTTCAGGTGTTCAGCTCTCCGTTTCTCAGTGTGTTTGACAAAAACGAAGCCCTCGGCTGCTGTCAGCTGGTCTCCTCTGGACCGTGAGGTCGGCTGGTTTCGTCTTTCTTTGGTGGATTTTGGATGTTTGGGATCTTCAGCAGGTTGTTTGGTTAGCTCGGAGCGTCCTCACTCTGACAGAGGAGCACATCTCTCTGTTTGGATGGTTTCATTCAGCTCTAATTGAGGTCCAGCAGGGGGCGCCACCTCTACAGCTGTTCACCTGACTGTGCAGGTCAGATACAGGCAGCAGTTTGTTCTGACTGGAACTGATAAAAAGTTTAATTTACAGATTTTGTTTTTCATGTGGCATGACTATGTGTGCCTTATGTAAACCCAAAGTCTTAGTCAAACCAGCTGTGTGTGAACAGCTGCAAACACCTGGATCAGACTTTTCTGTAGTTTTGTTTCAGAGTTTAGCTTCTCTAATCAACATCACCAGTTTTAATGAACTGATGAATGTGCAGACATGTGAAGACCATCTCTGAGTTTAGGGCTTTTGATTGGTCAAAATGAGGATTTATACACATGTAACTTTGAGTGAAATGTTTCCTTATTGAAGTTCCAACAAATCAGTTTTCAAAGAGCTTTGAAAGGTGAAACATCTGCTGCGGCCAGCGATGAGAAGAAAGCCGTGAACCCCACAGCTCGCTGTTGTTTCTGTTTCCGTATTTTTATCGTGTCGAGTGTACGGCGTCTGCCGTAATGAGAGCTGAAGGCGTGAAGCAGCAGCTGAGATCACAGGTGTGCGGAGGTGAGCTGCTGGATCGGGCTGTAGGTCGCTGGGTTGCACGGCTGACCTGAGGTTTGCATGAAGCTTCTGTGAGAAACTGGGAAGAATATCTGTGTTTGCAGGTGTTATGTTACCTGTTTCTTTATTTATTTTTACTAAAATACTTCAAGATAAATTCCTGAAGAAAATACATTTTTATTCCAGCCCAAAAGGAGACAAATGTGCAACTTAAGTAGAACATAGATCAGCTGGAAATGTTGATATCTGCCACCACTAGGGGGAGCTGTCCTGCAGCAGGCATTCACCTGACTCAGGTGTTGCTGCAGGTTTGATCGGGTCTTTTGTTTCCTGACTGATTTCCAGCTGGCGTTTCAGAGGGCTCGTTTGTTTTGCAGGCGTCTAAAATGCCTCCCACTCTTCTGTTTTTTTGTTTGTTTGTTTGTTTAAAAAAATAAATTAAAGCAACACTCACGTTATTTTAACACCTGTATTCCAGGAAATTGGCCTAAAACCAGCATGAACAGCAGCGATGGAGCCTGTTATACTCCTGTTTTCTGTCTGAACTCCCTGAGAGGACTGAGACTACCTGATCCCGCTCACGTGCTCCTGAAACGACCCTGCGTCTCTCTGCAAGCTCCTCGGTGTGGCGGCCGGTCGCCGAGTGGCGTGTAAAAAGCAGCAAGGTCGCTGTCACTGCACACGCTCAGTCTGCTCTCCCGTCTCTGAGCATGTGCAGGCTTCTTGTTTGTCTGCACGTGTGCGAGCCTGACTCAGACTTCCATAACAAGGCGCTCAGACAGACGCACGCCCAGATGGAAGCTGATTGGTTGAAGTGTCTAAAGTGTAATGAGAGCCTGAGCGTCTTGCTCCAGTCTGTCTGTGCTCGGTTTAAGGCGTCTGAATCAAGCGCCGTGATTGGTGTGTGTCTTTTTTTCTTTTTGAAGGGCAGTAAGTTTGGTGACCTGAGTCCTAAAACTACACTACCCATGATCCTCAGTCACTGCTAAACCTGGGTCCAGTGTGATGGTAGTAAAGCACAGTTCACCCAGTCTGAAGCCTGAACTTGATGGTTGTTATTATCTTTAAAAACATCTTGTGATTATTGAACTTTTTAGTGGGGAGCGATGTTTCAGTCGAGTTGGACTTAAGAAGCCGGGGTGGGATCGACTCGTCAGCAGAAAGGCGAAGCCGAGGAGCTCCTGCCTCCAGCAGCAGCACAAGCTCTCTCTGAACAGCTGAAAATAATACAGAGGTCATCGATGAGTAAACGGACTTCTCCTCTGCACACTGCTGTTTGTGGTAACCGCTCACTACCCATGATCCTTAGCTGCTGTTGGGGGATTGGGTTTGGATGATGCGCTGCTGGTTTTCAGGTTGCAGGTACTGGGACTTGGGAGCTGTGTCTGCTGTTCTTTAGGCCCGCAGCTGTGGGATAAACAAGTTTTATTTGGATGTTTTGAGTCGTTTACCAGAAATATTGGAGCTCAAACTGTTGGTGGATTTATTGATTGGACACTAAATGGAAAATAATGTTAAACTAAATGAATATTTTCAGTATTGATGAAGTAAAATAATGAAAAACTCAAAAACTATTTGCCGACTCCAGCCTGTAAAATTACAAATGTAAACATTTAAAGCTGATGTCTTTTGTAGTTTCCTGATGTGGGCTGAGTGATTGATTTTAGAAATAATCAACAGATTAGTCGTCAATAAGCCCGATCGGCTCATTCCTCTGATGTGAAGCAGCTTCCTCAGAATCTGGTTTAATGGTACAGAGCTCCTTTCGTCTCACTTCTCACATTTTCTCTCTTCACCCTGAATGACTAACACACACCGAGGAGGCGAGCGGCAGACAGTGGGTGGACGTGTGTCTGAGAGTGTGCGCGTGTGTGTGTGCGTGTGTGTGTGTGTGTGCGTGCGCGCAAGAGTGTGAGAGACGGAGATAAAGCGGCAGATTTCGGGTGGAGCAGAAGGTACAGAGTGAATCCGACCGACTGTCTGTTTGTCTTTCTGTGCTGGTTCTTAATTGGAGCGTTACTCTGCAACACACACACACACACACACACACACACACACACACACACACACACACACACGATGAGATTGGGGGGGTTGTTTATGTTGATGTATTCAAGATTCTCTTCGGTATCAACATATTTTAGAAGAGACCAAGAAAGGAAGTGACTTAAACAGAAAGCCCCTCAGACGTGCTGCAGTCACAAACACGTCGCTGCTGTTACAGGAGGAATAAAGGGTTAATAGGAGGCTTAATTGATTAGAATTAAGGCTTTTGAGAAGTGGAACGAAAATCATACATGATTCCAAACATTTTTTACAAATAAATAACTGCAAAGTGGGGTGTGCGTAATTATTCAGCCCCCTGAGTCAATACTTTGTAGAATCAGCTTTTGCTGCAGTTCCAGCTGCCAGTCTTTCAGGGTCTGTCTCTACCAGCTTTGCACATCTACAGACTGAATCTTTGCCCATTCTTCTTTGAAACAGCTCCAGCTCAGTCAGATTAGATGGACGGCGTTTGTGAACAGCAGTTTTCAGATCTTGCCACAGATTCTGGATTGGATTTAGATCTGGACTTTGACTGGGCCGTTCTAACACATGGATATGTTTTGTTTTAAACCATCCCATTGTTGCCCTGGCTTTATGTTCAGGGTCGTTGTCCTGCTGGAAGCTGAACCTCCGCCCCTGTCTCAAGTCTTTCGCAGACTCCAAGAGGTTTTCTTCCTGTATTTGGCTCCATCCATCTTCCCATCAACTCTGACCAGCTTCCCTGTCCCTGCTGAAGAGAAGCCCCCCCAGAGCATGATGCTGCCACCACCATATCTGACAGTGGGGATGGTGTGTTCAGAGTGATGTGCAGTGTTAGTTTTCCACACATAGCGTTTTGCATTTTGGTCTCATCTGAGCAGAGCAGCTTCTTCCACATGTTTGCTGTGTCCCCACATGGCTTGTGGCAAACTGCAAACGGGACTTCTTATGGTTTCCTGTTAACAATGGCTTTCTTCTTGCCACTCTTCCATAAAGGCCAACTTTGTGCAGTGCACAACTAATAGTTGTCCTATGGACAGATTCCCCCACCTGAGCTGTAGATCTCTGCAGCTCGTCCAGAGTCACCATGGGCCTCTCGGCTGCATTTCTGATCAGCGCTCTCCTTGTTCGGCCTGTGAGTTTAGGTGGACAGCCTTGTCTTGGTAGGTTTACAGTTGTGCCATACTCCTTCCATTTCTGAATGAAGGCTTGAACAGTGCTCCGTGGGATGTTCAAGGCTTGGGAAATCTTTTTGTAGCCTAAGCCTGCTTTAAATTTCTCAATAACTTTATCCCTGACCTGTCTGCTGTGTTCTTTGGACTTCATGGTGTTGTTGCTCCCAATATTCTCTTAGACAACCTCTGAGGCCGTCACAGAGCAGCTGTATTTGTACTGACATTAGATTACACACAGGTGACTCTATTTAGTCATTAGCACTCATCAGGCAACGTCTATGTGCAACTGACTGCACTCAGACCAAAGGGGCTGAATAATTACGCACACCCCACTTTGCAGTTATTGATTTGTAAAAAATGTTTGGAGTCATGTGTGATTTCGTTCCACTTCTCACGTGTGCACCACTTTGTGTTGGTCTTTCACCTGGAATTCCAATAACATTGATTCATGTTTGTGGCTGTAATGTGACAAAATGTGGGAAACTTCAAGGGGGCCGAATACTTTTGCAATCCACTGTAACTTGTGCGTTGTGGTTTCAGAGCTGATGGGAGACGCACAAAAGCTCGTGATCCCGCCACGTGCTCAGATCCTCCTGAACTGTAACCAGAGACTAAACGAGAATCAAAGGACACAAACGGCAGTCTGCACTGATGCTGCCAAACCTCCTACTGTAATATCAGTTAAAGCGTTAGGTAATGTTAGTCACAGTGTTTAAATTGTTAAACATTATTAAACATGTACTGTGTCAGCCAACATCAGCAGCAGCTTTACTGCAGAAACCAGCTAATGTTCACAAATCAGGTTAAAAAGCTGCTATTTTTATTTTTCCTGATTTAGTGGTGATGAGGGTCGATGTGTTTACAAAGAGACTCAGTGTCTGAGACTAGTTTCTACATTTCTGCCATTAGTTTTAAGTTATTAACGAGGTTGAAGGACCTGGTTTATGTCGGTTGCTGTTTTTGTTGTAGCTCGTCTGTAGTGAGATGACGTGTGATTCAGTCAGATGATTAATGAATATTAAAAATACGAATAAACGGTGATCAGTGAAACTTTAGAGCAGTTATATCAACTTTACTGTCCAGAACTGGTGCAAAGAAACAAAAACCAGCCGAGCAGTAAAAGTGACGAAAGTTAAAAGTCGTTGTCATGAAATGAATTTAACACTGTCGCGCTAAACGACAGGAGAGAGAGAGAAATAAAAATGATCCGGGCTGATCGGATGGTTCGTCTTCCGTTTGCTCGTTCCCGTCAGATTTCCATGAAACGTGGGGCTTAGTCCGTCCTGGAAGAGACTTTTGGACAGATGTGGATCCAGGATCGTTTTCTTCATCAGAAGCACGGGCTAATGCTCTCAGCAGGAAGTTGTGCCCCCTGGTGGCTGTTAGAAAGGCGGCAGGTTTGAGGCATCTGTGCGCCCGTTCACTTTTCAAACCCGGAAGCTTCGTCCATCTTTTATGTAACGCCGCCGTCAGCCCAGCCGACCAATCGCCTGTCGTATCTTCTTCTTCGCTGTCAGATTAAAACGCACCTCTCTGATGGAGGGAGCGCTCGCTGCTGTGTGTGGGCTCGCTCTTCCTCCTCAGTGTCCTCCTCTTCCTCCTCTCCTCCACATCACTGACTCTGTCCTACATCACTCTACCTTCCCTGAGGATACACCCCCACTCTCTCTCTCTCTCGCTCTCTCTCTCTCTCTCTCTCGCTCTCGCTCTCTCTCTCGTTCAACCCTCCTCGTTTCCGATGAGTCATGTGACCAACCTCTCTCGCCTCCCCCCGCTCCCCAGAGACCAATCACACCCCCACAGAGGGACGCTTTACGAACACACAGCAGCCCTCGCTCTCTCTCGTCATCATCGCGGGAGAGAGAGAGAGAAAGATAGAGGAGGAAAACAAGCGTGAGGACGAGGGAGAGAGGAGTCCGGGCGAGCGCCTGAGAGGAGGTCAAGAGGGAGAGGAAAACATTCAACCAGCAGAAGAAGAAGAAGGAGGAGGGGTCAGCAGGGAGGAGGAGGGGGAGGTTCTCCCTGAATGAAGGAAGAGCTCTGGGAGTCGTTTCCTCCCCGCCGTGATGGAGCGATGCGAGGAATGAGGGCGGATGGTGAGAGCAGGGAGCAGCAGCAGCAGCAGCAGTGGAGGAGGTGGAGAGGCAGGAGGTGGAGGCGGAGGAGGAGGAGGTGCTGCTGGGGGAGCCGCAGCCGGAGGCGGACGGCGCGGGAGGAGCCGGCAGCGCTCCCGGAGGAGGCGGCTGTCGGC